>NC_051157.2:52533580-52851181 GCF_013339745.2 Dermacentor silvarum | reverse complement strand
TTTTGGTATGTTTTTCTCGTGAGAGTTTCCCTATATATATCTTATAATTACACGGCACCAACAACTGGAACACGAAAGACGACGGCATTGATTGCACGCCTGGCGGTTTCTCATAGAAAGGCCGTATACCGCTGCAGTGCTTTCGCACTAAGTGATTGAGAAAGTACATCCAGCACTGGCATGTGTTGACCGCCGGCTCCGAGCCATATGGCAGGGAGAAACTAATTAACATGTTCGCTAATGAGCACTTTGGATGCAGTAGCCGGCCAATATTATGCAGAGTAAGCTTTTTTTTAATCTCTCATGTTCTAACGGTACGCTGCCGCACATTCACTTTCTCTTGCCTTAATTAAGTACGCACTGTTTTCTATTCACGTTTCAGGGGAGAATAAAAAAAGAGTTAGATGCGGAGCGTCGTCGTGTGGCGGCGGAAATGAACGTATACATGCTGACCTGCGAATTAACTAAAAAAATAAATAAATAAAACGTGGAAATATAGGATGCATGGGAAGCAAGGGTGGCAGAAATAAAGGAATGATAAAACATGGCTTGTATGTTCATTCCACTGTAGACTGTTAGCACGATAATGTAGCTTGGAGTGCGCTAAAACACTCAGCAGGGCTCCATAAGAAAGTCCGTGTCGAAATTTTAAATTTTGGGTTGTAACGTCCCTGCCGGGCACAATGTGTTATGAGGGACCCCGTTTTGGATTCAGTCCAGATAATTTTGACCACGTACGTTACTTAATGCGCACCCTAACTGCGGCACACTAGCTGTCACGGTCTCAGAGTGGTAAACACGACGCAAGGAACGTTTGAGTTAGCAAAATCCTTTATGGGGTACGAACATAAGAAAATCACATATATCAGAAAGCACGCGTTACCCAACCCAATATTAAAACCTTAACACACGACAAAATATATACAAAGCTAGTTAATTGAAACTATTGTCTTATTAAGTCCTTGCACACGACGTATTATGAAGTTCAAAATATTTACATAAAGTTCATCAACGTCCATGGCCACGTCACGTCGTCGTCGTCGTCACTGCTTCCGGCGACGCGTTGGTGGGCCCGCTGATAGTCGGCGTCGCTGAGTCCGACGTTCGGCCCACGGTTGAGCTGGTCAGGGGGTCAGGAAGGTGGGGTGACCTGGATCGCCCGGTCAACTCCGCAGGCCTGCGGATCGTAGCCGCAGGAAATCCGGGAAGCGGCGCCGTCAGCCTGCAGCTGCGGCTTCCGGTGGGACGTCGTCCACTCAGCTCGCGGGTCGTGGCCGCGGCAGCTGAAGAACAGCTTCCACTGTGTTATCGCCGCCTCCGCGATCCACCCGTCCTGTACCGCCCTGTACCGCCTCCAGCTCCTTCTCCCTGCCTTCGTCCCAAAGCGTAGCTGGGCTGCTCTCTTCGGTACGTGTCCCTTCTCCCATTGGCCATGTAGCTGCGCGTGCACGTTTGCGCTTATTCTTCTGCTTTCATATTGTATTCTTTTTATTCGGACGCTCTTATTTTCTAACTTCTTTCTTCTTTATTTATGCCACCGACTCCTCGTGTCTTCTTGTTCTCTTATCTTCTGGTTTTTCTTCTTGTTTCTTTCTTCCTTTATTGGCACATGGCACTAGCGTTCTTGCTTTACGCCCGCATCGGAATGCGGAAGCTGTCAACGAGATTCGAACCAGCACAACGCCTTAGTCACTGAGTCAACGAAGCGATTGAAACCAGTGTCGAGAGAGAGAGAGAAAGAGAGAAATAAACTTTTATTTTCTGAAACGGTAATCCGAGTCAGGACCCGGTTCACCCTAGGTGGGAGGATTCCTTATTCCAGGAACCCTCTGACTTGGGCTTCCTCCTTCGCCCGGGCGACAAGACTGCATTGGTCGTCCAGGTCGTCAGACGAAAGCTTCGCCTCCCACGTTTCAGTAGTGGTATTGAAGTGCGCTGAGTTGGGGTGCTTTTCTTGTCTTGTGTCGTCTTGTTGAGCTTGTGAGCTGGGGTCTGGGAATGTGTCACGCAGTGGGCAATCCTGGATCATGTGTTGCAGGGTGTCTGGGACGTCACAGTGGGTGCATGTGTACGAGTACTGCGTAGGATAGAGTATTAGCATGATTATTCCGTGTACATAGGTGTTTGTCTGTAGGCGGCGGAGGATGACTCCTTCCTCTTTGCTCAGCTTCTTGTTGGTGATAGGTACGTTCTTCTGTTGAGTCGGTCGTGTTGCAGAAGCTCCAAGTACTTTAGGGCGATGTCATCGACGTTGGTGGCCGGCCTAGCGTGGGATGGCGGGAAAGCCCGGCTGGTATGCTGGCGGGAAGCGGCGTGTGCCGCCTAATTTGCTGTCATGCCCTGATGGCCTGGAATACAGTTGACGTGGGTGTCGGGGAGCGGGGCGCGTGCGATGTGATTTTGAAGTATCTTGAGTGCGGTTTCTGATATGTGTCCTTTTTGATAGTTACCAGTTGCTCTGCTTGGGAATCAGTGAGGATTACGGATACTTCAGGGCAAGTTGTTATCGCCAGAGCGATTGCTGTTTCCTCTGCAGTCTCGGCGGCTCTTGCCCGGATGGTGACAGCGGCGAGTTCTTAGCCTTGGTGATCCGTGGCACTTAGGGCAAAGGCGTTTCGTTTAATATACCGGGCAGCCTCGGTGTACCTCGTATTAGGGTTTGTCGCGTATTTCTTGCTGAGTGCTTCGGATTGTGCTTTGCCGACGCTCCTTATGGTAAGTCGGATGCATATTGCGCGGTATGCGCGCAACGCTGATACACTCGCGGAGTGCGGATGGGATTCTTGCTTTCTTGTCTGTTTCGGCAATGTAGCTTTCACTGTGGTTGAGGTAGCGCAAAACTTCACGTCCAGTGGGCGTGAACTTGAGCCGCTCTAGTTGGCTGATTGTGTGATCCTCGGAGAGCTCTTCCACGTATTGTGGACACCGAGCTTGAGGAGTTTCTCCGTTGATGCTGTGGGTGAAGGGTGAAGGCTACTTTGCTTGCCTTTCGAATGATGACATTCAGTTTCTTGATTTCAGCCGGCTTGAGTTTGTCGGCAGTCATTGTCGAAGAAAATCTTTTTGCACCATGATAAATCAAGAAAGTATTCATTTGGCTCCTGAAGCTTTTATCAAGCGTTTGCGCATTCATCGGATATCGGGTCCTAACATCTCTGACTTCCCTGCAACTGCACAGGGGAATACAAAGAGTAACATTAATGTACCGGCGTACCGTGGACAGCCCCCACAAATGAAATGTCTTGATAATATGGCTTCGGGATGCAAACCATGTACCATTCAAAGACCAGTGCCAGGGTGGTGTGTGGTGGGAGCTTACTTTCGTGTGCCCACGGGGTATCCATATCCAGCCGCCATATCAACTCTCATTGATATGCCATAGGAGTCCCTCAGCGCTTCAGTACCTACCTGAGTTCATTCCATTCCGGTCTCGCATAAATGCGGCTACGGAAGCCGAGGCTGAATCTATAAATGGGGTATAGAGCCAAGCACAGAGTGACCCTTTCGCATTGGCCCCGCAGAGGCCGCAGTGATTATATGGCCAAAGACCGAGATGGTAATTTCGCTAGCTCGCACTCTAGCCTCGACCACTCGCTCGCAGTACAGCTCTGGTAATTACCGTGCGATCCCAGTGCACAACGATGCATGCACTTCAACCTCTTGGGGTAAATTAACACCACGCGGGAAGGTGAGCTCAATTTAATGGGCGAAGCGTGGGTGGCAGTCCAGCAGGGCTTCGTAAAAAAAAGAATGAAAAGAAAAGTTTTCTTTAACGAGCCCGACGCCGACCGCCTGATCTGGTCAAGTCGGGAAGGCAACGACAAGTGATTGCGGAACTTCGGTAAATAATTATATTTTTTTTTACAAACCGCATTATATATCAAAGCTATCTTTGATTAAACAGGAGGGTGGAAAGCCAGAGAAGACAGGTGAGGCACGTATTGCAAGATAAACGTTTCAGCATTCATATCAGGAGGGCCGCTTGACTTTAATGCTCTCTTGAATTATTCATGAGTCCAATGTGTTGTCGGACAGATTTTCATTGCACCTTCTTCAGCTTTTAAATGCGAAGCATTTCTTGGCAAACATTTGCTACTTTGACATTATCTATCTATCTATCTATCTATCTATCTATCTATCTATCTATCTATCTATCTATCTATCTATCTATCTATCTATCTATCTATCTATCTATCTATCTATCTATCTATCTATCTATCTATCTATCTATCTATCTATCTATCTATCTATCTATCTATCTATCTATCTATCTATCTATCTATCTATCTATCTATCTATCTATCTATCTATCTATCTATCTATCTATCTATCTATCTATCTAGCCAGCCTACGTCTTTGTGCTCTCATGGTCGTTTCGTTAAGTTGGTATGTACCAAAATTGACAAGAGTGTATGCCGAACATGAATGATATGTCATTACATGAATGTCATGACATGTGTGTCATGTAGGTCATGAAACAGCCGCCTACGTCTTGGTGCTCTCATGGTCGTTTCGTTAACTTGGTAGGTACCAAAACTGGCATAGTATGACAGGAGTGTATGACGAATACAAGTGATAGGTCATGACATAAATGTCATGACATGCGTGTCATGTAGGTATATGAAGGATACAATATAGCGAGCTCTCGCTGCTTACTTTGATGTGCAAGGAACAAATGGCTATTTTACTGCCGGAGCAGCATGAAGACGTCTTGCTGGCATTGCTGCATCTTCAGGATGCTTTCAACAGAGAGAACAGCGAGTACTGTCAGTCGCGAGCAGGGTGAGAGAGGGGGACCATCATATTTAAATTATTGGGGTTCGATGTCATTTCCATGACTTCATTTCATTTGGTTTATTATATACTCAGGGCCTTACGCCATTACAGAGAGGGATGGGTAACCTACACAATACGAATCAGTACGTACAACAAGGTACAAACTTTTTAAAATCGGAAACAATAGAATAAAACTAAAAGTTCACGAAACCGTTACAATCCCAAAACCAAGAGGATCCAAAAGTGCGTAATCAGAAATAATGGGAAACCAGAATAACAGTTGTACAAGCAGGGTACAATCGTATGAAACAAGAAAATCAAAACATATTCAACAAAATTGTTTAATCAGGGAACCACGAGCCAGTAAGAATAGCAATATGGTCACTCAAAACTAAGAATGTTTGTTATAGCGTTCCTAAACCTCGAAGACGTTATTTGGGAAGCTTACGACGTCATTTGGGAGGTCATTTAATTCACGGCAAGTCTACGATAATAATGAATTCAAATATTTCACAGTTTTACTTGAAAAAAATCAACTTTCTGCGCATGATCAACTTACTGTGATTCAAGCACCAGTGGAAATATGAGGAGAGAATGATGATGTCGATTGTGCCAGCAAACATTGTGAAACACATTAAGTCGGGTTATCTTGCGGCGGTTAGTAAGTCACGGAAGATTTCAGAGGTCATTTTATGCGGGATATGCACATAGGTGAGCGACAATATTTAATTCAAATAAAGCAGTCGGGAAATGTTCTACGGCATCTAGCCGGGCAATCAGCATGGTGTTACTTGGGTCCAATGCTGATGAGGCATATTCCAAAAGTGGTCGAATGTTAGAGATATACAGAGAGAGAGGAGAGAGGAAAGGACAGGGAGGTTAACCAGAGGCGAGTTTCCGGTTTGCTACCCTGCACTGGGGTGGGGGATTTCTTTAGTGCTACAAGGGCAAGCCTAAAGTTCCAGCATACATTTCCTGAACTGCGGCTTGCTTTTGCGACAATTGCAGTTATGAGAATATTCAAACTCAAGTTACTGCTAATATACACTTCAATATATTTGTACGAAAGCGCAACATCAAGCACAGAGTTATCGGTGAAGTAATCTCGGCATGCGGTAAGTTGGCAAGAGACGCGTATGGCATTGCACTTTGACACGTTTGATTTCATGCGCCATGATCGACCGCAAAAACGAATGTTAGCTAGATTCATTTGGAGACACCCCGTGTGGTTATCGTTAGTTATTTGACGGTAGCTGGCGCGGTCGGTTGCATACATACAAATAATTAAAAAGAAATGTTAGTAGGCAGGTCATTCATGTAGATCAGGAACAGTAAACTGGCTTAAACTGAAATTTGGGAAGCACCTGAAGACGCCGCTGTTATGGGTGACTAGAAGTATTATTGAAAACAAGCTGAGTATGATTATTAAAGAAAACATGAATTCAGCTAAGTAGGCTATCGTAAACATTTAGAAAGCAAGAAAGCAGAATTTATAATGAAGAAAGAGACTGTCTGACCTTATCAAAGGCTTTGGTGAAATCAGTAAATATAAAACCAGTTATAGATGCAGAGCCAAGGCACAACTGCAGAGAGAGAGAGAGAGGGGGGATAGAAGAAAGGGGAAATGCAGGGAGGATAACCAGAGGGGAAGATCCTGTTTGCTGCCCTACATTAGGGAGAGAGGGGTGGGGGAGGTAAATTGAGAGGGAATAAAGTGATAGGAAGAAATGGAGATCATTTGGTAAGGCTGGTAGAAGAGTTTCAATGAAAAGAGCTTTCGAAATTCTTGTTGTACCTGCATAAAAAATGTTCCTATCCAAGACATTTATAAGGCAGGTGAATATGATGTGCATAACTTTACAAGGGATGGAAGTAACCGAGATTGCATGGTAGTTATTTGGATCGGATGGTACGTGTGTGCATGGGAACCACCTTGCCCGTAAGTCATTGATTTGGGAGGACATCTTGACAAAGAGAACGGGGAAATAGACATTCTAAAATGGCTGAAGGATACTCTATCGTGTTTTTCAGAAAATTTATGTGATGCCATCGCTGCCGCTTGAGGGGGAACGTTTCAATCTGTTGATGACTGCATCGAATTCCAGCCGAGCTTATGTAGATTGGGTACACCAGGGGAAAATTAGCGGAGCCGCTCGTAAAAATGGTAAGTCAATTCAGCATGCTAGATAAAAAAACACTTTGCTGAAGGTATCATTAGTTACGATGCGCAATGCGCATCAGAAGCGGCGTCGCCTTGTGAAGTCAATAACCTTAATTAGTGACAACCGAACGGTTACTTAAAACTGTTTCGGATAACTTATTAACATCAAAGGGTGTGTCTTTTTAAATAAATTTTACACACATCTAATTCTGCTAGGTAATTAACGTTGGCTGCCTTGTAAGATTCCCAGCAAGTGGCACATTATGATGCTTGTTTGGCTCGAAACAATCTTTTTTTACAATTGACAAGACTGTTGAGGTGTCTGTTGTGCCAGAGTGCAGTGTTGCTAGGATAAACCTTTCTTATTGGGGTAAAGGTGTTTGTAAGCTCAATTACCTTATTCCTAAAAAAGAACCGATTTTGATGCACTGTGTGATATCAGGTATTATGACAATGTTGAGGTATGTCAGACGGTAACCGACTATGCGAGCTATTACACCAAACTGCAAAATGACAGAATTTCAATTTAGGCAATCATGTGATTTCTGAACAACCTAAGTATGGTAAAAATTGTTCGTACCCTATCTTTTGCTGTGGCGTTGCGGATGATTCTGACGTGAGCATTGAAGGTCAGGTTCGTAATAACGCTGACGTGTTACAGTCACATAAACCATGTCTATATACTCTATAAGCGGACCACGCTATGCTTCACACTAGTGTTGGTTCTAGTAATGCGTTCCTTTCAAAGTCGAAAAGTGCCATAGGTAAACGGGTAACAAAACTGCTGCATCTGCTCGATCCGCAAGAGAAAGAAAAACGAGGCGTGCTAAGCGTCTCGGTCAATTGAGTAGCGTCCTATGCAAATTCGTGCGTTGGGGAGCGTGAGCTAATTGCGTGTTCGCTACTGCAAAGGGCAGAAGCTATATAAAACGTTTTTCTTCGGCAACTATTAGATCTTATTATAAACATGCGAGATTGGCTAGCTTACTCTGAACGAGTGGGATGAAAACAAACAAAGGAATATAGCAGCAAAGCGACCGATAGACTGCATATAATAACAACAAAATAAATTACACATTCATGCAAACGGAAAATGAACGGTAGACAATTGGGGGAACTTCGTTTACGATGACAGCGTTGCGAATATAGCGCAACGATCAGAAGCAGTGGTGTGAAGTCATCGCTCCTGAACGGAGCTGTAATAAAGGTTCGCCAGGGGAAGTTTTGCTCTTCGTTGAATTTTCGGTGCCTTTGCGCCATGATTCTAAGTTAAGCGCAGAAAACTTGTACCGGCGCACAATCTAACTCCTAAACGTTTATACCTTCCAGAACATGTGACTCCATTATTATGTTTACGTCTCAATTTCCGCGTTCTACCGAAACTCGCATCGGCAACCTGCAGCCATAGGGCTCAAAGTCTGTTGCGCCGGCAGCCTTGCCACGCCTGCGCACAATTGCTCAAACTGAATTCTCATCATCAAGCCTATCACACAGGCAGCACAATGGTCGTAAGAAAAGAGATGCTGCGTCGTGCACTGCTCACACGTATAGCCTCCTTTAGCAACAACGTTTCAGATGAGCCGGCAGAGCGAATGAGGCATTCAGAACATCCGCAGTCGTCAAAGCAGAAACAAACCCACCATCAAATGAGTGCGCCCGTTCGCGTGATCTTCACTATTCCATGTCGCGGCAAGCGATGCGCAAATGAGGCCTGAGCCGTCGCTCGACGCCTCTTAATGACACAGCTACCGCAGCACGACGAGATTGCCTCTTCTACGTCCCAGTCGGGAAATGGAGAGCAGACCGGTCACCGTTGTGCTCTCCAGTCTACCCATCTCGAAGCGTGAAGGGCCTGGAGGAATGCGGCGCAACGCTACACATCTCCACACAACAAGTTGGCCGAGTTCGTTCCTAATGAGGCGGATAGAAAGGGAAGGAACGGCAAGGATGAACTCTACATTCCGTTCCGTCCCGTCCGTGCAGTGTGCCAAAAGCTACAGGGCTCCTGTCAGATAACAAAGCCGGCTGCGAGTTCCAGAGGTAGTAAGGGGGCTCGCCAAATGTGCGCTACTAGTCATTCTATGAAGCTTCCATTCACTCGTAGTCACGTGGAAGTTGATGAGGTGACAGACAGTGAAGGATGCTTTCTTCTAGCTCTCCTTTCTGGTTGGCGAAACGCGATCCATAGCTTTCACTGTACGGCACTCAACTGATGAGATGAAGTAGAGCACTATTGCGTCGCCACTTCTCCCACTTCGCCCTGTCATTCGCGCAGTTGTTTCCTGCACTACTCCGCAACTTCCGCCACCCTGATCAACCGTCCCCCTGCAACGGTACCTTTTCCCCTTCTTCATGCCTCACATCATTATCGCTTTATCCATAGGCCATCCCTGTCACGTGTCTTGTCCAACCCGTACAAGGCGGCAGGTGGTCAACAACCGCGATCCTTGTATTTTGCGTGCACTTGAAATTACGTATATACGTATATACTGTGGCTTCCTAACGGAAAACACGACGTATAGCTGAGCGGCACGCATTTTTGTTTTCTTTTTTTTTTCTGATCTCACTGGACTTCCCTACATTAGAGTTGCCTCTTCCAGTCCGCGTCTATTGGTGCCCTTCGGAGTTTGCTCGTTAACAATGAACTTACGTTATACCGTTGTTTAAGTGAATCCACGCGGAATGCATACGTGATCTTTGAATTACTGAGAGTGCTGAAGCTTCATCGCGAATCACGGAGAGGCAAAAAGACGATGCGTGCTTGTGAGTCAGGAACGCTCGGACTTTCTCTATTTGTTACAGACAGAAAAAATTTCTTTGCTTTGCATGCTTACATTAAACGTCCTGCGTTGAGCACGACGTATACGTCGATGTATGAAAGCCGACCGTGACTCAAGAAGTTCTTTCTGCGTCCTTTCTTTTGAATTTTAGACTTGAATCTTAGAGGACGAGCTCTCGGAGTTTAAAATTTGAATTCCATTAAGAAAACAGAATTTCTAATTGCCCCCGTTTACACACGGCAGACTAGATGAGAAGAAAATGAACTACTAAAGAATCAAGCAGGTTAACTTGAATGACAACGAAACAGTGATGGTCTGATTTAATGGATCAAATAATAATCAATCAATCAAACAATTATTTTTACCGTGCCCAGGAACAGCCATGAGGTCTAAGTGCTGGCGCACGCACAGATAAAAAAAAAAGAAAGACGGCAGGGGAATATAAGTAAAAAAAAAACAATGTGAAAAAAAAAACAATCTTGAAGAGTGTACATAGAACAAGGTGCAAGGTGAATACAAAAGAAAAAAAATACTCCATCTCCCGCTAAAGGGAACCATGTGTGGATGCGAAGCAGCGGGGAGATGGTTAGCTTGAGCGGGAGATGGTTTCGCGGCAGCGGCCCGAGCGCTCATCGCGGCGCTGCACAGGAGAGAGAACGAGGCGCGCGCGCTCCGTCATTTCATACCGCGGAACTACCGTGGCGCCCCCAGCGGAGTATGTAGTTGTTGCACCACCTGTCTTGCGCGCCGCTCCGGATTTCTAGAGGAGAGAAAGGGGGGAGCGTAGGAGAGGAGAGAGAGGGGGAGGGGACGCGCATGCGCTGTGGGGGTGTGGTGGGACGCGGGAGGGACGGACAGAGCCGCCGGCAAGAAATGCTTCGCATTTAAAAGAGGAGAATGGCAGCTGAACAATATGAGAAACTATGACACAACAACGCAAAGCTTGGAAAAGAACAATGACAGCGAGTAACGAAAAATATCAAGATCATGAAAATAAGCGTTATAAAGACTGTATTCTGTGGATGGTTGAGTGTTTGTGATGACATACAGGCACATGGAAAGGTCTATGTTCTCTGGTGATCTTGCGCGGAATACGAAGCATGATACAGCTGAGGAGTGCGGGGAAGGTGAGGATACCGTGAAGGAGTTTGAAAAGAAACAGAAGGTCAGCGTGATTATGTCGGCAACGAAGTAATGACAATAACGGTAATGACAATAATTCAACAATGCTAGAACAAGGTCCCATGTCCGTGTTAGCAAAGCGGGGATGATATATGCTCAGAAACTTTTTCTGGGCTTCATATATAATGTCACTACTGGATCTAGAAATGCCATTCCAGACGACCGAAGCGTATTCGAGTTGAGGAAGACAGATTGTTATGTACAACTTGCGGAACGGTGTAGGAGAATTGAATTCTCTCGATAGTCTGAAAACAGAGCCAAGAGAGCGCATACTCCGTATTGCAACGCGTTTAGTCTGAGCTGAAATGTGTAAGGTTGCATCAAAAAGTACGCTGATCATTGGTCTCCCAGACCTAACACAATGGTACCGAATCTACCAAATAATAACAAGAAATAGTTGCTGTTTTGCGTGTAAAAGTCATGACTTTGGTCTTAGCAGCATTCAAGATGAGGTTATGGAACTTCCATTTACTATGGAAGAACTTGACGCATCTTTGGCTACTTCTCGACGTTCATCTTCACCAGGGCCTGACGGCATCACCTATGCAGCTCTTGCCAATCCTCGACGAGAGGCCAGGAAAGAGCTGTTGAATTACTACAACCGCTCATGGCATGACGGAATTGTTTCTCAGTAATGGAAAATAAGTCGGCTTGTACCGCTACTAAAACCAGGAAAGTCGCCTTTAGACCTGACTTCATATCGCCCGATTGCCCTGGCAAGTTGCATAAGAAAAGTAATGGAAAAGATGATCCTTACACACCTAGAATGGTACCTTGAACGCCACAATATATACCCTGACTCAATGACAGGCTTTCGGCGAGACAAGTCTTCAATAGACAGTGTTATCGACCATGACAACGTACACACAGCAACAAAAATGCCTCAAGCGCATATCAGTGGCGCTCTTTCTTGATGTGAAAGGGGCGCATGATAATGTCACACATGAAGCGATCCTTGACTCATTAGAGGCTGTTGGGATCGGTGGCCGTATGTTTCAATGGATCAGAGACTATTTGACCAGAAGGTCCTTCTTTGTGCAGACCGAAAATGGCCCCTCTGCCAACTGTTATACCTACGGCGGCGTCCCACAGGGCGGCGTATTGAGCCCTATTCTCTTTAACCTAGCTATGATTGGCCTTGCTGAGCTATTACCCAAGACAATACACCTGTCAATCTACGCCGACGATATTTGTCTTTGGTCTTTTGCGGTGACTCGTCTACAAGTGCGCGCAAGAATTCCGCGGGCAGCCACCCTAACTTGTTCGTATCTCTAAAAAGAAGGCCTTACTGTGTCCATCGAATAAGGTGCGCTCATTGCGTTTACGCGCAAACCCATGACACCGTACCCTGTTTCTCTCAATGACCAGGCTATTACATACCAGAGGTTTCACCGCTTCTTAGGTGTGATTATTGACAGGAACCTTTCATGGAGCCCCCACTGCATCTACCTGAAGCGGAGGCTAATTTCGCTTATACATATAATGAAGTTCCTGTGTGGAAATACTTGGGGAACGTCGGTACGGTCCATGCTGCAGCTGTACAGAACACTGCTTCTGGGCTTTTTACGATACAGCTTGCCGGTTTAGGCGAACACATGCAAAACAAATATTCGTACCCTCCAAAATTTGCAAGGCCAGGCTCTGCGGACATGTCGTGGACTTCCACGATGCGCCTCGACTCATGCAACAATCGTGATAGCTAGAGACTACTTGATTCCAACATACATCACGGTTGACAACGTCAGAGCACACATTCGACACCTGTGTCGCGTACCCAGTCATCACATTGCTGCTTTGCCGGCACAAAGACCTCAGGCCACGTTTTCGAAACTTGTCGCGACACACCGAGGCTGCCTTGCATCGGGCTTTACACCAGCAGCAAGACCACTGTCACCCCCGTGGTGTCTACGACAGCCACAAGTACACCTCACGATTCCGGGAATTACGAAGAAGCTCCGTCATTCCACGGTAGCTCTACGACAGTTGACAATGTCATTGCTGAACGATGCATATGAACTAATAACGCAGGTTTACACCAATGGATCTTTCTCAGCCACAGGCGCTTTTATCATCCCGGCCTTACAAGTCACAAGGAAGTTCAAAGGGTCCCACATAACGACCTCTACGGCAACAGAACTTGCCACCATACGTGCTGCTGTTAATTACATCGTAGAAACACAACCTCGAAAGTGGGTCATTTTTTGTGACTCCAAGGCAACCCTTCAGTCTGCAGTCAGCATTACGACGCAAGACACATGAACAACTTTTGTTTGAGACCGGAGAGGTTCTCCATCAAGCCCTCATGAACGGACATGACATCCTCTTTCAATGGCGGCCGGGGCACTGTGGCATCGTCGGTAATGACCTTGCTGATGATGCCGCCCGGTCAGCCCATAAGGAAACCCTGACTGTTCCTATACTCTTATCAAGGACAGACGCTGCGAGTGGCCTTCGTTTAGTCGCTCAAACCGGGACAGAAACTTCATGGAGCAGCCTGATCTTTATGAACTGTCATCTCCACCGGCTGGATCCTACACTGAGGCTACAAATTCCATAGAACTTCCCCCGCCGTGATGCAACTTTACTTTGCCACCTCTGGTTAAGGGTGGCTTTTACGAAAGCGTACTCATTCCTTCTGGGCATGTCCGACACACCAATCTGTAAAAAAAAGCCAATCTGTGACTCGTGCAATTGTGAGGAGACGGTGGAACACGTGCTGTGTTTTTGTCATCTTTATGAGACCGAACGCGACATTCTCCGGAGTGTGTAACCGATTAGACAGGAGACCTTTTTCAGAGACAAAGTTTCTTGGACCGTGGCCCCATGCGTCGCAGGCTTACAAAGCGACGCGGGCATTGTTACAGCTCATGAAGTCGACTGGCCTCAGTGACCGATTGTGAAGTGTTGGACAACTGCACGTGTTCCTACTGAGAGTACTTTCTTCCCTCTCTCCTTTCTTTATTTTCATCCCTTTAAACTCCTTCCCCCGTGTAGGGTAGCAAACCGGACGTGCGTCTGGTTGCCCTCCCTGCCTTCCCGTTCTTCTTTTTCCTCCTCCTCAAGGTGAGGTTATTATCTGTGCACCATTTAGAAAAAGAAAACATGTCAGACTGCAGAGTGCGACGCCAATAATAATAATAATCAATCAATCAATCAATCATTTATTTATCGTGCCCAGGAACAACCGCACATGGTCTAGGTGCTGGCGCACGTATACACAGAAAAAGAAATACAGCAGGGGAGTATCAGTGAAAAAAAAACAATGCATAAAAAATAACAATCTTGAAAACAAAAGTGTACATACATGTAACCAAAGGCGGAAAATGCATACATAATAAAAAGGAGAAGGGAAGTTGAAAAATATGTGAAACTAAGACGCAACAACGGAAAGCTCAGAGCAGAACAAAGACATAGAGTTGTGAAAAATATCAGCAGGGGACAATATCACCAAATACCGCAGGGGAATATCAGTAAAAAAAACAATGAATAAAAATAACAATCTTGACAAGAAAAGTGTGCATACATGCAACCGAAGGCGCAATATGCATACGTAATAAAAAGGAGGAAAAGGGAAGTTGAACAATATGTGATACTAAGACACAACAACGGAAAGTTGAGAGCAGAACAAAGGCAGAGAGTTGGGAAAAATATCAAGGTCATGAAAGTGGGCGTTATAAAGACTGTATTCTATGGACGGTTGAGTGTTGGTGGTGACAGGCAGCAACATGGAAAGGTCTGTGTTCTTTGGTGATCTTGCGCGGACTACGAAATGTGATACAACTGAGGAGTTCGGGACACATGAGGATACCGTGAGGAGTTTGAAAGGGAAAAGCAGGTCAGCGCGATTACGTCGGCAGCGAAGTAAGGGCAATGGCAATAATACAACAGTGCTAGAGCAGGACCCAGAGTCGTGTTAGCAAAGCGGTGATTGCGAGATTTGTGATAGTGGAGCGGCCGGTGAGAAATCCATGCTGATTCGGAATGAGCGAGTTCTTCACAGTAAAAGACAATATGTTGTGAAGAGCAATCTCAAAAATCTTGGGCGTAGCACAGAGAAGAGAAATTGGGTGATAATTCGACACATCTGATTTACATCTAGACTTAAATACAGAAAAAACACGAGCGGTTTTCCACATGTGAGGGAAAGTGGAAGTAGTCAAAGAGTTATTAAATATAGATGTCAATACTGGAGCAAATATATTGCCGTAAGCTTTTAGAATTGCGGAGGGGATGCCGTCAGGGCCGCAGGATAGGGAAGGCTTCAAGCGCTTAAGGCATTCGTGGACAAGCTCTTCATCAAACAACACCGCACTAGATGTAGGAACCGTCGTGTGCTGCTGACTGACACCAGCGTTTTAAATAATAATAATAATAATAATAATAATAATAATAATAATAATAATAATAATAATAATAATAATAATAATAATAATAATAATAATAATAATAATAATAATAATAATAATAATAATAATAGTAGAAGTAGTAGTAGTAGTAGTAGTAAAATTGATATGGCAAGCACATATGCATGCCGCCGTTTCACACAAGAAATATAGTTCCTCTGTGTCACATAGACTGGCATTCCTGCGGTAACATATCGCACGGCACCTCACTTGTAAAGATGATTTTGAATTTCATTGATCTTTGACGAGGAATTGTCACTTTCTCTTATTTTATTGAATGCTTTCGTAAGCAATGTTGAGTCACGTCATTTTTATTTGTATCGCGTAGCATAAGGTATGCCTTTATGTTTATTACGTTTGCATAATTAGTGCTTGCCTGGTGCTTTTTGAATTTACTACTTGGCTGACACTTTTTGTTAGACAGTGTAGGTCCTGACATGTGTTGTGTGTTACTGTTGTTGCTGCTGCGCCCGCCGTGTTCAGACCCATTTAGAAAGCTGCGCACCACCTATTCCTGCATCGTCGGCAATATCAGTGTATTGCATAATAAATAAAATGAAAAAGAAAGAACAGTTGACCATTTGCTTATAGAGAAACGGTTCAGTTAAACAAGAGAGATAAAACAAAACGAATTATTTATTACATAGAATGCAGCAAAGCAACCTAATAAACAAACAAGCAAGCAAGCAAAATCGATCATTATATTACGACGGTGCCCATGCCTCGGTTTTGTTGAATGTACAACAGCGTGCGCTCAGAGATCGTGCTCAGAGCAGCAAGCAACTACGTCATAATTAATGGAACAATATCGTAAGAGATGACAAATGAATGTGCCTTTATTGTTCCCATTTGACAGAAGCAAGAGATCCCAGATGAGCAGGACAGGCTGTACTGTGCATTTTTGGTGTAATTGGGGCCCGCACAAGAACGCCTACATGATTAGGAGGATTATAGCAGTTGTCACATCAATATCCTATAACCGCAATGAGCTGGTTAAGAACAAAAACACTGCAAAGGCGAATGTATTACCACGATATTACAAAGCTGAAGTGAATGTCAGAAGCATCGCAGGAACATCGCCCGAGAGACACAGCTCGCCGCTTCGCCTTTTGCATCGAATTCCCTCCCCTGCCGTTCAATAGCATCCTAATAGTCCTCATAATAGTCTTTTCATTGATCCCGCGCTCCGTAGCAATTTACCATAAGTTGTGCATAGGTCTACACCTTCGATTTTTGGGCGCTGCTCGGTCAAATCGTTTTCATGAATTACGGAGACTTTTCCGGCATTGGGCAGTTGGAAAAATGAGTTTCCCAGCTCCCACTAGTGCCCACTTTTATGTTCTTCTTACTGTCATTATTGTCACCATCGCTGGCTCTGAGCAACAGCGTGGTCTGCTGCCATGTGCACTGTCGTAGACGTTGCATGGCTCGCCCAAGTTGCAAAGAAGGATGACTGATACAGACCCAGTTTGGAGAAAGCGACACGAACGTAAATGGCGAGTGGTAGCGCAGTAAAAGTTCGCCCTCTAAGTCTGACGTCCTCGTGCTTAAACTCCACACTTTTTTTAGGAAGAAACCTACCTAGGTGATGACGACAGTGAGGTTCGTAACAATGCAGGACGCAACCAGCAAAGTCAACCAGCTGTGGCTTTATTAACCAGTTGCCTTCACCCAAAAAAGATCACATACTCGTGACGCCTGCGGCAGAAAAGATGTTGCACATCCGCCGCCAAGGTTTGTGAGTGGCGGCGCTGGCTAATGCTCCGAGGGTTAGTTCTAGTAGTCAAACACAAATACCCCGGAAAGTGGATGGGAAAACGGCGCCGTGGTATATATAGCTCAATGGTAAGAGCATCTCACGTGTTATGCGAAGACTTGGATCGTTCCCCACCTGCGGCCAGTTGTTTTTTCATCCATTTTCATTTCCATTGATTTACCATTCCTTTAATTCAATTAGTAAGTACAAGTAATTTCCCCTATGTCGTCCTTGGTGTCATTGCTTGTTGGCTTCTTATGATATGATTAACAAAAATGTGGACCCTGGGTTCCCTTTCTTCACATGCTTAAGGCGTAATCTTCTCTTTCTAATCCATGACACACAGAATAGCCTGTTTTCCTTTCCCACAAAGAAGGTGAGCGGTTTGGATATAATTTGCGGCTTGTTCATTACACAACATTTATTAATTTCACTGCAACCGTCATGTGAATTGCTCGTGGCCCGAAATCTCAGGGCCTACGCTCGAAACAGACCGGGCCATGCGCCTGTAACTGGCACCTTTATCCACGTACAAGAAATAAACCACTACGTGGTCTACAGACGTCCTTCATTCTCAATGGCGGTGCAAATATTTTACTGATTTCATCGCAGAGCTAAATTTTACGCTTAGGGGCGGTCCTTCAACCTTTTCATCCCCGAATTTGGAGTATCGAATAACGAAAGGCATACGTCATTTAGTTGTATCGGCTTCATTCTTCTCCACGCTCGCATCGCAAGGAGCGAATGACGAGCCGAAATGTGATAGAAAACTGCGAGCAGACGCAAGTGCCGTATTACGATGCGCTTGTTTAGCGCGTGAATGGCTATGCACTAAACAAGGTGAGTCCTGAATGGCGGGGAATTTAATGCATGTAAGCATCCAACTGGTGTAGAGAAGCAAACCAATCAACAAACAAAGCAATGAAGGCACGGAGATGGGCAAAAGTATCAAACTGACCCTTTTTTACTGGTATCCGGCAAATTATAGTACATACGAGGACCAATTTTTTTTCTGTATGCACGATAGCATCTTAAGCACAACTATATATTCATTCGGCTGCGTCAAAAGACGTCCAGACGCCATAGGCTTTCAAGAACCGCATGTAAGCTAGCGATCGCTTGTGGCAACAGGACGGCAAGCTGTTTTCTTTTCATTTATGTGCATTAGGGCCACAAGTGACACCCGAGAAAGAAGGGCGGCCGCTCCAAGCTCGCTTGATCGCTCTGAACATCAAAGCAAAAACACATAGAAAGGCGATGACGTAGACGTACAGAAATGTGTCCTGAAGTACCCGAGAAACCACTCACACGACCACGCTCATCTCTCATGACAGGCTACAATGCTTATTTTTAAAGGATGACGTGGATACTATCCGGATGACAAATCAATTCCCAGCCCAATTACACCCGACGGCTCGGAAAACGAAACTGGCGTCAACTGAAGGCAACCACCGACGCATCATACGAGGGGAATAACAAAAGCTGCTAACAGAGGCAGCGGAAGCCTGGGATAGAAGTAAGTCAACACACGTTAAAACAATATATTTTATTTATTGATATTCTACGCAAGAAAATATGATAATTCTGCATATTGCATAGCGGAAAATACTAATGTCGCGGTGACCACGGTATGAGTGAAATCCGCCGATAAACAAATATAAATAAATGAATAAATAAGTAAATAAATAAATATTTTTTGATAAATAAAAAGAAAGAACAGGCTGAGCCGCATTTGCCGATATTGTGAGGCTTCTGTATAATAAAATTCTCTATAAAATAATTATTTTTCGTGGATTGGCGAAACCGGATAGATGTTCAGTTTCTGTGTACATTATTTTGCGTCTCAAGCTGAATTTTCGTAACAACAGTTTTCAAAGCGCTCATTAGTGTAAGTCGCATTCCTAACTTCTATGTTAACATATTGTTTTTCTAACATTGAGGGGAGGTCGATTATTCAGGACTTTGGTATTGTAATTTTGTAGGGGTGTGCGAGTAGTAATTTTTGACTAGCGTCGTGAATTGAATACCATAGTTTTCGAATAATAAAAAAGCTATTTTCGCAATATAATATAAAATAACATTTCATACTAGTATTCAGAACGTTGGCAAGTTCCGGAAATTATATCACACGTTACAAAACAATGTTTATAAAAAGCACGAATGTAGCATTGGGAACAAATAAGCAGTTTCTTCGGACACATAGGAGCAACTAAAGTCTCGCTACCTGACCGACATAGCCTGCTCCACTAGGTAAAACGTCTTGTGTTATGCCTATATTATGCCGGCGTGATTAAGTTTACCGTACCTTTGTTCCAATTTTATTTTCATTGAGTTATCAGTAGGAGTGTCAAAGTGAAAAAAAAAGTGTATGTGATGTGTTGCACTTCGCTTCTCTAAGATGCAATTTCTGTGTCGACTGAGCTCCTGAACAACACTTTGCACGGTGGTGAAGCCATGTATCCGGCACGTCGAAGAATTGGGAAGCAATGCAAAAGCATTCCTCTCGCATTTACAGCTAATTTGCCAATGCCTCTTTAAATGCGCACACTTGACGTTTTGAACTATTCAAAAGCTTTGAAAAATATAGTTGAGTTTGCAAATTGTGACTTTCGATTGGGCTAGCGAATCGAATAATACACTATTGGATTTGTTATTTGAATGTTTCGAATATTCGCACACCCCTACCATTGTCAAAAACTCTAACATTCCTCCTCAAGTTATAGTAATGTCGTAGCATAACAAAATATTTAGGAAGGTATTCAAACTATTGCACAAGAATGCATAGTTTAATGAGCAGAACATTATGTTAAAAGAATTAGCATTTTTGTCCAAAACCCGAAGCTGTGTCAACTTTACCTAGCGTAATATTACGGACCTGCCATGGGACCCGAATGGTCTCTCTCTGATATTGATATCTGCAGACACTACTCTACCAAATCGCGCAGGATTCTTACTGTGTGAGTAACTTAACACATTGCGAAAATCTGTCACCAGAAAATAAGGAAGACGTTCTTGGTTCTGTTAGTTTTTGAAAAGAAAGGTGGTGCAGTACATTAACATTTCTATATAATTGTGTTTGGAAACATGTTACAAGAGGTTTTCGCTATCGCCTTTGTAGTACTAAATTTATACAATAATACGTCTTACTCTGGCTATCAAAAACTGAAATCAAGTTATTTTTTCGCCTGTAAAGAAACGGAATCTAAACTGATCCAAACGGCAAGGGTAAAGAAAAGGTTCCGGATTGCACTTAAAGGATTATACTTCTAAGCGGCTTTACTTTGCCAGTAGAGGAACCACCAAGGCAAACAAAGCACGTCCGAGCAAAGCCCTCACAGAAAATGCCCAGTTTGTTCATTTTTATAGTGGAATATTTCCAGCTCTGAACTAAGCTGTACCGGCAAGGTGTGGAAGTTTGTGGCAGCTGGCAGAAGTGCTAAGTAAAATTAGCGGCGAGAAGACCTTTCGCAAAGCTTGCCTTGAAAACCTGCTCACCGTTTCCGAGGAGCATTGGCATTATTCGAGATGATAATCTTGAACCTATAAGAAAGACGGTCCGACGAAAAGGGAGCGATGAAGTGAGCTTCTAAGTTCCCGTGGCTCATTTGCATACAGACACGGTTCCTCAAGCAGCTTCGCTTTGGCATTGGGGCTCTTTATGCGTGCAGAAAAGACCGATTCGGAGATTAGGAAAACGCGTGTGCACGTGAATAATGAACTAAGAAACGTATCACAGTTGGTAATGATATTTTTCAATAGTAGCATTGAAGAAATCACTTTATTTGACTGTTTTATGGCATATATTGAAGTCACAGAAATGGCGAATGAACATGCCACAGTGCAACATATTTTTCCAGTTCTCCAAATTATAGAGACATTACACACCCCCTTCCCTCAGTTTAGGGTAGCAAACCAGACGTGCGTTTGGTTAACCTCCCTGCCTTTCCTTTCTTCTATTTCTCTCTCTCTCTCTCTCACACAGCCACAAGCATAAGAAACGACAGGACCAGGAAAATTTGACAAGTACACGTTCCATCGAAGAGCCAACACAGTCGTTCCTGTTTTTCACTACAGCCCCTGTCAGGGAACGGAAGCACTCGCACGCTTTCTTTGTCCACACAACTTTTAAGCTATGCAGCAAAAGTAAATAAACGAAAATGACGTCGGTCATCGGATTCAAAGTAGCTCCTTGCGGGAGTGAATACTAATGAGCCCCAGCCACAGAAGCCCACCTTCACTTCTTTCAGGTTATCGGCTTGCTTTATGTTAGAGAACCACCATCGTTCCGACCACTGGACGTTCGTTTGTTTTTGCTGCCTAACTGCGCCCACACCATACCCGAGGTAGAAATGGCCCTTTTGAATTATGCTGCTCGGGTATTATTAATAAATACGCGTATCTCCCGTGGCATGCACCTTGCATTACGCGAAAGACCAACAGTCGAAGCCGGAGCGTCAACCATTCCTCACTGCTCTGTTTATTTTCTGTCGGGTGCGAGGCGGCGATAGATACGCTATAAGGCGTTTTCCGCTTGTTTCACCAACAGTCCAATTGTCCTTGTTTACTTTTATTTTACTGCTGCACTTAGTGCGTTATGAGGGAGATATTATGAAAATGGGCACCGAACGGTGAAAAGAAGCGTAAAAGAAACCATAAATAGTTAGGCCGTATAAATCAAAGAATTGGAATCAGGCCGGAGCGGGCTTTCATATAGAGGTCATACTGACATCCTTTAGTGCATTCAGAATTCGTACGACATGGCGATGTCATCTATTATTGTTCGGGGATTTGTACCTAAGCCTACTTTGAAAACCTGGATACGCAGCACTGCTAACATTTCTACGGGCCTGACCCATTACGGCTGCCGTCTGCCAGTTATGAAGTGTAAATGAAGTGTAGGGGATAACAAAACATTATGTACTTGTGTTTTCGTCACGAGCCCCTAAAGAAGTGATAAGCTAGAAAACATTTATTTTCATCTTCTTTCTGGAGTTTTACGTGCCAAAACCAGTGGAGGGCTCCGGATTAATTTTGACCACCTGGGGTTCTTTAACGTGCACTACAACGCAAGCACACGGGCGTTTTTGCATTTCAACATTTATTTACAACCCAATTGTTGTCAAATGTTTGAAAACAATTTTGAATGACACGCTCTAACAAAAGCATCAGCAGAGAACGTTTATCTACCAATTTACATTATAGCAAATAAAAAAAAAACCATGAGAAGAACCAAGCTACGCAATTCACTGATTTGAGAATGCGTGCGTAGGGGCCAGAAGAAGACAAAACCATGATGAAAGACTATGCTTGTAAATTGCGGTATTATCTTGTTAGAATGGAAATATCTGCACTAATTTGTCCCCGCTGGTCTGTCATTGTTCAAAATGAGAATAGTGAGAAATCCTTGTGACAGCATCTAGCACTGGTCAAATGAAAGAGATTCTCGCATTCTTACAGCGTTTAACGACCACTGTTATTTACTACTATCTATCAGTAAGGAGATGGCTTGGGCCATGTGTTGGTCAGCTTCCGTACAGATAACGGCGAAAAATAACAGCCAGAACTTTCCACTTGTCGTTCCGCTCTGTTACACACATAACAAGAGAATGAGTGTTAGTGTCATTACAAAAAGGACAGGAGCACCCACCAACGCATTGAGGAAATAAAAATGTGCAGGAAAATAACTCAACACCGAGAAAAACGAGAGAAAAATACGAATAGGCAAACGGGGGGGGGGGGGGGGGGGGGGGCGACCTTCCCTCGGCGTTGGGCCATACAGCTATCTTTGCTAACAGTAAAAGTCGTAAGCATTTTTTAATTCCTAGCCCGACCACCTCGTGTCTTCACCTCTGCATTCAAGCAAAGAAAAGTGGGACAGCTGGATGGGTTGATGTTGTCACGTGATAAAACAACGCCAAAGACAAACACAGAGAAAAACACAAGTACGAGAACGCACAAGACAAGTGGTTTTACAGCGAAGCTGTTATTCTCTAGTTGGGCGGGATTTTACTTGGGCTCGTTCTGAGCTCGCCCAAGAACAGTGCCGACGCCTAGCTGCTGCGGCCACTCAGGCAGACCTCAAACGGCAGCTGGAAAAGGGCTTTGTCTTCGAGTTTCCGCGTAACAGACTTATGTTTACTCGTATATAGAATCCGAAGCGATCATCCCTGCAGCTTGTGCGAAAGTCGTATTTTACGAAGTTTCTGCAGCAATTAACTTTGACAAATTCAATCAGTTTAATTACGCACTTGCACTTGGCGGAGGGCCTAGGAGAATGAGCATGTTAGCTGCACTTCCACACACGTACGTGCACGCGTGACGTACGTCGCTTGCGGTTGTTGTTGCCTGTCTAACGTCGACAACAACTTCGCTGTGCACGCACTTTCACAGGGTGGAATAGAGGCGGACCTTTATTTACCGTAACAATCAAGAGAAGAAGGCTGTACTTTGTCCACTTGCATGGAGCCGCTGCCTTCAGCATCTAACGACGGTATTTAAACCGAAAGCGGGCTTTTCACTTTCGCAACATATCAGCCGGTAAAAAGAACCTATACTTGAAAAGCGATTATGTCTCTGAGTATTCGGGTCGCAGCAGGATAAACGAAACATCTGAATATCGGGTTACGCTCCACCTGCGCATTCAAGCCGCATCACAAGAGGTTAGAATGACGAATTCGCCATCCAAGCTGCTCTGGTAACGCGATCCGCTGAATTTGTGGGTCGAGGACCGTGGATAACACGAACTGAGGCGTGTAGTGCGTTAATGAACAGAACAATGCAAAAGGAAATGAAAAATAACGTCGAAAGCGGGGAGATGAAAAAGGAGGAGCAGGAGAAGGATGTCGTTATCTTATGCCGTTCCACCAATGTCACAAATTTCACAGCCCGCTCGCTCGCTCACGCTCCAACACTTGCCGCCGGCTATATACATCGGCTCTCCTCTTACATGGTGACGGTGATGGCCGAAGTCGCGGGTTTGGTCATTGATATTTTTCGCCTTTGTGCTATACTGCTCGATAAATTTGTAAACACTGCACCATGCCCGCCTCGGGGTGGTCTACGTAGCTGCCTGATTATATAGCATGCTACTACGGTTCTTGATATTACAGCATACTTTGCTCTTTGACTAGCGTACAATGTTAGAAACATCAAGAAGCGCTGCCACTGCTGCGACGACGTTAGCTTGGAGGATAAGCGCGATAAGGCAAGCGGTTAGTGGTTACTGTGGCGCAAACGTCGCCAGCCGACATCACTTGCGGACAACATTTTGCCTCAGGCTAAGGTACTGCGGACTTGGATTTGTTATGTCTCGCTGCATAAGTGAAGTTTTGCGAATTGATGTTGTAGCTCAACTCCGCATTTCGTAACACAGGAAAGGAAGGCAGAGCGACTGCAAAGAATACGAAGGAAAATGAAAGGAAGGAAGGCGCCACTGCAGGTTGACTAAACGTGCAGAAATAGCACTCAAGCAGTCAGTTCTTAAGCAGTTATCAAGCAGTTAGTACGCACTGTGGGGATCGATATAATCGAAGCTTTTTGTGCTGATTGCTTTGATTGACGATAATTGAAGGTGATGTCCACGGTGACTGCTATGATTTCTTCAGCGTTTACTGCAGTACGAGTGCGGTGCGTTGATGTTAAACGTTACCACTGCTCTCTCTCCGCGTAGTACACAGAACACATATCGAGACGTATTTACTTGAGGCATTGTTGTGCACCATTGTTGATAGCCTCCGTGAAGGTTAGCAATGTCATTGCCGCACACGACACAACGCATCGTGGCAGAAGTGTTATACTTTAATTAATTTATGGGGCTGCACGTGACAAGACCACAATATGAGGCACGCCGTAGTGGCGTACTCCGGATTCATTTTGACCCTCTGGGGTTCTTTACCGTGCACACAAAACTAAGTACACGAGCGGTTTTGTGTTTCGCTCCCGTCCAAAAGTGTCTGCCGCGTATCGAATCCGCGACCACGAGCAATGCCATAGCCGCGAATCTACCGTGGCGGTCACAAAAGTACTCATTTGACGTGCGGTCGCTTCCGTGGAGTGTCATCTACACGCTACGGCGCTTCAATGTCGCTTTGCATCTGCACGATCTGCGTCAGTAGTTCGCTTGACAAATTTTCAGGGTGTTTATTTTTCATAAATAGCACAAACATACCGTACCATACACTAAACTTAAATTTATCCAGTAGTTTGGCTGCAACCGCTCTCGTGACTCGTAGTAGCGTTTCCTTGCCTTCTCACGTCGCATATTCGCTCTCCCGCCATCCCCCATCTATTGAAGCTGCAAGCGAAGAGTGTCAAGGCTGTTATTCACTCATTTCGTGACTGCGTCGGTTCTGCCCATTCTCTGCGCTCTCTCAATACTTCCTCTCTCCCACTCTACCTACCTCTTCTGTGGAGGGTTCCTCAATAGTATAAAGGTAAGCCCTGTAATTTATACAATTCTTTTGTCAGAGGTCACAGATAATGACAGCCGTCAAGTAGGTATTGTGGCGACACCCAGCGAGGCATTGTGGCTACGCGATGGAAAGGTCCAAATAACTTTCTGACGTCGTCTTTCCTGGAGTGAAATCAGGAAATGTTTCGCAGCCACCGAAGGCTAAAAACTAACCCACCCCATTACACTTGCGTTCTTACTTCTTTTAATCAGTTTATTTTTTTCTTTTTCTTTTCCTGTTTCAAGACATGTCTCGTTTTTTTTTCATGTTGATATCTATGTATTTATATACTACTTGATGCAGTATGACAAATACTTGATTTTTTGCGTTTATTCATGTGCCGTGCGTGCTCTTTCCGTGCGTTCTTGGCATTCAGTAGCGCGTTTCAATTCAAATGCACAACCACATAGCCCCAATCTTCGTCCTTCTATTCCTACATTGCTCAGTCAAAATAGCACGGGCTGCGGACTTGTAATACACCGATAATAGTTTCATAAATCACTGGCCATACGCTAATTTTGCACTAAACCCCAAGCATATTTTACCACTAGCGTTAGCTTCCGACGCATGCAGACAGAAAAATACAAATGCGTCTAATCTAGCAGTGTCCTGCATAGCTCTAAACAAAATATGCTGCGAAATCTACACGTGCGTGATCTGCGTGACGAAACTCGAGGTTGTTTGAGCCAATGTTGTGGGGCCTCAGACAACCAAAAACGCTGAAGCTGAAGCGTCAACTGTGAGTGCAGACCCCAAAAGCCACTGCTCTGCGGAAATCAAATTGTGTAATTAGAAACTAGAAAAATTTTACTAATCAAATATTTAACTAATTACATTTGCGTAAATATTGCAGTAGACAAGTAGAAAACTTGAAGCCAGTGGTTTTACTAGACACACCCACTTGGAATGAATTTCGGCATAACGCCAGACAAACCGACAGACAGACAAGAAACTTTATTTTGTCCTAAGGGACTACTTTGTCGCCGGTTTTGAGATAAGCGCTTTGAAACTTGCGATAAAACAATGTGCGCAGGCTTGAACTAGTGATTTTCAGGCTCCAGGTTTTACTAGGCTTGGCAAAGTTTTGCTAGGGAATACTAAGTGCGGCTAGGCGTGGCATTCCGAATCTGCTCGCCGCCGACGCGAAGATTCCCGCTTGGCCACGCGACGCGCTTCAAGATGAGCGGCTTCTTCTTCGGGTGTCCGGATCTTCTTTGGTCGTCCCATGTCAAGACTACATGTACTCGCCACAGAGTGAACGAGAGTTCTGCCGCCGTCGCGGCGGCATCGAGCTTTATCTTCCCGGTGACGTCACGGCCAAGATGCGCCTCCACACTTGCCAGGGCGTGGCTAGTCGAAACCTGCTGAGCGGCTGCCGACGCCACCCGCGTTTCCCCGGCGCGAACGCGGGAAACGGGGATGCGGGCGGTGTCGGCAGCAGCTCTGCGCGTTGCGTCGTTGGTGCTGCTACAATTTCTCTCTCTGTCGCCCTCTCTCTCATTTTATCTTTCTCTCTCCCGAGCATAGCGCGCGCTGCGTACATGCTCTCCTTCCCTCTCCTTAACGTCCCATGTCAAGGCAACATATGCACGGCACGGAGAGGAGGCGAAGCCCACGCCGCTCCGCGAGGTGGTTGCTAGGCAACGTGCGGTGACGTCATCGCCAGGCGCAGTGTTTTGTTCGCACTACATGGCCTAACCAAGAGCTTAAACAGCTCCGCTGTTAAAAGGCCATGTTGTTGCACTTAGTTATTTAACGAAGCGCAATCTTACACACAGGCTCAAAAAACTGGAACACCCTAACATTTGATCGCTCACTTTGGGAACGCATTTCTCGAAACTGGTGTCATTCTCAGAATTCGTTCCAAGTGGATTTGACTTTCGAAGTCACCGGCTACAGATCATAAACTGCAATATGTGCCGCAAACTAATTACCCTAAAAGTTAGTTAGCAAAACTTCTTTAAATAAAAAATATTAATTATAAGTTCTCGTGCAAATAATATGTATCTCTTAAAATAATATAACTCAAGAAGTAGACGTTTGCCAAATGGCACAGGTGACGTTTTAAAATTCTGTTAACGATGAAAGAACGCACCCCGTTAGTGCCCCTTCCACTACTCATGAGCTCATCGTACGATCGTGTCACGATGCAGGCTGGGTTTATTAAAATTTGCAAGGTAACACAAGCGGCCTGATTGACAGCCAAATGAGAATGCCCGGGAGGGATCCGAGCCGCTTGCCTCATTATGCGTTTGCAATTAGTAGCTCAACATGGCAGCATCCGTTCGCGTCTCTCGAATTACGCGCCCACTTCCCCATGAAGGTGCCGTCTCGCATCTCTGCCGCACACATCGAAGTAGTACATTGTAAAAAAAAAAAAGAGCGTTCTCACGCAAACAAGCCGCGGGTATACTGTGCGTCTTTATGCGTACTTCCTTATCAAAGATAGAAAACCAAGAGCACGACGACAGAAAGCGAGCATACGGCAATTGTGTTACGGCGGGCACGCCATCAGGCTTGCGACCCTCCTTATAGGGAAGAGCAAATGGCAAGATTCTTCCTAAGACTTTCTAAGCAAGAAAAGAAAGGAAGAAGATTGCGTTCTGTGTGCGAACACTTTCACCGCTATCTTGACGCGCTAGCCGGAGAGTGCAAACGAGCATTTCAGAAGACCACAGTTCTGAACACGGCGACGTCGTAAGGGATGTGCAAGACGACAAAACTGGAGCGGTCGTCCGCAAACACGCTCGTGTATTCAGGTTAGGCAAGTGTTAACATTTCATGCTTGCATCCGAAGAGAGGAGCGACGCAGAAGGCGTGTTCGCAGTTCCAAGTGCTTACAATGATTTCAGTACAATGCGAAATTGTACGCAAGCGCGTGGGCTTACGTTCAGTATTGACATGTATTCGGACAAAGATGCACACGGTGTAGCTGTTTTCATGGATAGAGCACGGGGTTAGTGTTTGGCATAAGAATGCACATCAATGACCAAGCGATGTGACAAAAGCGTGGAACGCTTTATTTACGCAACTTAACCAAGCAGTCCCAAACGAAGCCATAATGCGGAAACATAATGTTTGTCGCAAAAAAAATACTCAAAAAATACGTGTAAGAACAGCAGAATTAACGTCGAATCCTTTCGGTGAAGCTTCGCTACATCAATAAATATTGCGTAAATCTGAGAAAGAAGACTGCCGGGCTAATTCAACCTGTGAGTGTGAATAGGAGCTGGAAAAGTATTCTTTTACCGGCTGTCCTCAATCGTTTTATTTTGTGAGAACGACGCATCGTGCAGCATATTCGCCCGTATTCCTAAAACTTGAAGTGACCCGCCGTGGTTGCTTAGTGCCTATAGTGTTAGGCTGCTAAGCACTGAGGTAGCGGGATCAAATCCCGGCCACGGTGGCCGCATTTCTATAAGGGCAAAACTCGAAAACACCCGTGTACTTAGATTTAGGTGCACGTTCAAGAACCCCAGGTGGTCCAAATAATCCCCGAGTCCGCCTCTACGGCGTGCCTCCTAATCAGAACGTTGCTTTGGCACATAAAACCCCATATTTATTTTCTGTATAATTTGAAGTGCGCGTACAGGTGTTTTTAACTTTTGGCTCGCCAAAGAATTTTCTAAATTAACAATGAGAAGCACGATAACGTTCTTTCGAAAGTTCGCCCCCCGAATAAAAACTGACGCAGTGCTTGCGACATTTCTAATCATCGAGATTACCGCGTAACCGAAGGAACATAAAAAAAAGAGGGAACTGCTTTTTCATTATTTCAGGAAGATAAGGAGACAGTCGTCAAGCGAAAATGCTTTAATATTCCACGAAGTTATTTTTGCATATTCTGTTTCTTCTTAAATTTATCTTTGCTCGTGTTATTTTACACCGCGCTAGCGCCTGCTTGTCGCCTTCAACAGAGCAGAGCAAGAACAATTGTCACCAAGACATCGAATCTCGGAACGAAGGAATTTCATCTTTCAACTGCCAGTCAACAATGTGAAGAATACACGCGCCGTTGAAAAAGAAATAAGAATGCAAACACTTCGTAATCTCTACAGTATTTTTGAATAAAGTCTTTTCTCTCTTACTTATGATCTTGTCGCACAACAGCCCCACTCTTGCCCTCGAACAGCCCGTTTGCTTTCTGTACACATATCGGGCGCTGCATGAAAAAAGAAAAAAAAACTGGAGGACGCTTAAGCTTCGCCTTTAAGAGTAGAACGCGATAGCGTTATCGGGACCCGTTCGCATCGCATCGTTCGCACCCAGCAAGCAGGCTTCATTCACTACAACACCGAACGTGGGAAAGCCAGCTTACAAAGATCAAGCTTACACCGATTCTCTAAAGTCGGCTTCACTTTTAAACAGGAATGCATTGCTGGGAAGACGCATTTTCAGGGGCAATATAAGCCGTCTTGGCTCTAGGACCTTTTTTCATTATTTGAATAATTGTTTGCTATTACCCGACGCGTTCGCGTGTCCAATACGTATTTTTGACCTGCCGAGGATGCCAGCGCCATCTGGATAAGATTTTTACAAGTATGCTACCCATGTTATGCTTTCTTCGCTACGGTTTTTGCAATCCCTTATATATGTTGTTTTTTTTTTTCAATAAAGATTTAGTTGTGAGTTAGCGCTCGTCCAGTCTTCTTTCGCCACCGTCCGTGCCTTCTTCGCGGTCATACCAAGAATATGCTACCCGAGTGAGCCGGTGTTTTTATGGTAGAAATGCTGGCAAAAGACGTTTGAGTTTCCTCGTAAGAGAATTATGTCTTCTCGTACATTCAAATAACAGTTCGACGCTACCATGTCTGTAGGCTGTGCTTAAGTTGTACTTTAACATTCTTCTGACAGATTTCACTGTGAGAAATTCAATTTTTTTTTCACCAAAAGCCTGCACCACAACGAAGGGCCTGCGCGGTCAGGGTGGTTCGGAATAATTTTCTTCTGCACTACACCTTGCGCCACTCGGAGGACCTGCGCAGTCGGGGTGGTTGCGAATGATATTGTCCGCCGCTGACCGACGCCGGATTTTCTGCGACACGGGGCCCCTAACGCTGTGCGTTGAAACATTGTTAGCTTATCAAGAGCCCCAATCGCTCAGTAGCCGCATGTAAAAGCGGGGCATATGTTTGGGCCGTAGTGTTTTGCTAGGTGTAATACAAAACTTAGCGGTATACGGCAGTCAAGGTACATGTAAGTCAGGATATGGGCATAACAGCGGAGATCTTACATAGGCGGGGAGAAAAAAACAGTCGCTGTTTCGCCCCAAAGGCAAAGCATCGAGGGCGATAGCTAATTACTAGACAGCTATACGAAGTAAGAATAGTAGTTCTATCGGCCGTATGAACTTGTAAACATTCGCTTACTATCTAAACTATCAAGCTTGGTGTCAGGCGCGCACAAGCAAACATAAACACATCTCACTCGATGACCGCGGAATCTCGCGGTCAAAACGCTGGAGTGAGCAAGCGCGATTGGCAGCAGTGAGCGAATTGACCTTCGTGCAGGCTCTCGCTTCAACGTGAACTAAGCGGCGCAAACAGCGCACGCGCGTGCGCTGTATTTGTGCAGTAGCTGCCGGAGTAAAGCTACTGTAGCCGCCTGAGTAGCCGCCGTAGCATGAAGCTAAACAGAAAAGCAGTAAGGATCCATCAGGAAAAGAGCGTCGCAGTTGAAGAAATGTCCGTCCTTGTCCGGGGATTGAAACCGTCACCAACGGATTTTTGGGGCGATCACTCTACCATCTGGTCTAATCAGGAGGCTACCAGATGGCGGTGGGAGGTCGGACTAATCGGCAATTAATCGGTCTGCAATCTGTCAGCCTCCTGCTGGAGATGCTTAATACTATGTTTTTCAAAGGTCGCTGGAAACACTACGACGTTATTCAGGTGAACGAGAAACCTGTATGACCTTTGGCCGGTGACAACGGTGTACAACATAGTTTGCCACTGCCTGCCTGTCGGCAAAGATGGAAGAAGATTACCTCGTTGGTGGCTCAGACCGGCAGTGGTAAAGATTATTGGAAGCCGCTATTTAGGACTCATCGTGTGAGCGCATGGCATGCAAGACATGTACAAGGTATATTCTAAATGATTTGCGCAATTGTTTACTGGAGTTGCTGCTTTGACAGCAACGTTGTGCGTTAAGTGCTTCATGTGTATGCCCACATCTTCCTCATGTCATCATCCTCATCATTCATCTTTCTTTCCGCAGTCTTTTCTTCTTTACCAGGGCAGAATATCAGACTGGCGCATGCTTAGTCCGACCTCTTTGTTTTACGACGAACAAAATTATTATTCTTCAGAAGAGCTACTTATTATGCGTATAAATATCAAATGGAAACGTATAAACTGACGTCATAGAAAGACACAATCCGTCATTTAATAAAAAACATCAGCACATAAACACAACACAAAAACACAATAATCCAACACGAAAAGGACGATATGCCCTATACAGGGTGTTCATTTTTAAGTTTAACGGAATTTTTAGAAATTGCCTGTGGCAGGTAGCACAATTCTTATTTTTGAGCTGGGTTATTCGACGAGGCGGACATTAGTAGCACGAGATATAGAAACACATATTCAACTGATTAACAAAAAAATCACTAATTATATTTTTAGTTAATTACTTTACGACACATATTGCAATTTACGAATTGTAGCCGGTGGGCTTGTCAGGCGTATCCACTCGGAATGAATTTCCAGAATCACACCAGTTTGGAGATATGCCCCATCAAACTCGCCGTAAAAAATTCACTGTTGTTCCACTTACTTTTATTGCGATAGCAATTATATGGACACTCAAAAGCAGATTTCTGCCGTCGGCGTCGCCGTCGCCGTCGCCGTGAGGTTCCGTATGACGTCAATGGAGAGGAAATCGTCGCCGCGCGCCGAACGCTATATGTGCGAGTGAAAGGGCGCGAGGGACGCGCGCTTTCACGGGGAGTGAACGCACGGCCGAGAACAAACGCGCGTTCTGCTCTGTGCTCCCTTAAGGGCTGCAGAAGTAGGCGTCTCTTTCCTCCTCTACAATCACCATATATGTAGAGCAAACGTGCCTTCTTCCGACGCACGAAAGGCCGTGGGGGGGAGGGGGAGGGAAGGGAGGCGACGTTTAGCTGCGGCACCAAGTGCCTATTTACATCAGAGGCTCCGGCAACAGTCACCAACGCCGCACGCATGTTGAGCGAACGCGGGCAAAACGCCGACGGCGTCGACAACAGTTCTGCGTGTTGCCGGTGCTGCTGCATGTCCAAGTTTCTACAGCTGATAAAGTTGCTATCATTACTCCGTATAGCTCTCTTCAAATTTGCTATCGCAATTGATGCTTCACCTTTCAGGTGAAACTGCGACGTAAAAAATGCTGTTTTATACATTGAAGCACAAAAGTAACATGGAACGCCCATGCATTTCGATCCCACACTTTGGGAAATAATATGTCGAAACTGGTGTCATCCTTAAAATTCACTTCAAATGAATGCGTCTTGCAAACTCACCGGCTACAATTTGTAAATTGCAATATGTGTTATAAAGTAAAAACTAAAAATTTCCTTAGTCAATTTTTGTTAATTAGTTGGATATGTGTTTCTATTTCTCGTGATACTAATGTCCGCCTCTTCGAATAGCCCAGCTCAAGGATAAGAATTATGCTACCTGCCACAGGCGATTTTTTTAATTCCGTAAAGCTTAATTTTGAACATCCGGTATATTGTCCATGAATACTGCCGACTTCAAGCCACTGAACCGAAGTGCCATTAAGACTCGTCTTTGCAATGTGCTTGTTTGTTGGCCGAGGGCTTAAGAGGAGTGAGGTCTATGTTTTGTGTTCTTTAACAAGGAACAAGAAAGAGATTGAAGTTTCAATTTTCAACATAATTTATTTGTAACACAACACGCGTGCATCAGAACTGCGGCAATGTCCTTCATCCTTGAAAAAGCGAAAACAAAGAGAGAGAGAGAAGAAAAAAAGAAGGTGTTATTCGAGTTGTGGGTTCATGAGCTCTTCGAAAGCACTAATGTTGTTGCCGGCCCGAAATCAGCGGTTCATCAAGAACGTTCATCAAGGTGCAAGGTTGGGAGGGGGAGGGGGGGGGGGGGGGTCGGTATGTGCAATCGTGTGCGTGGCAGCTTCAAAGACAGCAGTCACCTCTCATTTATATTCGGCACGGCAGATAAGAGGCAACGTGGGGGCTAGATTAGCCTATTCCCGAGACAGCAAAAGACTTCGAGCATGAATAATAGGTTCAAATGGTACCAAAGGGTTCTCCCAGGAGGAATACCCCAGGACAGAAGCTCTCGTCCGGCTCTTGCTCGAGAAATGAACATAAAATTTCAGGTCAGTCCGGTGCCGTTGGCTTCGATTAGCCTGTACAAACGAAAACCGGACAGTTCGCCATGTTGCCGCCTTAGTGCCTGTCGTTCGGCGCGGCTGACATTGATATTCTTATACCCTTTTATTCCACAAACGCTCAAGCTTTTGTTGAGCCCTTTCACGAGCCATTGTAACAGACACTGTCGACCCAAGTGGAATTTTTGCTACTTAGCCGCTCGCGAGAGCTGCTCGGCGTTCGTTAGCCCAGCAAGGCCCCCTGCTAGCTGTTTCTCTTTGACACAGTAGAATGACAAAAGGGGATCACAGACCGGTTCACCCTAACCGGAGAAGACGGAGAACAATAACTGAAGGCTATTGATACAGGGGCAGAGATGGTGTTGGCAATATTTTTCGGCATTCTCCGGTCTTTCTGCTGCTGCACCTTCGAATGGTCCAGGAAGGTCAAAATGAGACCCGCTCTCTGCGACATAATAGGGCCGGCAGCTGTCACTAATGCACCTCACCGGGCTGGCACTCGCGAACCCAGCAGCGACACACTGCTGCTGCTGCTGCTGCTGCTGCTGCTGCTGCTGCTGCTGCTGTGTGTGTGTGTGTGTGTGTGTGTGCGTGTGTGTGTGTGTGTGTGCGTGTGCGTGTGCGTGTGTGCCAGTCATCCACTCGGCGTCCGCAAAGCACGCTTTGTTTTTTATTGCGATAGCAATTATATGAGCAAAGCTGATTTCTGCCATCGGCGTCGTCGTCACCTTCCCCGCCGCCGTGAGGTTCCGTAAAGTCGAAGGCGATAAAATCGTCGCCGCGCGCCGTATGTATCACTCAGAGCGAACGCACAGCGGAGAGCGAACGCGACTTCCGTCGCGCGAAAGGCCGTGCAGGTATGAGAGGGAGGGAGGGGGGCGACGCTATGCTGCTGCACCAAATGCGTATCTTGCAACCGGGCGCAAGGGGAACTGGCCACTCAATCTCCCACGCGAGAGGAGGAAAGCGGGAAGGCAGCGCGGGAGGGAGGGGGTAGCTTCTACTCTACCAACAACTGCGCTTGTACTTTGCGCCGGTGCGGGTTGTCGCGCGCACCGTATCTTGAAAGTGATCTCCACACGGCTCTGACCTTTGTATGCGCTGTGCATTCGCCGCTCAGTTTCCGTTGAAGCGATAGACCACACGAACCTTCGCTCGCTGCAGCAGCCGCGCTTGTACACGCCAGCGTTTTGACAGTGGTCGTCTGCGGTCATCGAGTGTGATCTACTCATGTGTGCTTGAGCGCGCTGACACCAGGGTTGTTAATTCAGTTAGTAAGCGAATGTGTCCAAGTTAATGCAGCCGATAAAACTACTATCCCTACTCCGAATAGCTCTCTACTAATTTGCTATCGTTATTGATGCTTCGCCTTTCGGGCGAAACTGCGACATTTTTTCCCTCATCTCCTCATCTCGACAGTGTCACTTGCCGCTGTTATGTCTCTCTCACACACAGTCTTTCGCACAGTCGCCACAACCAGAAATACAAGCAAGTCATATACCCACCATGACAGACTGACAGGATAGACTATTATTTGCATTCCACCTAATTACATGATTATTCTTAATTAATCATTCAACTTCTCAAATATTATGGTTAGATGATAAGTATCAATATGAAAATTGTAGAGAAACATAAAGAGAGAGAGAGAGAGAACTAACTTTACTAAAGGTCCTGAAGGGGCCTGGGCACCCCTTACGGGGGCCGGCCCCGTGGCTCCGCCCATGTGGGGACTGGGAGTCGGAGCTCGCCAGCCACCTGTTGGGCCTTCTGGACGGCCTGGTGTTGAAAGGCCCTGTCGGGGCTCCTGAGGTTGTTGATCCAGTCGTCCTTGGTGGCAGGAGACCCTAAGCAAGCGTTTAGCGCGGGACACTGCCACAGCATGTGATCTAAGTCGCACTTTGGATTTTAGCATTTAGGGCATTCTGGCCTTATATCTGGGAGGTATTTGCTGCATATATAGGGGTTGGGGTAACTGTGTGTTTGCAGCAATCTAAGCGTTAATTGTTGTGCTTTATTTAGTGTTGGGTGAGGTGAGGGGAATTCCTTTCTCGATAACTTATAGTGCGAGCAAATCTCGTGATAGGAGAGGAGTGGCTCCCGGTGCGTGTTGGGGCTCCCGGCCGGTGAGCCGGCCCGCGTCCCCACGCGGCGCGTAAGATCTCGCGCGAGATTATGGGCCAGCTCATTACTGTTGGGGACCCCTGGTTGAACGTTGAGGCCTTCATGCCCCGGGAACCAGTGGATGTGCTTGTCTACGTTTATTTGAGCGAATGCTAGAATGCTTAAGGCCACCTGGCATAGTGTACCGCGGAGGTATGCCAGTGCAGCGGGTTTGGAGTTGGCAAATATTGTGTCGCGCTGAGGGAGGGCTAGAGCAAGGGCAATGGCCACTTGTTCGGCCTCGCAGGCTTTCTTTGTTTGTATGGTAAGAGAAATGAGGGCTGTCCCGACAGGGGCGACCACCGCAGCCGCAAAGTAGGGTTTGTCTACGTATTTAGCGGCATCTACGAAAGCCACGTCTGTCGCGTGTAGGGTGGCCGCTTTTAGTAAGGCTTGAGCGCGTGCCCTTCTTCGAGTATGATTATGCACCGGGTGCATATTCCCGGGGAAGGGTAGTGCTGTTATTTTAGCACGAAGGTGTTGCGGTAATGGTGTTGCATCATTGACTTGAGTTGGGATAGGAAGACGTATGTGTGAGAGGAGTTCCCAGCCCGCAGCTGTCGAGGACAGGCGTATGAGCTGGGACATTCTTTGTGCTTCTGTGATTTCTTTGAACGTATTATGTACCTCAAGGCCTAGCAGGCGCTGCGTGCTTGCCGTCATGGGTAGACCAAGTATTCGTTTCGTACATTTTCGTATGAGGTTGTCCACTTTAGTTTCATCGCCTTTGCTCCACGGGTGAGCGCAGGCAACGTATAGTGAACATGGCACATTAAGAGCGCGTGAAAGATGCATAGAGAAACATGAGAAACTCCCGATACAGCTTTCTGTTGTTCAATACGTGCTACATAAATGTGTTTCTCCGAGCGTGAAAGAAGCCCGCGAATACACGCGGGTGGCCGCTCGAGGTACTTCGCGTGTATTAGTGGGTTTCTTTCAGGCTCGGAAAAACACTTTTATTTAGCACCTATTGAGCAACAGAACGTTGTATTGGGAGTTTCTCATGTTTCTCTACAAGTTTCTCATTGACAGTTTTCAACTAATTATAAGAATTGAGAAATTGATAAAATATTTAAAGCTAATTATGTATTAAATCAAAATGCAAAAAAATAATCTAAATATCTCTGAGCGACGGCACACAACATTACCTAGGTTCTGTCCAGGTATTTGCATTTGCATATTTTTATATTTTGATACATGATAGTTACGACAGCCTGTATAACAGAGGGCACGAATGCTCTGACAACTGACTCGTTTAGAAAAGCGCTTTCATTAAAAGCATTGCCATGGACAAAAAAAAAAAAAAGGCGATTCCATTGATCACGGCTCAAAGCTCACTGTTCTTTCTTGCAGCATGAGCGGCATTTGAATGCCACGATGCAGGGAAGAGAATTCTCACGCGGGTGCCCATGCCAGAAAGCCCTGTTGCGCTTGGAATTATTTCGAAAACGTACAATAACTGTGTACTGACGTATCTCCGCGGAACCGGATATAAGGCGACTTGAACCTCCCTGCTCTCGGCGTGGAAGGAAAGAACCAGTGAGACAGAAAGCGAGAGAGAAAAAAAGTTGAAAGAGCTTTTCAAAGCTTTCTCGACTCAATACTCTTCCCTGCGTTGCCGAGCAGGAACGTATATACCAGTAAGAAACAAGGAAATGAAAGCAGTAATCTGCAGAAATAGACGCCCCTCATAAAATAAAGCGACGCAGGCAATAAAAAAAAAGTGCTGCGTGGTTTAGTAGAGAAGAAGGAAACAAAATCTGCCAGCGGTTGCAGCATCGTTGTTGTCACAGGACCAGGAAAAAGAATTGGCCCCGGCTGATCGATTTCTTTTCATTTTTGTTGGCGAGCTGTCTCTAAGGGTGCTCGTTGAACCCACGCACGGAGGCTAGAATCAAACGGAAGCGAATGGAACGAAGAGGGCAAGAGGGGCACAGAGTCTGCGACAACCGCCCTATATTTCGTGGTGTACCACTGCCACGTCCTCGTATCCTTTTTCCAAGTTTCTTTTTTTATGTGCGTATTCCTTGGTTCATAGGGATCAAGAAGTTCGCTCTCACTTCGTGGTAGAGGCGAGGGGAGCATTAAAAGAAAAAGGAAAGTAGAAGCGTAATTGACGAGGTATCTGAGGCAAGAAGAAGAAGGAAAGGGTGAAAGCAGAGTGGTTAACTAGCATTTCGCCCACTTTTGGCGGGGAGCCTTAGTGTACTTAGCTGCGTCCTGTGTTTTGAGATGATAGCCTGTTTAATAGGTAGCCTCTTTTTTCACATGTTGGTCAAAATAACGAAGCTGCTACAGCAACCACGAAGCAAGTTAAAGAAGAGGCTGTCAATGTACACAGCCTTTCGACTGAGCAGAATACATTACTTCTAGCAGCAGCACTTGTAGCAGCAGTAGCAGCCTCTGAAGAAACTTCCAACGGCTAGAATGCAAGGCGTAACACAGGCGAGCGCACAAACGGCCATCGAGACGTGCATGGTAAAAGCCGTGATGGTACCCAGAAAACAAGCTGATGCGTAGTGCAGGGCAGTGCTCCAAGGCACACCCATTAATTAGCACTGGCCCTCTTTTGTGCCACCGTCCCCTCATCTGGCGCGCTTAGTTTGTTCAAAGAAAGTGACGTTAAAAGCAGGGCAACTTGCAAGAAAAGATAAGGGAAACAAAATAAAGAGAGAGAGAGAGAGAGAGAGAGAGAGAAAGAGAGAGGGGAAGGAGATCCCGTTCGTACATTGCTCGTGGTAATCGCTCGGTGGAAGAAAAATTCTGAATTCTCGCTATACGTGGTAGCTCTACCGTAGAAGACGACGAACGGGGCTTTGTAGAGAGAAACAGTAGAAGAACCATAACATGAAAAACAATTAGGTGCGAGTGCTCAGGCTGTAATAGAAAACTTAAACTTCTGCTGATATGCCTCCCTCTATTCGCTTTACGCAAACCACCACTGCTACCCGTGCTGCCAGCTTCCTCTTCCTGCTTCCGCTGCTGCTACTGTGATATCGGCTCCGACTTTATTTTTTTTTCTTCTTCTATGCCCCCCTTGCTCCTCGCCCCATATTTTTTCCCGGATATTTGTTCACGCTTTCAGCTTCTCACGCTTCTTTCTTATTGGCTCTCATTTTCTCCCTCTCTACAACTGCCCGTTTTCCACCGTCCTCCCATACGCTCTTTTTTTACGTGACGCGTAATGTCACAGCGATAATTCAAGTGATGCTTTTGTGAAGAATCGTAGTAACGGTGGGCGTAACATAGAGGCATGGTGGTCTCTGCACTCTAGAACTTTATCCGTAGCAATAACGCAGAATAAACATGCGCGAGAACAAAACATACCTTGCCACTTCTTTTTTCTTTTTTCGTTTTTCATCATAGCGACAACCGCCAGCGACGATCCTCCGCTTTGCGCAGGAAGCAATAGTCCCACCTAAAGCAAACTTTTAAAATTATATTATAGGATTTTACGTGCCGAAACAACGATCCGATTATGAGGCACGCCATGGTGGGGGACTCCGGCATAATAGGGACCACCTGGGGTTATTTAACGTGCACTTAAATCGAAGTGCACGGGTGTTTTCGAACTTTGAGGAGACGAACTTTGAGAAAGCGAACTTCGAGGAAACGCAAATAAAAACAACACAAGAACTGTGACGTTCCGCTAATACACACTATTTGACGCTCACTTTGGGTGCTCTTCGCGTAACTTAGATAAATGAAAAAAAAAAAAGAACGAAGGTAGGTTACTGTGTATCCGTGCTCCTCCGTCTATCTCACCAGTTTTGACCTAAGCAATGTAAAAAAAATTGTGCCTGAGGGTCATTTTCGTAACTCTGGCGGCAAAAGACGGGGTGGCGGCCACTAGATTTCTGGATACATTTAGCGAACAACCTGCCACAAAAGGACGCCTGTTCAACGAGAAATACCACATCAAAAGGTTGGGAGCATCGCTGACTGCTTCGTACCTTTCTTACAACCACATGAATTGCTCGATATACTTGAAGGTGGACTTTGCTGATGCAAGAGATGCAATATACTTGAAGATGGCGCCCACAAGTGCGGCTAATATACAATCTGTATTTCTGTACTCTAAATATTTAAAAAAATAGGAATCGTCTATGGCAGATGTGGTATTCCAACTCTTCAGTTGGGTTACCGGAAGAGGCGGACATTACTTCCATGATAACTCTAAACATGCCGCTAGCTAATTAGAAAGCTTTATTCTTAAAATTTTGATGTCTATATTTACCATAAGACGAATGCTGTAATTGTAGAAATGAAGCCGGACAATAACGAATTCATCTCCACTGCGCAAAATGTTTGAGACAAGCACCACTTTAGAAATACATGTCGCCAGTTTGTGTACGCGCCACTCCTTATTTCCTAGAAAAATTGAGCCAGCACGCCTTTCCCATTGTGCACGTTCAGTGTGATAGAGGAACGCCAAGAAACGTGTACCGAGAATAGAGAAAGAAATTATGTATAGAAGTGCAGGTAGGTTAATAAAACGTCGTTCTGGTTGGCTGTCTAGTGTCCCGAGAAACGTGCTTCGCAAGCGGAGGGACAGAGAGTTTGTCCAATTGACTTCCAATCCTCAATTCGTGCGCCGAGCGGTTGAATTTTTGCATTAGAACTTGTATGTTTAGCATTGTTCGCATCCGACTTGATGCGGTCTACGACTGTAGGTTTAGTTTAACGCTGACGCAAAAATAAGAAGAAATTAATACAAATAACAATAATATGTGATAGATGAGAATATTTAACGCAGTCAACAGCTGAATGGAACATCACTTTCTAGCAGAAAAAAGGTCGTCTATACGATATCGATAGGATTGGAAGTTTTTTTTTTTGCATTTTGTTGGTGTCATGACGACATGGTGATGATGAGTTTTTGCTGCAAATAGGGCTAGGCTGAACTACGCTTGCGAGGAAACTGCACCCTAACAGCTACTCGCAGAAGAAAACGCAAGTAGTTCATAAACGAGACGCCAAAATTTCGGAGCAAAAGAGGTGACGACTCACAGGACCGATAGTGTTGTAGCGCTACGGGTGGATTTAGCCTTGCTTGAAAAATAGCCCGCAATTGGACTGCTTGAGTGCTGAGTATACCTAGACTGAACTGTCAGCCCTACCGTACGTGAGCAAAACTAGTAACTTTCAATGAGCCTATATAGGCGGAAGTGACACCTGAATAGCCCCCAGAAGTCTTGCAAGAAAAAACAGCTTGTTTAACCACGCCAAGCAAGCTTGTGCTTGAACAGTAGGACGAACAGGCAAGAGGAACAGAAGCTGACATTCAGAAATGCGCTTGCAATCAATTAGTTGCGTACGCACTCTCCGTCACGAAAGTGAACCAGCGCCAGCAACATCTTACTTCTATGCAATAGACGAGCACACGAATCCATCACACGTACGTTGTGATCGGCGGGCGCACAAGAGCACTGGGCTGTTTGCGCACTGGAAATTAGTCTTCTAAGGTGCATAGTAACTGTGCAGGAAGACGGAGGTAAACAGGGAGAAACATGGGTGACATAGTAGCCAAATCGAAAAAGCGCGGCTAAGTTTGCGCCAATTGTAAGGGAGCGAAGGAGAACGCTCCGGTTGCGGTACGTGGACGGCGCAGTCGAGAAAAGGAAAGAGAACGACGAGAGAGAATCAGTGGCGAGCTGCGCCGATATTTTAAGGTGACTACGTGGGTCAGCGGTTGTGTAAAGAAAAGGAAAACCTCACCATCTGGAAGAAAAATGGCCTCGAGGAACGGTTGGATATGACCATCTACATCAGCGCTGTTTACGGCAATGAAGATTTAAATATTAAGCAAAAGTGCGTTATCTGGCATGCCGCCATCCCTGAATTTTCTTGCCGCTGACCAAATGTGGAGACACCGGACTCCGAAACTCGAGACAAAATTATAGTTCCGTCACCGGAGGGGACGCATTTAATGAGCTCCCGTCGTACTTAAGCCAGCGCCTTGAGGAAAAGATGACGGTGGTACCGAATATAAAGAGGAAGCCAGTCCCACGCTTACGTGTCTCGTCTGCAGCATCACTGGAAATACATTAAAAAAGTTATCTTGTTCATCATAGAGCGACTTAGAAGGAAGAGTGACCGCAATAATATGCGAAGTCATTTTCTTGCTCTTTTTAGCAGATTTCCATCATGTGTTTGCATATCTTTGCTCTCCTCGTGTACGTATTTTTCAATGTTTTTCTCAAAAGCAAGTCCCGCGCGTCTCCACCGTGACCTCGGGGATTAGGCGCTACTCTGTTGAAATTATTCGCTTGGACGCCGGTGTAAGTCTCCCCTTACCAACCTTTTCTTGCCGCAAGAAAATAATAGGTTGAGGGCAGAGATTACAGCGCAATTAAGATCTTCTGAAATGTAGCAATTCTTATTCGCTAATTCGCAAACCATAGTAGTATGGTCGGGACAAAAAAAAGTCGCAGTTCCGCCCGAAAGGCGAAGCATCAATTGCGATAGAAAATTAGTAGAGAGCTATACGGAGTAAGGATAGTAGTTTTATCGGCTGTATAAACTTGCACACATCCGCTTACTAACTGAATTAACAAGCATGGGTGTCAGCGCGCAATAGCAAACATCAATAGATCACACTCGATGACCGCAGACAACCGCTGTCAAAACGCTGGCGTGAACAAGCGCGACGGCAGCAGCGAGCGAAGGTTCGTGCGGTCTATCGCTTCAACAGAAACTGAGCGGCGAAAGCACAGAGCATACAAAGCTAGGGGTCGTGTGCAGATCGCTTTAAAGATACGGTGCGCGCGACCGCCCGCAACCGCGCAAAGTACAAGTACGCAGTTGCTGGCAGAGTAGAAGCCGCACCTCCTCCCTCCCACGCTGCCGTCCTGCTTTCCTTCTTTCGCGTGCGACATTTAGTCTCCAGTTCTCCTTGGGCCCGGTCCCAAGATACGCAGTTGGTGCCGCAGCACAACGTCGCCCACCCGCCCTTCCGCCCTCCCATCTGCCCACAGCCTTTCGCGCAACTGTAGACGTCACGTTTGCTCTCCGCCGTGCGTTCGCTCTCCGTGAACGCACGCGAAGGACCCGCGCTTTCACTCACACATACATCATACGACGCGTGGCGACGATTTTATTGCCCTGGGACTTTATACGGAACCTCACGGCGACGACGACGGCGACGACGATGGCAGAAATCCGCTTGGACTGCACATATAATTGCTATCGCAATAAAATTGACCTTCTCAGACCCTTTCATTCTCGCGCAAGCTGTTGACTGTCACATACTACATCAGACCCATAAAATGTACTCTATTAAATACATTTTATTTCCTACTAAACAAGTAATATCGCCTGTAAAACTTAAGAAAGCTGTCTTACTTTTCGGGCATATTGTTTGAACATAGGCGTTTTAGGACATATCGAACGCACCACCATGCCAACCTGATCTTTTTTTAAATAATTAATTTATCTATCTCCTTGCGTTTTCCTTCCTGCGCTTTTCGATTCTGCTCATACAGCATTTGATAACAATAAAATTGCTGAATTTGCCGATAGAGGCTGTAGTTTCTTTGACACTTCGAGAAAGGCAGCGACGAACAACGCGACAGACACTTCGGCAGAAAACATGGGCGCTAGTATTTTTCCCCGATATTTTAGCACCGCCTACCTCAAATACAATGAACTACGCGTAGTACCTGAGTGGGACATCAGTATTGAGAAGACCAACATTGCACTTATCTATATGACAGAAAATCACACGATATCTAATTTTGATCTCATAGAAAATGGTGTTATTCAATACCAGCAGAGCGCAGCCTTGACCAGGCCACCTCCCTCGATGCCAGCCGAAGTTTAAATGTTCTTTTTCTTAGTTTTCGGTAATCCCTTGCGTTTCATCACATTTATAAAACTGCTTCTCTATCACACAAAAATTGTTATAAGTGAATCTGTGCGAGTCAATGGCTCAACAAATACAAATTAAATTTATTCAAGCGAAGCTTGTACTGCATCACATTACAGGTTTCTGTGACAGCGTAGTGACGCAAAAAGTCACGTGTGGCGCATATCCGCATTGGATATGCGGGTATGAGCCAAGGACAAGAAATGAAGAAAGAAAGAAAGAAAGAAAGAAAGAAAGAAAGAAAGAAAGAAAGAAGGAGAACAGGGGCAGGGACAGCTGTGCCGACGCCGGATCACGTGACACGCGCGACAAATAAGGGTCGCTTGGTGTGTCGCGGGGAGGGAAAGGAAAGGGGGTTGGCGCCTGCTCCGCTGGCCTTCCTTCGCCACAGATCAGTGCGTTTCGCCGAGGAGCAGGCTGCGTTTGAGCTAAGGCACCGCGAACTCGCTCGTGAAAGGGCTCGTCACCGACGTGCCGATTCTGGCGTGAGCGCTTCCGAAGCCCAGGCGAAACAGCAGCGAAGAGCCGCCGACCCTGCGTTTAGGGCAAACAAAGCGGAACGCCCGTGACAGCGTCGTGTTGCAACAAGCTTCGGTTACCCCAATTTCCTCGACAGGGGAAGGACTCTAAATTTTTTGCAAGTAATAGCACTTCGACACAAGGCCTAGAGCACTCACAGTCCGATTAAACCGGAGCACACATAGAACCTTAAAACGGGCTGCAGGAACGGATAGCTCGTAGCTAACTATCGTGCCAATTTCATGCCTTTTCTTTAGCTTACCGGCACAAGTACAGAGACCTTACCTATTACAGCGAAATCCCTTCCACCTTAGAATTAAAAAAAATGCACGAGGCCGTGGAAAAGCAGTCCGCTGTGTTTTGTGTCTGTGTTTTGTTAGATCCTTGAAGATGAAAAGATAGGGTCGCATAAGGAAGGCAACGCGGCGAACGAAATAGATCTCCAATGCAACTCCGGCGGACCGACGTAGACTTAAAGATCCATAAAGTATTCACATTATCCACACGAATAACAGTTGGCTGTCAGTTTCTCTCGGTGTGTGTTTTATTGCGTGTGTTTTTGTTAAAGTAATGCTATGGATATTTGCACCGAGAATAAGAATATATTTACTAGGGTAGAGATTTACTTCTTCCAACCTTCTTTCAATTTATTATAGGCAGCTTCGCCCCGGGTACAGTGTAATTCTGAATACGTTATTAAATCATCTCAGGGGAAATAGCGTTATGCCCGACCGAACTCGGAAAGCTTATTCGCAAAGGTGCTTGTGCAGGAGCGCAGCTGCTCAAGAAGCGCGTGGATTACACGGCGTAGAGCCCGCGAGTCAGTCGCAGAGAGATGGCCGCCTTATTTTTTTCCTTCTCTGCAGAACTAGCAGTCATATGTACGAAAACGACACAAATGTTATCGCCTCAGCGCGCTCTAAGACTGGAGGCCGCTCTGAAAATTTGACACGCGCTGCTAGTCAGTCATCGTGACATTGCCCCAATACATATTGGCTTGCATATATGCACCTCATGAAGCGGAATTACGTAGTTTTTCCAGAACATTTTGACAGCGAAGCTGTCTAAGGATTTTATGGCGTCCGCGCGGTAAAACTCTCCCATAAAAAGTGAAAGTGACAGAGTCAACAGCAAAAGCAAACGCATATCGCCGCTCGCGTTGGAGCTGAGTTTAACGGCCACCTGTATCTAAAACGATGTGTCTTAGTGAATGTATGACGTAGTACGTGACGTAGTGGGCGCCCTTCGGCGTAACCGAGCGAACACGTGCTCACGCGTTCATCGTCGTCGTCTTCTTCCACACACAGCTGGCTCCGTTGCGGCTCATCCTTCGAGCGTAGAATTTCACTTCACTTCTGTCGTCGTAATGGGGAGGCCGTGCTTACGGGGTATGAGCCATTGCCAAAGCTGATATGTCCATCTTACGTGACGGACAGATTTAATAACAGAGGTGATACGCAAATCTGTGTGCGAGCATATCGTCACGATGACCACCGATCAGGAAAATAAATATGGTCGTACCATTGTTCAAAATTCTGAGTCACCTCTGTGTCGTGCGCTAAATAGCTTTGATGGTCATCCGCCTTCACAGAGTGATACGGCTCAATAATTTTTTTTTCGGTATATAACTGACATAATACAAATGATGAGAATATTAGCAATTATTCTTCGCTTCCCTCGACGTAGAGCCAAGATGATTCTCTGTATTCTGCCTTGTTGTTGCCTATCGTTTGGTATTTTCACCGTTAGCACAGTCTCCCTGAAGTTACGATACGTAACTGACTTTCCACGGGGAAAACCGGAGGATGGAAAAATTAAAGAAACAATGAAGAAAAACTATGTATCTAACTATACCTAAAAGCGCATGCATTTTTGACCGCCCGATAGGAAGCAAATGATCCGAAAGGAAGCAATCGGCAATTATCAAAAGCTATACCAAAATGAATACACAAATTCAGTCTATGCTACGCTTGTACGAAAGGCGTGGCGTGTGCCGTGGAACTGACTGCTTCCAGTCTACCGACTCGCAGCGACGACGGGCCATCATTCCACGCTGAGCAAGTACCGTACTGCTGCGTGATCGCACGAGAAGCCGAAAGAACGAAAGAAACGCAATAGCACAAGACAGAGAGCAAACCATGACGCTAAATCAGAAGCAGAAGAAAGAACAACGCATAAATATAAAAATGTCTCGACTCCGGCCGCCAGCGTGGGATAGAAAAGCGTGCTTTCCACGTCTCAGCACAGTCATCCCAATTGCTGCTGCTGCTCCCGCCGAAAGCGTGCTCGGGTCCTGCTGATCGGTTTCCTGTGACACGCTACCGGAGCGTTTATCAAGCGTGCGCGGTGGACTCCGGTTAATCGCCGACCCGCCGCCAAGCCGAAAGGAATCGTTCGTGCGTGCATGCAGCAAAGCGGTGCACGCAAGCAGTAGGGCACGGCAAAGCTTTCTGCCCCTGATGTACAGTAGCAGAGAACTCCAGAGCCATCTCATGATCGGGTTGATTCCGAGCATGGCTGCGTTTCATATGGCCTGCCCGGAACTGCCCCCCTTCTAAGTTTCCTATATTTTCGGACTGAGCACCCATTACTAAATCTGGTAGACCACTGGCACTCTTCTAGCCACAATGCAATGACAGCAATGTCGGTAACGGTATCAAAAAAAAAAAGAAAGAAAGATAAATTAGCGTAGCTTGCACTGGAGGCGCAATGCTAAAGAGACAGCGGAGCTGATGGGCACCTAGCTAGTCCTGGCTTTTGGGCCAATTCAACCCCAGCATTTTCCGCAGTTTATTGATTATTGATCGATTTTGATTACCTATTGATTGGCTATCTATTAGCTATCGAAATGTATTGGCCATGTATTTGGGCTAGGCTAAGCACTACCAAGTCATCCCCGGCATTTCCCGGAATTTTCCGGATTAGCTATTGATTGGTATCGATTGGCTGTCAATGACTGCCTTAGCTTAATTAGTCCCAACCATGTTTAGCTAGACTTAGACAGGCTCAGCTTCGCTAGTTCACAGGTGTATGTGCCATTGCGCTTGGACCCTTTCTGCACTACCGCCAGGATCGGCCCACATTTTTGGATTCAGCAGACTCATTACCCCCGGCTTAAACAGCTCCGCTGTTAAAACGAAAGGAATGTGGCAGTACACATTTGCTGGCAGGGGAGCAATAGCGACCGTGACCGGATGTTGGCTCCCTTGGCGCAAACTTCCGTAGTGGAGGCCTGTTTATGTCAAGCTAAGAGCAGGAGAACTTCGCGAACGCTCTTTTAAATCCGCTTTGGTAACATTTCAAGAGAGACCGAACTTCGAAGGCGGCTTCATTCAATCATATTTTTGTGTGAGGCGTATGTGAGCATAAGGACACGGCGCAGTTTTTTTTTTTTTCATATTGCTTCATTTTTTCCTACGTCTCTGCCATTTGTGTATTTTTCAACACTAATTTCTAAGCAGTAGGTGGGCTTCGTGTCCCTTCTGCTGGGCATCATATTGACCTTTTTCACTGCATTGCATTAAAAGTTGTGTGTTACACGTTATCTTTAATCAACCCACGCGATTTATGATGCACCCGATATCGGGACGGGCTTTGGAAATGTGCAGCCAAAAAAGCAATCACTGACACTGAAAAAAAAGAAAAAAAATCGCAAAAATAACCCGTCAAGATCCTCAAGACGCAAATGTAGGCAGGCCATCTTTACGCACCCACTGCAGTGAAAATTTTAACACTTCCAAAAATCGATGTCTTGCGGAAGAGCACGCACTACAGGACAAGTATAGCATGTTTGTTTACTAATCATGGGCGTGTACGTATACAACTTCATTACGTAAGATCACTTTGCAGCTAATACGAGATAAAGATGGAGGCCATAACGATATAACAGCCAATACTCCGATAAATTGCAGCTATTCTTACTGCTATGAGAAATCTTGTAGATGGCACACGGACGAAGAGGCACACGAATGTGTGCCTCTTTCTACTTCATTCGAACCAACATTCCTGTTTTCATGTAACCATTTACTGTGTTTCTCTCAGTAAATAATTTGGTAGATAGTGAACCGGGAGCGCGATAAAGCTCTTTTACAGAGCACGCACTACTCACTCACTCACTCACTCACTCACTCACTCACTCACTCACTCACTCACTCACTCACTCACTCACTCACTCACTCACTCACTCACTCACTCACTCACTCACTCACTCACTCACTCACTCACTCACTCACTCACTCACTCACTCACTCACTCACTCACTCACTCACTCACTCACTCACTCACTCACTCACTCACTCACTCACTCACTCACTCACTCACTCACTCACTCACTCACTCACTCACTCACTCACTCAAGCACGCAGGTTCGCAAACAATAAATGCCACCAGAAAGACAAAAAAAAAGCAAGGCCGGGAGGGGAACCAAAGGAAAACCTTTATAGTTTCTAGACTTGACAAACGCGGGGTAGAAGCCTCGCCTCCTATTCAAAAAAAAAAAAAAGTGATACGGTAAGGACAGCAGGAGAAAAACATACTAAATTATAATAAGAAGAATAAACAGAAGAAGAAAACTAGTTTGTGGTGTGCATCTCGCTCCACACATACTGGAACGACGGCGTGTTTATAGACCCAGCAGAGCGCGATATTGAGGGCGGGAGGAGTCAGTGCTCACAAAAGGACTGCAAAACCCAGCGAGTTCCTGCTCTGAGAAATCGAAGGGCCGCACTAGCCCGAAACGGTAAGAGACAAGAAAGGCATCACTGGAACGCCGACCAGGATATTTACTGCGAATTGAATGAGAGTAATATTGGCTAACGGCCGCAAAGAGGAGAGCTTTCCAGCCATACAAAGGGAGATGATAATTGCAGAAGGAGCGAAAAAAGAAGACGTGAGCGTTCGACATGAAGCGGGAGCCCGAGAATGTAGTTCGACGGAGAGCGAAGAATGCAGGACGCATTAGCAAAGCGAGACTATCGGCGCATTTCACGAGAGCAGGGAAACGCCGATTATTCTTCTGCGTGTTTCCGCTCGAAAACGAGCTCACTTCCAAGTGCGAACATTAAAAACGCAGCAGAAGCACAAGAAGCAGAATGAAAGACAAGCAGAGAAACGTAGCAAGAAAGCGAGTATGCTTCGCGGAAGACGTGTGGTGGGTGCCTTCATTTTGCTGGAGACGCGATATAAATCATGCGTAGTGACCGACCTCAGCGAAACGGGATCCCTCATTCTCGTAGTATATCCTTAGCTGAAGCTCGTGGCAACGCTGGTGGCCTGAGACATTATCTCTCGTGCCTTTAAAGGAAAGTAGGTGACACTGCAATCCAGCAGGGCGCTGCGGGGACATCACTCATTCGTATGCTCAATATCGAGAGACATATTGTGCGCGCAACAAAGCTCACGCCCTTGACCAATCCATCGTGATTTGGCTAGACGCTGTGCGTTTGGTCTAATACGCAAAAGCTCCTTGTAAGGTCGATGGAATGATCCTTTTCTTCCGGTTTCATCTATTTTCGTTCTTGCTTGGTCTCTAAGGCAAAGTTGCGACGCCGGAAGCCCTCCACAAATGGAAGCGACTGGATTCGCTTGTATCACATGATAACTCTTCTGGTATTTCAGGCGGATTGGGTGGCGTAATATATTTAGTGGCTTGGCACGCAGGAAAAAATAATTTAGTAGCGTGTTATACCAGTGGGAATCACCGGAATAGATGTGGCGTTGGTATAAAGTTATTTCGAAAGTCGTAAAGAGTAGTGAACATGGTGTACAGGGTCGTGTTTTCGTAGGGAGGAACAGGCGTTATTCGACAAAAGGTATTTTGCAGAGGAGTCTTAAACTTCTTGCACAGCCTCAAAAAATACTAAGATTGGCTATGTCACATGATTTACCATTGCAGAAAGAGATTGAAGGCAGCGCACACCGGTCGGAGGCGAGTCACTGGAGGAAGCCGCCTGATACGCACTCATATCACCGGCATATAGGATCGCAGATGCTGCGATATTCTCAGAAGACGATAAACTTGATTTAATTTGCCAGCACCCGCCCTCAGGTAGCCTAACCTGATGGAAAAGAGTACATCTGAAAGGCAAAAGCAGCGAGTTTCCAGCCCACGCGGCAGCAGTTATCGATTCGATAGAAAGCGTAACTCTAGTTGAGCGCGATGCTGTGGGCTTAATAGCTAACGTACATGAAAAAAAAAATGCAAGTTAATACAGGTTGTGGCTGGTAACTACCAAGTGCATGTCTATGAAGAGGAGTAGATTTTAATGAAGAGAAAGGAGGAGAGGTCGGTCTGGAAAGCGTGACTCTAGCCTGCTACTCCCCTGGTATTGGGCTGCTGAGCACGAGGTCGCGGGATGGAATCCCGGCCACGGCGGCCGCATTTAGATGGGGGCGAAATGCGAAAACACCCGTGTACTCAGATTTAGGTGCACGTTAAATAACCCCAGGTGGTCCAAATTTCCGGAGTTCCCCACTACAGCGTGCCTCATAATCAGATTGTGGTTTTGGCACGTAAAACCCCATAATTTAGCCTGCTACTCTTCACTGGGGTAAGGGGAAGTGGTAGATACAGGGAGGTGAACCACACAGTACCACTCTCTGACAGTGCACCATTCACGTCGATCAACGATATCGTGCCGGCACTGAACACTGCACAAATATGGAACTGCCCGCCTATGACAAATTATGCTGCCTGTAATCGAGTGAGTGTGTGTTCTAAAGGAATTTTGTTTGACTCCTTGTCTGTGGTGGCTGTATTAAACTTTGACATCTGCCACCTGAAGATGATCAGAAGGTTGTGCGTATATGCTGATGGCTAAGGACTGACGCCTGACCCTCGGTGGGTGGCCGAAAGTCTAAGCGCTGTGGTATTTTTTCTGTCAAGACGGCCAGTTGTAACGCCTTGGTGGCGCAGGCAGTGCTCTGTTCGAGAAAAAGAGAGAAAAAGAGTTTAACCAGTGTTAACCCTTTAAATTGGCTACATCACACAATCGGAGGGATAAAGGGCACCAGAGCAGGACAAGAACCACAAAAAAGACAGTAAATGTGCGTACACAGGCGTAAGAACACTCATTAACATTGTAAAAAGCGCAATCGTTTTCTGAGCGAGACAACAATACAGAGGCCCAGCTTTCAAACGCTAGCCTGCACAGGAGCGGATCGTTTGTCGAGAAGCAGTTTCCACTAAGCATTTCGGTAGAGCTTGCGTGCAATCGCTCAGAATGTTGAATAACGTTTGTGATTCTGTGTGACCTATGATGTACTCCTATGTTTTTTATGCGAAAATAAGTAGCCTACACCACCTATTGAAGCCAAAATCTCCGTATTTTTCACGTAAATTGAAAAGGCTTACTGCACTTATACATACGCCGTATCTCGTGATTTATTTTTAAGCAAAGACACGGGGGAAAATGTTCAAGTATTTTAGTCCCTGGTCCCCGACTTCAAGTAAGTCAAACGAACTGAAGTAAAAAAAAAGAAAAACAATGTTTCCTTGACGACAGCAAATGACGTATAGTCTAGATGAAGAGCGCGTGCCCTTCCTTACGTTATTTCAAGTGGAGAAAATAAAATGTCAGTGTCGTCGAAAGCACCAAGACTGAAAAACAAAACGAATTAGGTAGCAGATGAAGGAAAAGAAGTTTTTACAAAACCAGTTTATAGCGATCCTCTTGGAAAAGAGTCTCCTAGTGGCAAGTTTTAGGCCTGTAGAAAAGTACTCGCGATAGATCCAGACATTGGCGAATATACTTAATGAGCAAAAACCGCGGAAGGAACGTATAAAACGGATATACGCAGAGAGCGGAGGTGGAAAGCAGACATCAAGGCAAAAGGCTCCGGCTTCACATTCGTATATAACATGGGACTCCGCGACTCAGCATCAGTAAACCCAGCGAGAAGGACTAAGAAAGAATAAATTGAGAAAAATGCAAGGGAAAAGTTACTAAAACAAAAAAGAAAGTGGAGTGTATATACCTAAAAAAGCAAAATATCGGAATGCCAGAAACCATCACATAGTCGCTCCATTTCTCACAGGCGCACGTGCAGTGGAAAGACGAACCAACCTCAGTAGAAGAGGCAGAAAACGCTGCGGCCTATCCGGCCACCTACATTTCACTGAGTGAACAGTCTGGTCTGCACGCAGTCAATTTCAGCGACGAGCCCTGCAGCCAGAAGAAGCCGTGGAAGAAGCGAAAACAAAAAAATAGAGAAGCTCTTGTAAAGTGCAGCTAGGCTAAAGATGGTTCCTTCGCCTTCATATTCCATATTCCAGCAGAATTCGGGTCCTTGTCAGAGAGAAAAAAAAAAACTACACTTGCTCTAGCATTCTATGGTCCATAAAAATATTCATATGCAATTCACAAAGATGAAAATAACGTAAACTCAGTACACACAACAGCGTTGTAATAGTTGGCGAATTTACCTTTTGCATTGAATATTTTCTTGTTTTGAATGAATCAATGAATTAATGAACGGTGGGGGTCCTTGTGGAGTTTAGCGCGGACAACCACTGCTGCAGGGCGTATTGGCCCAGAGGGGCACCCCGCGCATGTATTAAGCCGAATTGTCGAGGGTGGATGAGATTGCGGGAGTACGAAAAACACTGTAAGATACCAGTGTGAGACCCTACAAACATACTTTCTGCGTACATAATTGGAAATTCCTTATGCTGTACTTTTGCTATCGCTTTTGGTTTTTTTTATTGCCTGATTTGAACTCTCGGGCCAAACGGCATCTATGCATGTCATCTGACCCGATAGACTTTTTTTTCCTTATATTGATATTGTAACTACCTGCGTGAGAAACATAGTTTTCTCCTGTATTCAAGTGGATACGTAAAAGCCGCAGCCCAACATACAAATTAAACTTGCAATTGCTGAATCAGAGATATGACAGAAAGTGTGTCAACGACAGTTGTAGCTGTTCGGTGACTGTTTTACGGGCTATATTTACATCACAGCAAGACGACTTACCCGTGACACGCACGGACAGCTTATTTTCTGGCACTGTTATTGAAACACTAAAGATACAGAAAGGTGAGATCGCAAGAAATGTAATAAATTAAGTTAGCAAGAATGTAGGCGCAACTTACCTTACTTCTGTGAATACAAGACAACTCTCTTAGGTGATATGAAGCTGCTTTTAAGAAGTTAATATACAAGAGGAAGGCATATAAATGACCAAAAATACCACAAAGGTAAATGCGTAGTTGTGCGTGAAATTTTATGTTATGAGCGACTACAATAGGCCACATTTGTTACGTTTAATACTGATGTAGTGCTGGAGCGGAAACTGCGAGCCGTATTTCGACACCCGAAACTGCTCCTGAGACTCAATTGAAGAGGCTGTGACACGGAGTCGCACATGCTATTTTATTATCGCGTGTCAGATACTCTTACGCAAGTGGGTGCATCCACTTCCGCACCACATTGTTACGAAAGAAAGAGAGCGATCTTGTTGGTGTGCTCCGTACAGTACAAGAAGTAACTCTAGCCTTAGAGACGCGGAGAACATTTCGCCGTATACTGTGACTTCATGGTAGAACATGAACAGGCGTAGGCAACTCGAGTTTAACCCACGGGAACGTTGAAGTTGAATGAAGACACATTTCGTTCAGTTGCATGGCCTTTATTTTAGATCATGTAGCCGTTGATTACACGCAGACAATCAGACTTTCACGGACGACTCTACACTTGCACAGTATTGCCTTGTGATCGCTGTGGCAGACGGTGAGAGGCTCTGCCCGTTGCCGATACACAGGATCGGCCTCGCGCTTACGTTCGCGTATGGCAGCCTCTTCTGCCGTACGCTGCACCCGCGGCCTACCCATGTTGACGGCCGGGAATTCATTGCGTGACGCGCGTAATGCAATGCAGATATATGCAGTTGGTCTGGGTAGCGTGGCTTTTCAGTTCCCCTTATTTATTTATTTATTTATTTATTTATTTATTTATTTATTTATTTATTTATTTATTTATTTATTTATTTATTTATTTATTTATTTATTGAAAATACTTTCAGGGCCCGAAGGCACTACAGAAAGGAGTGGGGAAAAAATGACAAGATGTGCAACTAACAAAAATGATACAAGGCATTTTGTAAAGCGATTTTGAACTCGTGATCATCAGTTATGCTTGCGATTGTGGAGGGAAGGTGGTTCCATGCGACGCTTGTCCTAGGAACAAAAGAGTCATTACACAATTTTGTGCGACAAGACGGTAGACCAACCTTGAAGCGATGATCGGTTCTTATCGGTACAACTGCGAATGAAAACTGTAGTGCTCTACAATAGGTATGCCATGCGCCGTTGTTCTATTGCGTGCGCAGGTGCGCAGACAGTTCCATTGTGTAAGTTGGCTTTCCTGCAATGCGTTTTCGGCGTTCACGGACGAATCAGTGAGACAAAGAAAGCTTCGATTTAAAATTCACCAGCCCTTCCACTTCGTGAAGATGGTTAACCAGCGAAGCTGAAACGTGCGGCCCCGTTGTTTAGCAGTGGGTTAATCCCGAGGGTTCATTAAAGTATTTTCAGTGACGGTATGGCCGCAGTTCGCCGTTGTCGCTTGCGTTCGATGTCTAGAGTTCGCTCGGTGGCGTGGTTAGCAGCATTCGCCTGCCATTGCCGCTTGCGATTCTTCAAATTAAAATGCTTCAAAATTAAATCTGTCCGTCATGTAAGAAAATGAATGGCTCATGCCCCCTTAAGCAATGGCTCATACCCCCGTAAACGCGGCCTCCCCATCACGACGACAGAAGTGAAATTCTACGCTGGACTGATGAGCGGCAACGCAGCCCGCTGTGGAAGAAGACGACGACGACGAACGCGGTAGCGGTGGCACGAGCATGAGCCAATGAGCCAGCTGCGGAAGAAGACGACGACGCTCGAGCCAATACTGATGGTGATAGTTTTCTGTACACAGGCGAATTCGCCTAGCCATAATTATATTATTTTGCCTAGCTATGTAAAACTTCGTTTTAAAAAACTGTAACGTACTGCATATTTTGCTAGCGTCATGGACCAGGGAAGAAGAACGAGCGAAATAAGCAAAGTTATCTCCATGGCACGAGATATTGGAGCCTGTATTTGGCGCACCTAATTTGCTATAGAGGCAGTTGAATGTATGTGCAGTCGCTCTAGAGGCGTAAGACAGCTGCATTTTAAGCACTAAGTGCGCATAGATGGTGCGCACATGGCATCAGCCATCATGGCAATCACTGTTTATTCACTGTGTTACGTCCTTGTATCCAAGTGCGCTGCCATATTAAATTAAATCATGGGGTTTTTTACGTGCCAAAACCACGATCGGATTATGAGGCACGCCGTAGTGGGGTACTCCGGAAAATTTGGACCACCTGGGGTTCTTAAACGTGCACCTAAATCTAAGTACACGGGTGTTTTCGCATTACATCATGATTAACCAACTAGCCCACCAGCATGTCTTAAGAATGGCGATGAAAATCGGATAAAGATTTATTCTGCTGATCAGCTGAGCAACCGAATAAAAAGTACATCGATCCTGCGGTCGGCACTCTGCCGCTCATTGGCCTAGCTTTATCTCACCAATGTCAGCATGGATTTTGACCAGCTACTGCAAGCGAAACGCGTGGCGCATAACATACGAAGAAATCACGAATAAGAATAAGTACGAGGCGAGGTTTAGCATACAGGAAAATAAACTTGGTGCCGTTTTCGGTTCTAGAGAGGGGGAAAGCTAAGGATGTCACGCAAGGTCGCTTACTGTTGGCTTCGCAACAACTGAGGCATGAAAAACGGGGCAAAGATAAGAAGAGAAAGAAAGATGACAAAGCGTAAATGAGCGCTGACACGAAAATATGGCCGATCGCCATGGACGGGTAGCAGCAAAATTAATTAGTCTAAAAAAATTGTTTTAGACTGATCAGTAGACATTTGGAACCAAGTTTTCAAAAATACTTTCCTTGATGACGAGTTAGGATGACGAGCCTAAAGAGAAGTGTGGTTGTCGGAGGAAGCGCAGTGACACAAACGGTGTTGCATGCGCGACATTCGAAACCGCAGGAGGTGCACGCAGCGTTAACTTGAAACTTGGATATCGTAGTGGTAGGCCGCAGAATAACTTTGTGAGCTTACGATTTTCTAAGGAGCATCGAAATCGTAGTACACTGACATTTTAGTGGAGTGTAGAAATGCACCTATGGATCGAACCCATGGCGTCATGGTCAACGGCGCGCAGAAAGGGGACGATGCGTACTTGCAGATGTCCCTTGTTTCCCTCAGCATGTAAAGTTACAGCAACAAACCAGATGAATCAAAACCTGAAGTGAAGCGCGTTCCTCCCATTCGCATTTCATTCGATTATGCAGCTGAATGCTCGCCTGATCGATGCCTCCGAAGAAAACATTGAACAAACGTAGGTCTTTCTGGTGGTGGTTCAGCGTCTTTTGCGTTAAATAAACAAAACTGCAGATCTTATTCTAGAGAGAGAGAGAGAGAGAGAGATGCCTGCTTCAAAACACTCACGAGATCTCAACACTACAAGAGAAGAGGAAAATTTCCAGAGCGCCTGAGGCTTTTTCTATACTTATGTAGGAGTCGTAAAATACGGCTATCATCCCAATGCACACGAGCGTTCTGCCCATTTTTGTCCCGTTAAAGTTGCCCGGGGCTCAATAGCATAACAATTTAGCGCCAGCACCGAAATAGCCAGTGCTGCACTGATTATACAGAGCTCCGAAAAAGTCACTTCTAGCTCGCCCACTTTACAGATATCCACACGCACGCAGCGCGGCTCCGGTAATTGCCGCGGGGTCCCATTGGACGATGCGGCATGCATCTCAGATGGTTGCCTAAAATTAGTAAGAGAAGAAGAGGGAACTCCAGAGAGCGAGGCCGATTTAACGAGGGTTGCACATGTCCAGGTCGTTTGTCAATTAGTGAAAAAATAAAATAAAAAAAAGACAGAAGCCTTTTAATTGCTTCATGAAGGTAATATAAGCATCGACGCGAACTTCTCAGGTCGTATAGAGGGTGTATTAATCGTGGAATGTTTACCCGCCGGTGTGGCTCAGTCAGCTAAGGCGTTGCGCTGCTGAGCACGAGGTCGCGGGATCGAATCTCGGCCGCGGTGGCCGCATTTCGATGGAGGCGAAATGCAAAAACGCCCGTATGCTTGCGTTGTAGTGCACGTTAAAGAACCCCAGGTGGTCAAAATTAATCCGGAGCCCTCCACTATGGCATGCCTCATAATCAGAACTGGTTTTGGCACGTAAAAACCCCAGAAAGAAGAAAGAAGAAGAATCGTGGAATGTTTCCTGTCTACTACGTTTCTCTGTTTCTTTGCCTTTGATTTCCTGAGTCCACTTTGGAGCGCTATAAACGACCCCGCAGGGTGAATAAAATCTTGATTTACAGGAATGTGTTCATTCCTTTCCCTATACAGTATAAAATGTCCGCAGTCATCTTATATGCAGGCTGGCAAAAAATATCTGCATTCCAATAAAAAGTTTCTAACTCTCTCTACTTCTCAATTTACTACTTGTTTTCTTGAACGCGACGGAGGGTGTTCAGAGAGTATGCGCAGGAAAATTCTCACCCGTCAAAAAATTTTGACAGTTTCCACAACATCCGGATTCCCAACTAGCACTGCTTCGACAGAACTAAACCTAATGGCAGAGGCGTACTCGGGCATTACTAACTGCCGCTATTTCTTTATTATGAAGTCATAAATGGTGCTTTTCAAGTAAGAAGGACTGCGCGCATTCATTTAAATGCCATACCGTATGACAAACCATGCGAATAAAAAAAAAGTATCTGACAGGGATATGGTAACTTGCGCTCGCAGTCGTGCATACACGGTCTCTGTGAAAAGAATAAGCGAAACACGCAGTTGCACGAGCCGTTTTCGCATTTAGGGACGTGTCACTCACAAGTTGTCTGGAATAAAATTGCCATCCCCACTTCCACAAACTGTCGCCCAAACACTTGCAAACGACACCTTAATCACGCTTGCAGCGTTTTCTCCAAGAAGAAAGAAACAGTCAAAGAAAGATGTAGTACACTTCGGGAAAAGTTGTTGACTAGCACATCAATCTACCTAGGCGGAAAGGCAATTTAGTTGGCTGGTAGAGTTTGGTTTGGCATTTGCAGCACATAATATAAATAAACACGGGCACAAAGAGCATCACAAAATAGATGGGACGAGGGCACCAATTTCGTTTCTTTTTGTGTGTGCGTGTTTTCCCGAATTTAGCGCGGTCGATATGAATGCAAGCCCACAGCAAGCTATATATAGTTTAACTAGATACTGTCGCCGGATTATGTAGCTTGGCTCCCTAAGCAGTGCAGTATGTGTGGCCCAAGTAGGTCAAATGTGGGGCAATTCTGCATCCAATTAGTGTCTAAACTGTTCCACCCCCCATATTATGCACTTGGATAAATAACTGTACAAATGAAGCCATGCGAAAATCAGATGGTAACAAAAGTGAGAGGACAGACACACTTGCGGTTATGACAGCTCTAAGTTTTCTTTTTCTGCCTACTCACTGCGCTGTCACTGGTAAAAAGTTTTATATGAACCACCTCAACCGCGTAAAGATGTAGGGTAGTTAGTTTTCCTCCTGGACAGTGGTGTGTCACTATAATCGAAACCGATTATACCGAACAGGCATATGAGCTAATGATAGTTCGATATACCAGGTAATTCGATATACCGAAGCTCCCTCATAATGCACCTAGAGAGGAACTTTTGCGATGTGCTCGTTAGTTTGTTATGTATACGGATTAGTTACTGCCAATGGGGAAAAGAACAAGGAAATAGTTCACTTATTGAAAAAAAAATCTATGTAGCAGGCAGTAAAATCTTGCCTGTGCGTTGAACTGTTTCTCGGCGTCCCTATTAGTGGCGTTCCTTATGCGCAATATTGTGTAGCCCTGCTCCAGTGTACTTACCTGAATGTCGGTACAGCACTGACTCGGCACGTCCACTCTAGAAAGGGCATTATAAAGCGTTGGTTGAGGTGGCTCCTCACTCTCAAGGGCTAAATCAAACGACAAAAACAACTCGCCTTACTTTTGGACGGGCGCAATTGTTGCGCCCGTCCAGCGTACATACCTTTCTTCGTCCGAGTTCTTTGCGCTGCCCTGTTACGTGTTCGCCTAAGCGCTGAGTCTGCGGCGGGCAAGCGGCTTTATGGCGCGCGCAGAGGACGCCCCGAGTTCAAAATACGCAGTTTGGCATGAGGGAGTCACTTCAGATGAGTATCGATGAGATGAGTCCGTATGAGATGAGTATTTAGATGAGATGAGTCCGTAAGTTTCCCGCGTTCGATACAGAACATAATTCGCTTTAATCGGGTTTGTTACATTTAGGTTCGACTGTACGGGATTGTCTTCAATATCACACGCAGATTATTAGTTGTTCTACATACTTCTTGACTACGTCAGTGCAAGGAATCGTACGCGCTACGTATATTCTATCGCGTTCCTATCATCATCATCATCATCATCATCATTACCACAAATGTGCTGAAATTCGTTCCACAAGAGAATATACATATCGGTTTTTGAAACTAGCACGTTAGATAATACTGAAACGACAACTTCAAAAAGGGTCTCTATGCAAGCAAGTTCTCACCAGAAACCTCCCCATAAATTTTGGTATCTATATCTGTGAAGCCGAATTCAAAAATCTTTTCCTTTTTAAGTGCTGTTTGCCATTGGCCGGTCGCTTTCACTATAATGATGTGCCCAACATTACGATGGGCTGGCATCGGCTATTACTAGCCACTTTAACATACGAACACTTTTGTCAATGTAGGCTTCGAATTAAATAAAGAGAAAACGATAAGGCTGGTAGTGCGCGTCTTTTGGTTGCCTGCCTTGCGCTGAACAGTTCACTGTATCAATGGTCCTACTAGCCCAGCAGAAACTCGACTGAAATTAAGCTAATTGCTGATCTAGTGAACAACAGAGCTATACGGTGACAAAATTGCAACCCGCGTTGTTTAGGTCCTGAGTGCCGTCTGCCAATGAACAGAGCTGCAATGAATTCGCTGCCGTAAGCAGAAAAGTCGCTCAAATTGAAAGTGGCTAATACGCAGTTATAGGGTACGTGTGCCCGTTTGCACTTCTCGCTGTATAATTGGAAGGGACACGTGAACGGCACTGATGAAAACGTAGATGCACTGCTTCGTAAATTGTATGTCGGCCCGATGAGGAAGGGAACTCGAATGTGACGACAATGGAGTGCAGAGACGAGGAGCTAGAGGGTCTCTGCGGCTCTTCGTTGGCGAAAGGCTAATTGAGGGAAGCACTGGCGTTGAACACAGTACTGAAAAAGAGAATATCCGACGCGTGGCCCTCGGGCGTGTGGAATGCCAGTTAAACGCCAGTGGCGGGACATTCCTGAAGCTTTGGCGATAGATAGAGGAAAGTCTATGGGGTGCTGCCGCGAGGTGGAAAGCTGTGGCATTAGGTGAGAGGGAAATATAGAGAGGGGGGATAATATATATATTGCTTAAGGGCAAAAAACAGCGACAAATCAGCGTGCCTTGGCCTGTTGCTCTGTATTGGTGGTGGTAGAAGGTGGAAGAGGCGAAGAGAATGTGTCACGCACGCTGACAGTGCAAGACAAATGCGACTTTGTGCGTACAGGCACAAATATTTGCTGCTTTGATAAAGCCAAGTCGGTGGCCATGACAGACGCTGCGTTCTAACTCGTTCTTCTAATGACCACGCATCACTTTCCTTAACTGGTGAACAAGGCACGCAATAACAACCAGTTCAGTGCTGGAAGTTTCAAATGGCGATTTATAAACCGTCCTTCAAGTCTAATTCTCACCTAATAGACATCGGAAGTGCGAGGAATCACAGCCAGTCTGCATGGCTATCCCATGACGTTGTTTTTCCTTCCCTAAAAAATTAGAAACTTTCATAGAAAAAAAAGAAAAAGACAACTTAATTTTTCTCAGCATCTTTCTCTAGTAACGGAAGCGTTTCGAAAGCCGCATAGCTATGCACATCCAGAAAAGACAAACAGCCCATCATCTAATACTGCTCCTACACACGACGTTCTCTTGCGAAATATTCTTGAGAATTTCGAGGGCTTGCAACCGGAGAGGGGGCAAATAGCATTCTTCACGCTTGCCTATGCTTTATTTCGAATATCGCTATCGTCACCACTCGCTTCCTCCTCGAAAGTTGTCAGCAACCGCGGCTGTCAGCGTCATTTCCCTCGCAGATGTGCCACGAAGATGGATCGCCGATACGATGGCAATCCTACAAAGAACAGTGCGCGCTCACGCACGCCACTGTGAAAGTGACAGCGAAAACCCTCCCTCTCGCCTTTACTTTCGACGAGGTGCCAACCAACGCGAAGACAACGAGTGCCGCAGTGAGCTGGAACGCAATCCGTAAAGTCAACCGACCGTCCTGCGCCGAGACATTCCGGTGTCGAACTGGAAGAAGCAGGCAAACCGGCGCGGAAAGTATGAGAAGTGAGCACCGATAGTTCTGTTTTCCTTTCCTTCTTTATGTTGCTTATATTTAGGTCTACAAGTGCGTCGATATAAAAAGGTTCGCAGCGGAGGCAGCAGCAAAACGTGGTGACGTCGACGAAGATATAACGCCTTGCGGGGCGGTGAAGCGGATCGTCGAGTATCCAGCCGAGGCAGGGAACTCCCTGCATGGTAACAGATCGAGCGAACGTTATTTCTCGGCAGCAGACACCGTTAGTTGGCAAGGGTTTGTTGGACAGGTTAAGAAAGCTGAGGTGATCACATCCATCTAAAACCGTCCACTATTGCTTCCTTCTTAGACCGCGCTGCAGCTTCAGCACGCTAACTTGTATCAACATACTGTTTAGTTACTGTTATCATCCAAAACCGGACCTCTTGACAATAAATACAGGCGACGGCGAGAACGGGCTCGCAGACAGTTTGTTTACTGTCCAGACTGCAGATTGAAAGGATAAAATGTACCATCACGCAAAAAGATGATTTGATAAGATTAAGAAGAAAATAAGTACAAACATCTACACGAACCTAGAGGTTAATGCAGTAGTCCTCATATTTTACAGGCACCTCGAGCAATAGCAGATGCAGGGCGCCAAAAAACGCGTATGGCTGTGTGAGTATGACCGATAGCTCATACATTAGGCAAGAAGAGAACGTGATAAGGCGCTCGAATGGCAAGCAGAGATATTCAGTTGCTGTAAATGGAGCAGGTTAGTGCGTGTACTGAAAGAAGAAACAGTAATAAAGAAATAGTCATAAAAATGAATACTTTAGACTTTTTGTTATTTGTGCTGTCTTGTAATGCTTTCCGCATTCGCGTATTTCTGTCGCAAGTCTCCTAGCGTTGCTGCATTCATTCGCGTTGTTTTTTCGATTGTTTATCACAACTTCCGTAGAAGAATGACAGGCACATTGATTTGGTTCCATCATTCAGCGCGTTTGGCAAACACAATGAAAAGAAAGCAGGGTAGGGTGTCGAGGTAGCGGCCGACAATATATTCACTATACGCAATGTATCAACTTGCATGTTACAGTGCTGTAGCTCTGCCCGGTAAAATCACATTAAATATAGTGATTTTAATTTTTGGACGGACCTGTAAGTAGCGGTACACCACTGTGGTGAACAGAGGGCGTCAATGAGTCTATCATATCAAAACAACAAATGTGTGTCGTCTCTACAAGTGTTTGTGATTTTTTTCCTTTTTATCTAGATTACTTTCTTGTATTTTATATGTAGAAAATTGGGAAGGTTATATAGTTTACTGGTAATGAATATTTTTTCACAACTCTTCCTTTTCTTCTTTCGTCATTGTTAAGTCTATATTCCTCAAGCACGTTGTCTACTTAAGCCGAAGTCAGGAAAGCATCCATGCTTTGATCGTGATTATGACGACTATAATCACCTAGCAAGCGAGTTCCAGTGTTCACCACTGCGTTCCCTAATTTTATCAGCGAAACATTTGCTGTTCACCATCGACTTTTCTTAGCCTTTTTTATCTTTGTTTCTGGTCAGAAAGAGATTGCAATTTTTGAACACTGGTACATAGCCGGTTACTCTTTATGTTTTGTCCTCGTGGCCTGAAAGCATTATACAACAATTACACCAACGACAAGATCTTGTTGCCGTGGCACCTGAGCTGACTGAAGTGTTACAGCGGTGCTCTTCTATGGAAAACTAGTTAAAAGAATTTTCTCTTACGCTATCTTCGTTCTCGAAGATGAACATAGTGAGCGTGACAGAGTGCCAACTGAAAAGAGAAAGCTTCGACGGCATGGACAAGGTGACTTCTCTCTCGCCTCATAATACTTCGTGGCCGAAAATGGAGGTGTCTTTAACAACCGGAAGCTGGAGCAGGGAAATCGATCAGAATAACGCGGCCTACAACCGAACAGGCAGTAACAGCAAGTCCCGTTTAGTGAAGCAGTGTAAGTACAGTAAGATAAGAATAAAGTGTAGTGAGGAAAAGAAGGAGGATGCCACAGAGTAGACCGTTTTTCCACCCGACGTCATTCCGGAGGAACTGCCTTCCTGGAAGCGTCATTAGCCTACCACCGCGGATGGCAGAGCGAAGGCAGTAAAACAAAGTACACCGGAACAACAGAGAAATCCAAAAGAATCAAAGCAGCAACGTTCGCGGAAGCAGCGGCGGTGTAGGCTAAAATCGCCACACTCGGGCCATCAGCGTAAGGCAGAAAGCGTGTCTGTGGCATGCAGGCCCGCTGTTCACAACGTCGCTGCTGCCACTGTAGCCTCGTATGGACTTCAGCCCCAATTGCATTTCCGGGCTGGACGATCGACGTTAATCAAGCTTTGCCGGCAGCTCAGTTAATCGCTGACCGGAAGCCAAGCCCAACAGTCAATAGCTCGCGAAGGCATGCGAAACGGCGGACAAATGCAGTACATAGCCCAGCTCTTTCTTTTTTCGATGTAATCGGCAACGCGTGATGTCACAAAAGAGTGGTCCCAGCGATGTGTCTGTCCGTGTGAGACTGCGTTTGATCCAGTGTTCCTGTGTGCCTCGAATCTGCACTACTCCCCTCTATCCGCCACTACCGCGGATACGTGGAGACGAGCACCATCTGGCGTTAGTACAAGGAACCTAATGGCGCGTGGCGCGCGTACTCCACTATGTCTGGTTGGCCTATTCGCCAAGCCGCAGCCACCGTTACGAAACCCGACGAGCTAAGCAAAAAAAAAGGCTTCACTAATGTCAGTTTTGGGTACTTGACATTAACGAAGCTATGGTCGATGAGTATGAACGCATTACATGAGAATAATATCTCTCCAGGAAGCGTAATAAAAAAGAAGCACCGCTAAGATAGCAAAAATTCAAGTTTCATGATTTCTTAGAGTTAATGACACTTCCCGCGATCAAGACAACTAGTACACTCTTATTTCAATGCACACACGGAATGATTTGCTGGCCACACGAATGAAAAAGTTATCGATCCTAAAATCATTCCTTTACTGGTCTGGCGGACAGCTCCCTCTCGGGTTGCGTATTGTATGTATTTAAAGGTTCATACGCCACTGGATTTTAAGGACCGAATGTTGACTCGCAATGACCCATGACAACAGAATATCAAGTCGTTTTTTTTTTTTGGTTAAGTAGTTTAGGTCGCAACCAGCATTGCGAGCTGCTACCAAGACAACATTTACTGACTCTGAAGCCGTAGACACGGCCCTACCACTGGTTCTCAAGTCATAGAATGAGCATACAAATGTCGCCATTGTTTCCACAAGAACGTTGACTTTACCTAATCGTGCCAAAAGTAAGCAGTTGTTCTTACCAGAACCGGAAATCAAGGAGCGCGTGAACAGGAATTATAACAGTCTGTAAACCTTAAATAAACACGTAGCTAATATGTAGCTACACCTTCGGTCGAGTTGGTTATTGCTTTCACCCCACCTACCTCCCCACTTGAGTCTTCCTTCTCTCCAACCATAACAAATGCTTACCCGCAACAAGAGTATTTGTGTAGCAGAGCATCCTTTACAGGAGGCAATAGTGGTTGTTTTAGTCTGGACCTGACGACTTTCCTCCTTTCACGGTGCCATTGAGCAAACACATAAGCAGGTAAGCCGGTGAATGTGTTGCGGTGTCGATTAAGTTCCGGTTGCTTTCAATAAATATAAAGGTTGCACTTACGCGCGAAGCCGTCATATCGATATTTAGCGTATTAAGACACGCACTGTATCGCGCAGTATATATGTAGCAGAGAATATCCTCCGTTGCGCGCAAACTAACTACTTTGCCTACTTCAAAAAGCCACAGTTCTTGATTCCTACGTAGTTAACTTCTTTTTGGTTTAATTGATTCATTTGACTGATGGCCTGAAGAACGTGCTGAAAGAGCCATCCATGTTCAGGTTAAACCAGAACGCCTGCCTAGAATCAAGGTCAAACATTATCATAATGCTAGTTGGCAGTTTTTTTTTTTTTTTTGCTGGTCTTTCTTTTGTTCTGTTAATACCTTTAAAAAAGGCACGGAGTAAACGTTTTGAACATTTAAAATGAAAGCACGATAGTAGTAACCGAACAAGAGACAAGAAAAATGACAGGAACTGGACTGAACCAACCATATAGCTTCATGGGGTCCTTAATGACTTGACATATAAGAGAAACACAATCGAATTGCCGACACGATTGAGAAAACAAGCAAGAAAAAAACATTTACGCGTTCTGCACAAGGAAGAAGGAAATACAACGTGTTTATGCAGTCTGAAAGGCGCAGGACTTGGGGAAGGTGCTTCACTGCTCTCAAAGAGATTGCGACGCGACGTCTTGACACTTCAGTAGTACACAAGAGACATTTGCAGAGGACGATTAGAAAAAAAAAAGCAGGCGCAGCAAGAGCACCAGCCGAGATAACTATTGTTAAATGACAGACATGCATAGAAGAAACATATAGAAAATTTTTAAAAAGTCAGGAGCGTGGGAATAAGGAGATGGTGTATGAACAGCAGCATAAATAGGGGCCCATGTACGGGGTAAGCAGGCAGAGAAAGTAGGTGGGCGTTGACTAATGCTCTGCACATCAAGCGTAAAATGTGGGAGAAGGAGCGCGTAGAGCCAGACTTTCGATGGAGACTGAGTTGCCGGGAGCATTAGCGATACAAGCCAATCGCGAGGCAAGAAGTAAAGCGCCGATAATTTTTCTCCCTGTGTGCCGTCAAAAACGGAACCGCGTCTCGCCATAGACTTGTTTGTGTTCTTTAAAATGAACTCGCACGCGGATTACAGAGGGATGTGGGAGAAGGCGGGAAAGCAGTGAGAAACAAAGCAAGCAAACGGGTGGCTCTGCCAAGGACGCCATTACTGCCACAGCAGAAGTATAGTGTGCGTTTCAGTTTTCCGAGGATGCGATATGAATCTTGCTTAGTGACCGGCCTTCGCACGACGGCATTAGTCGTCTCCGTCCCAAATTCCCGGCGCAAGCGCGAAGCCAAACGGAGGACAGTGGCAGCCGGAAAGGTCATTATTCATGCGATGGCGGAGGCAAATCCCCAGCGGACCGCATCAGTCGATGTCGTCCACCTGCACTGCAGGAACGGCGTCCTACGCACTCTCTAGCGGGCGACAGATTAAGCATGCATAACGTTATGCTCACTCGATCAATCCTCATGCTTTAAATGGACGCTAAGGTTAGGTTCAAAGCAGGCGTGACCGTTTATAAACTAGTGGAACTCAATTTTCTTTTGTTCGTGCGTCATTTGTCAGCTTAGTCCTCTTTACGATGTTTTCGCTCAACGGTCCGGCGCTATGTCTGTCGCTCAATCAAAGTTGTAACGTAGCAGGTCTTCAATAAATCAAGGCGCCGATAGCGATGCAGTAGTTTGTACCAGACAACTCCTCCTATCGCATCCTAAAATATTTTCACAGCTAAAAGCGGTGAGCAAACAAACAGATTGCGCGACGCTAGTGCAAGACGCCAGAAGAAATGCTTTTTTTTTTTTGGCTTTGAACTTAGTCAAGGAAAGGAAGAGTGGTCACCATGTTGATTCAATTATTCCTGTTTTCGTGACGACTACAAGTTCTTCAATACGAAACATCTTTATCAACTACGGAATGTGCGAGAGGCTGTAGAGACTGCTTGTCCTTCCTTCGCTTGAGAACGACAATTAGCCCTTGTACCTTAATATAGCAGACATTACTACAAAAAAATGAGCGAGAGAAATGGAATTTATGTACGGATAACACTGTCATGATGGCAGAAGGTAGGCAGGATCTTACCCCCTTCTCACCTCTACACAAACACGCGAGCACGCTCAACTTGCAACTGCTTCCGTAACATTACAGAAGTCCAAGGAGTCAGCGGTATTTTTGCGTATGGCATCGCAAACCATCGGTCTAACTCGCTGAATAGAGTCCACAAGTGGAGCTATGCAAATTAACCTCATAACTTCTCGACCAGTCAGCTGAAACGTCAAGTGAAGTTGAAATATGAGAGGCGGAAGAGTGGTAGATGGGGAGAAAGCGCGGACGGCTCTTCCGAAACGGGTTTGTTCGCATTCCACGCGACCCTTTCGCAGGCTGACAGACAAGAAACATCGGTCATTGGAGGCAAGGTCAAACGCCTGAAGCTCCAGGGTACGACCACAGGGTAACGCAACACGAAGTCATTTGCTGGCTGAAAGGGTCGAGATGCTGAGAAGTTCGTGCTGGCCCAAAGAAACTGCGCTCTGCAACGATTTGTGGCTTGGGCCGCAACGAGTTAGGCGGCTACTCCATCTTCTCGGTCGCTTCCATACACACGCTTCCGCGCTGCGCACCTATGCTTGTTCACCCGTTGCGGCATAGCAAGGGTGACAGGCCGCGCCCAGTGTCCTTCCCCCCACACTGAATGTGCCTCGAGCGGCCATTCGCGCGGTAATGTTGCGTGTATTCGCGGGATTCTTTCACGATCGGAAAAACACTTTTATGTAGCTCGTATTGAGCAACAGAAAGCTGCAATGCGAGTTTTTCATGTTGCTCTACAATTTTCTCATTTACACTTTTCATCTAATTATAAAATTTGAGAAGTTTAAAATTAATTACGACTAATTATCTAATTAGGCGGAATGCAAAAATACTCCGAGTATCTCCAAGCGATGGCAAACAGCATCACCTTGGTTATGTCCAGCTACGCGCCATTTGAATATTTTTCAAATCTTGGTGCATGATAGTTGGGACACCCTGTTTAGCGCAATCATTGTACTTTCGCTTCATACTGCATGCACTGGACAGGAACTTCTGAGCATACCGCAAGCCCAGAAGAACGTGTTCGTTTACCTGGACGAGGGCGTTTTTCTGAGCCCTGTGATAGATTTGCGTCTGCTCTGGATATGTGCATATATAAGTTCATCAACTAGCGCCTCCTGCGCTGCAACTTCTTTCCTTCATATTCTCCACATACCTTATGAACGCGATCGTAGATCATAGCTTAAAATTCATTTGGCGCTCCAGTTCACGCGTGTTTGACGGCAACGTGAAGCTCCAATTAAGCTGTCTCAATGCGAGAAACGAGACTCCATTTTACAGCGTAAACTGTTGTGGCCACAGTGCAATAGCCGTTTCGGTTGGCGATGTTGTCCGCCGCCGCCGCCGCCGCCGCCGCCGTCCGTCGCAGCTGTCTCTAGGAACGAGAAAAAAATCTCCTTCACGCTGGGATAGAACCCGGGCATTGTGCGCGGGAATCACCTACTCGACCACTGCGCAACGCCAGCGCTTGCTAGGAGCTGCGGAAACATGCCCTATACATGCGTCCTAGCGCGCAAGGAGTCACGCGATGCGAGATGCGCGGCGCGTAGCGTCGATACGTACGAGCACACACTTTGCATTGCAGTTGCATATTATTGCGCCAGGTGGCACGCCATATAGCAATTGCATAGGGAGCCTACATGCAATGCTGTTTTGTAGGCTCCCTACAATTGCATAGGTAGCAGTGTAAGGTAGATAGATAAGTTTTGAGGACGGAAAAGAAGAAAAAGTAGATCTATACAAGAATGCTAGAATGAAAAACATGTATAAAATACCTGACTAAATCAAGCAGGCTAGGTTTCAAAGGGGATGCCAATAAATCATCATCATCGTCAGCAGCAGCAGCAGCAGCAGCCGCGCGCGTCAGTTGCGGTGTATTCCACCAGGTGTCACGACATGTAGCAGTTGCGTCATATCGTGCCAAGTGTCAAGGGGTGTGACGTGTGCGCCTCGTAGTCTCGATACCTGTGTTTATACTCTTGGGTACACATTATCGCGCCTCCTCGCAAGGTACAAACCGCTGCTGAAGAAGCGAATCGTAGAGCTAGGCGCGCGGCTGCAACCAGGCAACGTCGGGCTGAGCAGACCGCTGTGCAGAGAGCCGCAAAAGCCGACGCTCGCCGTCGACGGCGGGCTGTGGCTTCGCCGCAATGGCCCACTAGTGCGTGCTGCAGAAAATGGAGCTCCTGTGGAGCCGTCTCTCCAGCTTGCGCTGGCTGTGCTGCGTGTGCCGTGCAGGCCTGTGACTTTTTCAGAAGCCGCAGGCCGACTTGACTTGACATCGCAGTGGTGTTTCCCGATATAGAAAAGTTACACAAAACAAGCCTGCGCGTGAGGAGAAACTCGGGAGCTAAACTCAGGAGAATGTCGGGTAGCGGGGCGTTGACCTTCGTTAAGTTTGTTAAAGAAATTGTATTTCCGCAAAACAACGACAAAAAGAAAGAGAAAGGAAGGAAAAGATGTTTAATGAAAACTAGAGAGGTTTGCTTGTGGCAGGACAGGCGCGCTACTTCAGGTGAATGCGATAATAAATGAAATTATGCACACAGTTATTACGAGACTTGGTACATGCATAATACGCACAGAATACAACATACCGAATTAGAGTATCGCGCTGAGGACAATGTCGCGCAAAAAAAAAAAAATTAAAAGCACCTTTGTAACGCAAGATGCACAGGCAACACTAGTCCGTGATCCAAATACATGTTATAGCTCATGTGTGAACCCGGAGATACATTTACTCTGGTTCTTAGGACGGAATTTTAGAGGGAAGAGAAAATTTCAATTGCAGATAAAGTGTATTATGCTCTTTCTTACATTGCATGATTTGCCGCGGTAGCCTAGTGGATATGACAATGCACTGCTGCGCTCGGTTGGATCACGGCCGCGGAGGCAGCATTTCGATGGGGGCGGTCTGCAAGAACTTTTGTGTATTTCGATTTAGGTGCGTGTTATAGAACCTCAGGTGGACCTCAGTCCCCCACTACTCCGTGCCTCATTGTCGGATCGTGGTTCTCGTAAGTCAAACTCCAGAAGTTTATTTATTTTCTTATTTACATTGCACGCATTGTGCAGGGATAATACTACCTGCTTAATTTTTACGCAAGAAGTACTTACTATATGTATAGGCAACATTTAGACGACCTGCGGTGCGGACATGCACGATCAGGTCTACCAAGTCCACACTTCGCACAGTGACAAAGATAACTAACGCCGTGCTCCCTGGTACACATGGTATGTGCACTCTGTACTGTCTTCGATCATCAATGCGGTGTGACCTCGTCGCAAGTGGAACGTTGTTCGAAGTACAACTGCCTCTTTGATGTAAACCTGACATGCAGGACGTTGAACCCAAAGCATCTAGACACTGACAGTTAAGCACACGCCCATTTTATACCGCTCCAACCAGAGTGGCGATAAGTCGCGGGCGACAATGCATTGTCTTTCACCTCGTCTCAAGCGTCTATGCAGCGATTGTGACAGCACCGGTCGGCGCAGGGTGCGAGCCTGATATCTGATGCTCGGTGCTTTACTTGTTTCTCTCGTACTGTACTCCTCCTCCTCCTACCTTAATTATTGCGCAACCCCTCTGGCACTCCGCATTTATGCGTTCATTTGTCGTTTACATCAATATCTTTTCTTTCGATTGCTAGATTTCATTCTCACCTTCTTCCACTGCACCGACAGCGTGCATCGCCCTGTGCTCAGAAACCACTATTTCACTATCCAGTTTCTCATGTGTGGGATGTCACCTGCAAAAGAAGTTAAGAGACAGATAATTTGTCGTGGAAATGAGGAGAGCTTTATTTTAATTGTCCGTCGAAAAAGGGACCGTGAAAGGGGATCACGCAGGAACGGTATTGAAATCTTTGAGATTTTTGTGGGGAGCATAGACTGGATTATGATAGCCTCCTCTCTCGCGCTCTCGATAAAGGTGTTCATGTAAAACACACAGTACAAACGGAAGTTTCACGGAAAGAGCAAAGCGAGTGAAGAACCACGCACAAGTCAGCGAGAAAACGAACAGAAGAAAAAACAGCCCAGTCATACACGGATATGAGGAGAAAAATAAGGTAATGACGCTGATTCTTATACATACAGCCACAGCGAAAGAACTAGACTCCGGTAAGTGGCACCAGAATTGCGCACTGTCACACACGAAGAAATGACAAACAAAATATAACAAAGCAAGAACGCATATGCGCGGAAGAAAAAAAAAATGTCAGTGCGCGTAGAATGCAACGTGCGAAAGCTGACAAATCACATGACTCGCCGGTTAGGGACCTCAATGTCCAGCGCTTATCCAATGGGGGAACAGAAGAAGCGGAAGCCGGGGCACATTCTCTGCGTATATCGACCACCGGGTCTTGGAGCCATGAAAGAGGGCGAGAGCGACGTATCGGTGGGAAGTGGACACATACCGTATGCACTCGAGTAGGACTCGCACTTCTTCTAAATATTAGCGGGGTGTTAGTCTTTCCAAAGTCGGACCTCATAGTTACCGAAGGAGCCCGGGTACTGGGCCGCAATTATGTATGTATATGAAGTGTAAAGCGTCGCGAAAAAGTTTATGTATATAAAATTTAGATGTTGGCATTACATTTTCTTTTATTTATGTTATATATATATATATATATATATATATATATATATGATGTACTGCATGGCATGTGTGCATTTGGTACATGCATTGGTAATTTATTTTAAAGTATTTTTTCCGTCACTCAATTCAAATTTTGGCTCCTAGGGAAGCCACATCAGGCCGAATGGCCATTAGCATCACTTTGTTATATATATATATATATATATATATATATATATATATATATATATATATACGGATATACGGAACGACATATGCCGAAAAAAATAAAGTTACACATCTCTGGCCTCATAACCCGCCCAGGAAATTGGACCGCTGTGTTCACAAACATTCTTCTATGTAAGAGTGTTCTCGCAATCGCCCAACAATGGGTGATAGAGATCGTAATATTCAGACAATGCCGTAGGTATTGTTCCAAGTAGAAGTGACGTAGTACGTAAGATGAGTTTTTGCGACCAAGATTTAGCCTAGTGTTAAGTATAATTAAGTCAATTGAAGTGTAGGTTGGTCTGCTGCGGTGCAGAAAGTTGGTACCAGTGATTCCCATTGGCGAAGCATTACTTCCCCAATGTATTTACCACCAAGATGGCGAGGTGAAAGGCCGGTGGTCTTTGGACAAGGATGGGTCTTGTATGAGTAAATACGGCACGGATTCGGTCCGGGCAAAAAGGTTTGATCCCAGCGGAAGGGGACGGCGAGACAAGTTCCCGCTGACAATAAGGTCTACCTCGCGTGCCATGGAAGAGAATCGGGTGTCGACTCTAGCGAAGTTGCAGCACAGCAGGAAACAAGATCCGCATCTTGGCAGCGCAGAAAGATGGGCGAAAGCAAAAAAGAAAAAAAAAGAAAAGCAACAATAAAAAGAGCAAGCAGGATGTTTGAAGGAAAAGAAGAAAAAGAACTGCCTCCACAGTGTAAGTAGAACAGTAGCCTACAGAGACTGCGTACAAGAGAAGCAAATTTCTGGTTACTAGTGTGCCACTGGCATTTCAAGACGATTAATTATAGAAAGTAGGAAGCCAGCTAACGTGAAAAGCACCCTCAAGCAACATGATTGTTTTCAAACGTATGTGATTTAGCCATGCGCTGTATCTAGGTGTGTTCGAATAGCGAAATTTCCGAATATATTCTGATACTAATATTCCAGCAAAACGTCCTTCGAATACCGAATCAAATACGGGTACTTTCGCATTTGAAGCAAAATTAAATATAAAGTTTTCGCGGAGTATGTATGGTAAACGAAAAGCTTACTTTCACCATTTGATACACGCATGCAATGCAAATGGATGTCGCGTTAACTACAAGGAGCTTCTAAACCACAAGCGACCTTCAGCTTAGTGGTTTGCCATGAAAATAACAGTAATAAAATAAGACAACGGCACATAGCCACATGGAAATGAGTGTTCTGCTCGTGTGAAATATAGCTACGGCACAACACGTCTGCCTAAGGCGAGGTAGGTTGGGTGACATTAGCAGAAAAAAAAAAGCTCTTTACGTAAACAGGGACAATGAATTTGTTGTCGGCTGCCTACGGGAAACACCTTTGTCGCATGACGCGCAGTTAATTGAAAGCAGTTGGCTGTCCTATGCACTCACTGCGGAACTAGTGCTTCTCTAAGGCATCCGTGCAGGTCGTGCAGTCTATAGCCCCCGCTTGAGCTGGTCTTCGTCCCCTGGAACTCCAATGAGTGTTCTTATCCCTTATTCTTAATTACAAATGAATATTCGACATTGTCGAATAGAGAATTACCGTATCGAATATATTCGCAACTCCAGTTTTATTTTAATAGTCGAAGATCGCGTCGGTATTTTCTTCCTCACTCAAGATCTTTTCTTCAGAATTTGGTCCCGATCTGGCAAATGCTAATAAACTAACACTGGTAGGTCTGCTACGAAACACTTAATGCAATGTTTCGATTGAGAAACATTCATCGCGTGGCAAAAACTGCTCAGCATACATGAATAAAAAATTACAGAGCTAAAGAACGTTAAACTGAACGGAGCTAGTGTAAGCTAATGCGAGCTAGTGCATAATGTAATAGGAGCAAACGATACTAGCAAGGGACAAGTGAGTGCATGTCTAAGCTTGCCTTTATCGCGCAGTTCTTTCTTTCTTTTTCTTTTTTGATCTGCCGTTCCTCATTTTAACTGATGAAGGCAACTATTACGCAGAATACCACAACAGAAAGAATAGACGAAACGCATAATAACATATATTAATACAGCAAACAGTTAACTACTCGCCAGTGTTCATCGTCTATTGCAAACACTCCAGAGCTTCGTTAAGTTGCGATGATTTCGACCATTGCGATGATTTGACAGCCAGTTCAACGTCACGAAATTTATCTTCATTCGCAGGAGGACGGTTGGAGGAGCAAGTAGGAGGCATACGAGGGGAGTGTGGCCCTGATTACTGTGAAATTGATAATCGAAGAAAAACACAGAGAACAGACGGATGTATAACAGCCATGGGTCATTACTCATCGGCGCGTAATTCATTGCGAGCGTAATTTCCTGTCTGACGCGCGATATTCGTTGGCACAAGCGCACTATTACGGCCAGTGCTTGCTTCGTGCATAGGAAAAAAAAAGTGAACATTACGATTGATGGAGCAATGGTACACAGAGCGAAGCTCAGCGCCGGACGGAGAAAATTGAAGGTTCCAAAGATTTATCGCGAAACATGTCCTTTAGACTTTGATTCAGAGCCGAAGGTTTAGCTTCGTTACTCCTGTTGATACCAGCAGACGCGAGCGGGAAACAGCTGTAGCCGTACCGAGTGCACGCGATAATAAATGCCAGCAATGCGAGTAAGAACGCCGACCAAGCTAGCGGGAAAGAAATGGAAACAAAAAGATGGCTGATCTCTCTGACGAGATTAATAGCGTTATCATCTCGTCACATTTCCTTCCTTACTTGTTGATACTTTCAGTATGGATGAAAAATTATTCTTTAAACAAATCTTTGCATTTGAGCGATGGTCTTGATGCGCTGGAGGGTGAATTATCCGCTATAAAGTTGCCTATCTAACCATATCTGTAATATAATATTATATATGACGAACAATTTCACCAGGAATATCACTCTTCTTTTTGTCATAGTGGTCAAATGAGATTACAACTACCCCCATGATTTATGCGATGCGATATTAAGGTCTTTAAATAGGTACATCCCTGTCATTCTAAACTACCATGACATGTTGCCCGATTGCAGACACCGCCCAAAATGTTCCCGTAGAATGAGCCTGCAACAACCTATGCGTGAAAGGCATCGGGGAAACAAGGGTTAGGCGCCTCCTTCTTATTATCGGGACTGGAGTGCAGAAGAAAAACTGCAGGCTCTCTTCAGGCCATATCGTGAGTCGAGAATCATCATCCTTCATCGATCATCGCAGGCTTCGTTGGTGTGGTTCGGCGAGCACGAGAACGGATGACCCGAGAAACGCAAGGACAAGCCAAATTAACGAACTCGTTTCACAACGGACCAACCTTTTCGGTCAAGGAGACTGCAGCATTGATGAAAAGAGAGGGTTACCAGGCAGTGGCAACAGGTGACTATGTAGACTGCCTTAGAAATAGCATCTTTATCTCCCAAAGCTACCGTACACGCACAAAGTGGTCCGAGACGCTGCAGGGATGAAAAATTCCTCGGATCTGTAGGATCGGCTGTCTGCCAGTTTAGCCACGTAAAGGTTGGGAGTTTGAGCGCTTATAGCGTGGTGGCACCAACTGAGAAACGACGCAAGAATCAATAAAACTGAGTAGCCGATCCAAGAGCCCGCTTGACCATCTCAACAGATGAATGCCTGAGATGTAGCACTTGTCCTAACAATGTAGAGAAAAGAGTGAGAAGTTTGAGATGATGCCGTAAAATGTAACACTTAAGTGTGCATAAGTGTGCAAGAAACAAAGACATAAAAAAATTCGCGAAGGAATCAAAATGTTCCAGACGAGTGGGTCATCAAAAGCATTGCACATTCATGATGTGTGCAGACTAGTTAAAGGAGAGCTGAAGGTGCAGGAAGGCTTTTTAACACCTCACATCCACCTTACTTCTTTTTTTTACCTACTCTGTCCCTCGGGTGCGAGTGCACGCCCGGGCATCTTTTATAGGGAATGCAGCCGCGGATAAGTCACCGTCATCCGTTTCCTCACTCCGCAACTACGAACCATGTGAAAAATATAGCCCTTCCCAAAGTCTGTGACCCATCAAAAGTTCGTGTGTCATAACAGTGTCATACCACGTGAGAAAATGCAGTGTCGCGCCACGTGAAATATAACCGAACAACCTTTAAACCTGCTCTATTTTGTCCTGTAAAAAGAGCTAGAAGTTCGTCTTAATGGCGTAATGAGGGGCTATCTCTTCCCTTCAACGCCTTTGCTTCTACGCCCCGAATGTCTTCACTACAATCCTACTGATCTCTCATGCGCGTTGGCGTTATGTTTGACGGCGGCTGTACTGCTCTAAAAACACGCATAAAGGCAGGCAACGCTACGACGGCATTGTGTAGGAAAAAAAAAAACAGAATGAGATGAAACAAACACGAATGGTAAGCGTCGCGCGAACGTCACCACCTTGTGATTATTTGCCGATAGTCTTCGCTGTCCAGGATCTGGCTGCAACAAACATAACCGGTTAATGTGACAGTAATATGTGCTATATCGCCGTCTGCCCAATTGCCTAAAGTTTTACTGCATGTACAGAAACATCTATACGCATCATATCAAACTGATTGTTTTATCTGATTAAAGGGGCACTGAACCACATTTTTATCAGCGTAGATAAATGCATTCGAACTTAAAATAGACGATTTCAGAAATACTTTACCGCAAAAAGTACTTCATTGTGTTCAGCAGAAGTGGAGTTATTGGCAACCAACGGTCAACTGTGATGCACTTCACGGTCCTCCCGCTTCTTCTGCAATGCCTCGCACGGCGAAGACAACGGTGAAGCGGGGCGTGCTTACAACGCTCCACCTACTGAACGTTACCGTGGCGTGCGCTTCAATTTTGATTTCGGAAGTTCGCGTAAAGGCGACTATTTCCGATTTTGGTGCCAACAACGCGCCAAACGCGGTTGTCCTCAGCGAGCCGCAGTGCACTCAACAAGCGGACTAGTCGCGGCACCCCGCGGCGGCCGCGGTATCTGCGCTACGTAGCAGACCACAGCTACATGCAACTGTAGTGCCTATGGGCAGCGTTTGCTTTGTGCGCGACAGCGCTTGAATGCCTGCTCGCACTCATACGCTCCAGTATGGTCATGCCACGTGGTGCGGACTGGCTTTGTCCTGCACCAGCATGACCAACGGATCCACATCCAACTTGCACATTTTCAAGCGCTGTCAATAGCTCAATACGAAGCGACGTTTGTCAAGGCGTCTAGCCAGGACCTGTCAAGAGTGAGCGTGCGCTGGCAAGCGGGTGTGTGATCCGACCTTAAGTTTGGCGTAGTTCGAGGCTAGTTGAGTATTCAAGACTAATCGGAATCAGCGAGACCCGACAGCTATGACACTGATAAGCAGTGTGGCAAAAGTTTCATTCCTACGCGGGCGGGAGCGGCCGTGCGATAGCAGATGATAGTCGGTGATAGTACGTAATCGTACTACGTAATTCCTACCGAAATTCGAAAAACAAACTTTCGCCTACTTCAGCCTGCTTGTTACGCTACGTCAATAATTATACACAGTAACACTAGGAAGAAGCGCACTGATTCAAGCAACTTTCTTGAATGATGTCAGCTATTGGCCAATAGCAGCCGCATATGGGAATTTGCTATATTACGAAATAAGGCAGCCCCAATAGGTGAGGTGAAGGTTTCTGTTGAAAAGAGAGCATTTTATAAAAAGGTGACTTCGCTTGTGAGCTCCGCGCGCCGCACACGACTGCAAAATTTGGCTGAGATGTTCACCGCAGCATATGCTATACGAGGACAGTCGTCAACACGAAAGTGTTTTATTGCCGGGACCGGCGATGAACTTTCGTTAGGAATGTAACCGATGTGACGTTCAGCGCCAACGAGTAAAATATATTTTTTTGGCAGGGATGGCGCCACCATCTACGAGCGGTGAAGCGAAGTATTGCATCATGACAATAACAAGCGCCGACAGGGAGCGCTTCGGTAGTCACAGCGCAGCGGAGGCTCCAACGCGGTATAGCCTGATGCTGACCCTTTGCGCACGTTGCGCACGTGGTTTGTATTTTGCATCGTATTAGCCTGTGGCAACTCGTCACCTACGGAGTGCAGCTTCAACATGCATCAGCAGTGCTTACACGCCGCCTACTTCTTCGCTTGCGATGACCCCAACTAAAAAAATTGCTGGGCTAAATGGCGCAGAAAGGCAACGGCATCGACGGGCGAATCTCGCTTTGGTGCGGCGAGAGAGACGCCAGCGTGAAGCAAAACGCCTTTGCGCGTTCGAGGCGCACGCTGCGAACTCTGCCACTTGCATTCCTGAAGCTGAGCGCGTCGAAACTCAACTGGCTGCCCAAGACACTACGGAGTCGGACCAAAATGCTCGTACCGTCGCCCAATCGACTCGGCAGCTGAACGCCGCTCACCAACGGGACGCCGCGCGCCAAGCAAACCTGCAACCCGGTCGCCGGCCCGCAAATCGTGCGCCTTTCACCGCAGCGGACCGTGAGTTCAAGAAGCAAACATGCAACAGCTTCTGTGAAGAGATGTTTCACTTTCGTGTTCTACCGATTCCTATGAGAGGATAAACCATAATTTTTTCATCAAGTACGAGCGGTGGCTCAGCACCCCTCTAAGGTGGCATTATAATTGTGGGTGGGTGTTTTAGAAACAGGTAGTTGCGAGAAGTAATATTAGGCAAACAAAACAGGCGTTTTACGACCTAAATTTAATGTTAAGAGAGTATGTATATGCAGATAGTCTGCTACGCCGTGATAAAATAATAATTATAATGCCTATCAGTGCAGGTAACGTTAATGACCTCACTTCTTTCTTTAGTTTTCTGAAGGTGATAAAAAAAGGACCGCGTTATCGATATCACGTGCTTAAAAAGCTAATCTTACTACCAGGCACTGGCAAATAAGAAATAAACCTCTACTAGAACTCCTTGCTAATGAGAAAAATTTGTCCTGAAACTATGAATACTGTAGACACCACTGTATTAGGAACCTCGAGCCAAAAAAGCTTTCTCCAAATTATTTCATTTCCTGTGTTCCAGTCTGAAGTTGTAGTTGATACGAACTTCCACGGCCTCAAATAAAACAACTGGGGCTGAATTCACAAAAAACGTTCCTACGCTAAATCTGTTCGTAGAAGCAGGCGTCAGCCAATCGTGGTGTTAGACATGTCATTAGCGAAGGCGGCTGGCCCAATGGCAATCAGCACTTACGAACGAAAAGATTTGTGAACTCGGCCCCTGAATCGCAGAACGCGCTTCACTATATCTCGCTCTCCACTTTCTACGCGAGAGCCACTGAGAAAAAACGTAAACTGAACCAGGGGACGTATTCAGCGACGATCACATTCGACGCAAGTATCGCCTTGACGACAGTATTGCCGTCAGGCACGCACTGATTGGCTGGTTTAGCAAACTTGGATGAGCTAATTGGCTAGTGGGGCACTAGTATCGCTGTTGCGATAGTATCGCATCGGCGATACTATCGCCTTCGTGAGGTCATCCGATTAGATCAGCTAAAAGGACACTTAAGAATACTGCTCTTCGCTGGAGAGCCAGAGTTACCCTTCGCTCCTCTGACCATGCATACATTTTGACGTATTAGCGCCATACCTTCAACTCTAGAACCCTTAATAAAACACTGGTGCCACGCAGAAACCCTGGCTTCTCACTCACTGGCTCTAGCCCCCTTCTTACAGGAAGCCCCCGCCCCCTTTCCAACTGGGCAATTTCGGAGTGGCATGCTCGCGCGCCTCTTCCTGCATCACTGCTTCGGTATAACATCCCTTATTACGACCCTTATGCATAATTGGCACCTAAAGGAAGGTCCCTGCAGTCTCCTCGTGTAAGTATAGTCTGGGATGCCACGCCTGGCGTTTCTCCGCACGTGAAACGCCTAAGACGAACCGCTGGAAAGAAAACAAGAAGGAAGACTGCCTCTTTGGTGTCTCGTAAACAGGTTAAATTCGCAGCATTTCTTAGTGAAGCCTTGAGGAGACTGGCAGCGATGTCTTCGGGGCCACGTTTACTGTAGGCTGCGGGCGAGGCAAGAGTAGCAGATCGCCATTTCAGCTCGGCGTCGGAGACCCGAAACGCTTTTGTGAGCACCTCCGTAGCAACGGCGCTTCATCGTCATCGTCCTCGGTCCCGCTATACAGCCAGGCAAAAGCTATTTCCGGCGTAAATTTAGTGGCAAGGAAAAGCTAATGTTGTCATCAGGAGACGTCACTGAATTACGTCAAAGCCGGTGCTTTCCTTGTGACTCTGCATTTTCACTTCCGGCAGGGCTGCAGCGACACGCCGGAAGTATATTTCGGAAATGCCTTCCACAGGGTTGCCGCTTCCTTGACATGTGATCATATTCAGGGTGTCCCAGCTAACATAAGCCAAGCTCTGGAAAATAAGATACAGAATATACGAGGACGCAACCAATGGTATTCTGTCAGCTGACGCATGGAACCAGGAAGATTTTTGTCATAACTGAACTATCGATAATTAGATGAGAATAATTAACGAACTTTTTAATTACTTCATTGAGGGCGCAAATTTTGATAGAAAAGTAATAATTGCCTTTTAAAACACCCGATTTAGTTGTTTTCAATATGTTATGTCTCGCGTAATTATTTTTCCGCGTTATAAACAATGTGCGCGAAATATGAAAATAGACTCAAGATTACGAGCCCGCATCCCGCATCACCAGCGGTCCCAGGCGTTACTCTGGCTAACGTTAGCTGGGATACCCTGTATATAAGTACAGCCCCATCGCGTTCTGGCTGGCTAACACAATTTCAACGTGCGTTCGAGGCGCGCCTAGGACCAACGTAGGTGGTCGACTTGTGAAATAATTGATATTGTAGGAATCTCCTTCGAACGCAGTTTACTATAGCTCACGTCATCAATCACACAGTAACATGCCGCGTCAGCTGTTTCCACGAGGTCCAACGTCGATCGATACTGGGCTTTGCGTACAGCCGACGTACACTTACTGTGCTTTTGTCAGGTACACTGCTCACGCCTAGGTCCACTTTCTCCCTCTATCTTTCATTATCCTTGATGCAGTAGCTCCCGGTGGTAGCTGTACGTCCGTCGGTCATCACCCAGCGAGAGCATAGGTGGAAACCGATCTGTGGAACAAGAGCAGCCACCGAGAATAAACACGCTAGACAGACACGAAGAAAGCACACCCTAACGCGCAGAAACAAGCTGCCTAATGAAGAGGAACTGCGTGGGTAAACACCTCTGTACTCCAGTTTCACAGCTCAAGACGGTGATATCCTGCCTCCTGTAAGGAGGAACACTTGTACAGCCAGCCGCCATTGAACACACCGCTTACCTAGTGTACGTCCGTATGCAATTCTCGATAGCAGAAGCAGCTTTTTCTGCGAGCAAGACGAAAGCATCGATTTACCCGTCGCCTTCTTCTTCGTCCATCGTGAAGGTGGATGCTACAGTTGGCGTTATCGTGGCGTCTTGGCGTAGGTGCTGAGGCAAGATCAAGCACTGGTTGCACCGGAAGGAAAAACAAGTGTTACGTCTGTGTAATGTGCAAGAAGGTCTCCTCGAAAGAACCTCACGGGCCAGAGATGACCTATGCTCCCGAAAAGGTAAAATGCGTGAACTCGCATACGTGGGCTGTGAAAGGTTGATGAAAGTACGCAGGCACCGTTTGGAAAGAAAGACGGACGCGCTCTCGCTGATGGTGAAATGATGAAAGGGCACAAAGCTGTGGCAGAAGTGCTGCGAAGTTAGACCGGCAACGCAGGGTAGAGTTGCGTGTTGTTCAATGTGGCGAGAGGAGAGAAAGCGGACGCCAGCAAGAGAATTTTCCGGGTCATCGAAGATCAGCATTTTTCACCGGAGTGTAAAACCTGATACTTTGAAGTAGCGCGCAACTTTGAGCTGAGAAACACGCTCCGCCGTGAACCATGATCAAACGTTTATTTTCTTGTTTGATGTAAACCATATGCGGCTGCGGGGACTCTGCATAGCAGAAAACTGTGACTTATCGGGGAATTGAGAGTACTTATGACTGAATCATTTCTCGTGTAGAATGCATAGCTCACTGTTTCTGTCAGGTCTCCCCCCCCCCCCCCCCCCCCCGCTTCTTTTTTTTTTTTTCGCTCCCTCCGCAACTTATGAAAACGTTTTTCATATAACCGGCCTGCCTCTTTAATGGTCTGCAAGTCTACATTATTGTTCCGAGCCACGATGGACGAATACCGGTTGACAGAGCAACCGACTGGCTAACTAATTAACTAAGTAACTACCTAACTAACTAACTATCTAACTAACTATCTAACTAACTAACTAACGAATCAACAAACGAACGAATGAATTAACTAACCGACTGACCGACCAACCAACCGAGCGGCGACCGACTGATTGATGAAAGAAGGAAGGAACGAACGGACGGAAGGGTAATATGAGTCATTATACGCTAGACGTCTTATTTTCAAAACCTGAAACAAGCGATAGTTCGAGTATCACTCTTTACTCTAATCCACCCTATGTGCCACTTTCAGCGCTGTATCCCAAATCGACAGTGAATGAACAAGTTCTTACGCTGTACAACGGTTTCTGTGCTATGCACTGATACTGATGCCCTCTTCTATGTGTCAGTCGCGCAGAACAATCAGCACACATGCCAGTATCAATCAGAAGCAGTGCCATCTCAGAAAGAGCTTCATTCATTTCTCTTCACCTGTCACCATCTCATCTACTTGCAATGGTCAACAAAGAGGGACTACATTTAACATCATCGTGTTGCCTAAGAGTCCCGCAGGGTTGGTCATCTAAGCAAGCCCCCTCGTTGTTTGCGACCACCAAGAGAGGAATAACGATCACGTTCCATAGAAGTATCCTGCCCAACTCGTCTGACGCTATCCTCACCGCTTTCCCCCGCAAGAGCGTCCACTGTGGCTTACGAGTGGCCTTGCCTTGCATTATGCTCAGCGCATTGTAAAGCTAGCACCGTAAAGCACGCGAGGGCCTCCGACTTAGATGTTGCCGTCGTATGAGTACCACTAGCAAAATTTTGAAGCCTGGAAAAACAATCAAATCAAAAGAGGGTATCTCTTTCTTTCTTTCTTTCTTTCTTTCTTTCTTTCTTTCTTTCTTTCTTTCTTTCTTTCTTTCTTTCTTTCTTTCTTCCTTTTTTTCGTTTCTTTGGCGATCAATCGTAACTTGATGGACTGAAAGCCGTTTGCCAAGCTTCCCGCAGCTGTCACAACACGGTTTGTGTTCACTGTGGAAGAGGTAACGCTCACCCTAACGCACGAATGCACAAAATGACGTGCTCAGAGGGCTGTAAAAAATAATAAAATACTGAGTAAGCACACAGAGCCAGGAAACCCGTCACCAAATGGTAACTGTCTGCTTCCGTGCCTCCTCCAAGTTCCTTATTGCCGCTGTCAGTCTTGCAATATGGCGCGTAAAAGAGCCGTACTTAAGCGAAGAAAAAGGGCGATCAAAAAGGGCGCATCACTCACCTTCAGCACTCTTGAAAAGCGGCACCGGAACAAGATGCAAACAAAAGAACGAAGACATAGAAGCAGCGTGGGTGAAACAGGGGAAGTTGAGAGGTCAGAGAATGGGTGGTGGTTCATCATGCTGTCGACAAACTTGCGAGGAAGCCATTATGCAGCAAAAAACACCTTCACTCGCGCTTCTTTGTTAGAGCCTTCCTTTCTTTTCCAATGCGGTCGTACATCTTGCCAAGTGAGGTGCTTAGAAATTGTGTTATATAGCGTTTCCAAAATATTTATATTGGAGGTGTCTAAACAAGCCTTAAGTGGGCCATTATTCAGCCTTTGCTGATATTACTAACAAAAAAATTGTTGGAATTGGGCCAACAAAATGCACCGTCTTGTCATTCTGTTGTGTGTTTTCGTTTTAGTTGTTACAGCAGCCGCAGCCGATTTCTATTGCCAAAAATTGCTGCCGTCCCACCCATATTGAGAAGCAGTGATGTGATAGCCAGCGTAATGTTGTCCGCAGTGAGACTTCCACAGACTCATGCTGTATTGTTTGAAGTAAACGTTGGCAGATGCGCGCGAGCAATCTCCTTTTGAGAAGAAGAAAACATTAATTAGTAAAGCACCTAGTTCGAGTTATCTTCATCTGTGTAGGCGTTTAGACAGCGCCCCGCGGTGGTTGAGAAACGAGGAGTGACCACTCTTCTTCCTCTTTCCTCTCCAGCCTTTCCCTTCCTGTAACTGGCCTAGTTGGTATTTTTTTCCGTCTTGCTTAACCCCTATCCTCTCCCTAATGCAGGGTAGCAAACCAAAAGTTCTTCCTGTTAACCTCCTTGGTTTCCCACCCCATTTCAATTTTCTATCTCTCTCTCTCTTCTATCTCGGCGCTACTATCTGGATAAGCATCAAAACGTGGCCTCACCCAATGGAACGGGAGAGCGAGACAAAGCCAAAGAGAAGACAGGGAGGTGATATCTCCAGTTGGCTACACTGTACAGGAGAAAGGAGACAGGGTTGCGAAACATGAGAGAAATGAAGGAAAAAAAAAAAGGTACACAACTGTCTCTGTAAGCGCTGTCCCACAGTCTGTGAAGACGCCACATAGTCATAAACAGTGTCAACGTCCCATTATTGCATTCAGCTTCACACAGTGCGCAGTCACAGCGTATCACAGTCTTGTATCTCTTAAATAACGCAAGAGTTTTTTATAGCGGCTAGCGCTGATGTTCGTGTGGGCCACTTTCCTAAAACTTTACTGCAGTGGTTTCAAAAAAGCGCTTTGTGGGTTCAAACGAGAACACTCGCGAACAAGGTGCGTGACAGTTCCTCTGCAACCGTAGAAGTCATAAAGTGGGCTATTGACCATTCCAACCAAATATGTCGCAGTTTCGCCCGAAAGGCGAAGCATCAATTGCGATAGCAAACTAGTAGAGATCTATTCGGAGTAGGGATAGTAGTTCTATCGGCTGCATAACCTTGGACACATCCGCTTACTAACTGAATTAACAAGCGCGGTGTCAGCGCGCACAAGCAAACATGAATAGATCACACTGAATGACCGCAGACGACTCTCAAAACGCTGGCAGCAAGCGCAGCTTCCGCAGCGAGCGAAGGTTCGTGCGGTCTATCACATCAACGGAAATTGAGCGGCAAATGCACAGTGTATACAAAGGTCAGAGCCGTGCGGAGATCGCTTTTAAGAGACGGTGCAGGCGACCACCACAGCCGGCCAAAGTACAACCGAAGTTGTTAGCAGAGTAGAAGCTGCGCCCCCCCCCCCCTCCCGCGCTGTCTTCCCTCTTTCTTGCTTTCGAGTGGGAGATTGAGTGACCAGTTCCCCTTGCGCCCGGTTGCAAGATACGAATTTGATGCCGCAGCACAGCGTTGCCCCGGCTCCCTCCCTCCCATACCCCCATGGCCTTTCGCGCGACGGGCGCGTTTGCTTTCCGCCGTGCGTTCACTCTCCGTGATAGCGCGCGTCCTCCACGCGCTTTCACTCGCGCATGCGGCGCGCGGCGACTAATTTATCGCCCTTGGACTTGATACAGAACCTCACGGCGACGGTGACGACGACGGCGACGCCGATGGCAGAGAGAGAGACAGAAGAAAGGGGAAAGGTAGGGAGGTTAACCAGATGGGAAGATCCGGTTTGCTACCCTACGCTGGGGAGAGAGGAAAGGGGGAGGTAAAGTGACAGGAAACTAGAGATAGAGAAAGAAAGGAGTACAGATACACAATCACAATCGGTCACAGGTGGCACAGCACAGCAGCAGTTGCAGCACTATAAACATATCTGTCCGGGCTACGTACAGCCGCTTGTCCAAGTCTGTTGCCCTTAAAAACTGCAGCAGTGCCCTCGTCGCCCTCCGCTGCGATGGCTTGTGATGTCGGCATTCTAAAATAAGTTCCTCTGTTAGAGGTCTTTGGTCAAAACGCGCCATCGCGTGTACGAGCGATCGTCTGTCTAAATGGTAGCGAGGACAGTCACAGAGATGGTGCTGAAGAGTCTCCTCGCTACCACAGTCATCACACGAGGCGTCGTCGGCCCATCCGATTCGGAATGCAAAAGACTTAGTAAAGGCCACTCCTAGCCATATTCGAAAAAGAAGGATAGCTTCTCGACGGCAGAGTCCAGCTGGGATGCAGAGGCGTAGAGAGGAGTTGTGCAGCCGGTTGCTTTGAAAACTTCCTGCGTCCCACAGGGAGAACGTAGAAATCTGGTTGAAGTGTCCATATAATTGCTATCGCAATAAAAGGAGTAAGCATTTGAAAACGCTATTCCAAGCCAAAGATAGGCGAGACGGGTACAGTGACGTCCTGGGAGGTCGGATGGACTACGGAGCTGTAAATTATGGTCCAGGTTATGAGGGCGTGCACTTGTGAAGTCGGATGAATTACACTGAACCAATGTTAGGTTACGCGCAAGAGCGGGAAGTTGCAATTCCTCTCAAAAGAGGAATGGCAACGTAGTTGACGCCGTAATGGGCAGATCGGGCAGCTGCGTCCGCATGATCATTTTTATTTATGCCACCGCGACTAGGTAACCAATGAAATATTACATTGTACCCTTCGTCAACTGCTCAATGGTAGACTTATCTGATTTCTGCGAGAGGTAAATTTGTTTCTTAGGGGTGGGCAGCGCTACCCGGACGAAGGAAAGAGGAAGAGACGATACTAGCTCTGTCCTACGTCCGGGTAGCGCTGCCCACCCTTATAAGACACATGTTCAGTTACCAACTCTCCCAGCTTTCTGTGTTAATTCAGAGGTAAACTTAACGAGCGCTCAAGAGGCCCAGCGCCTTATTCCAGGCCCAGTATTCTTCACTGCGGCATCGGCTGAATAGCTGCGAGGTAGAAGGAATCTTGGACTCACAACATGTAAGCTAATCTTTTGAAATTCGGCGTGGCTGTATGATTTTTTTACACCGAAGCGGTTAAGAGGAGTTCCGCAACGGTTTTCGTGCGGCCGCGGGGACGAGTAATCAAAGAATGTCAAAGTATCGAAGGGTGCTGAAGACGAGCGTCCTCCCTGTCCGGTTCGCTTTTACCCTCAGATTTTTCCTTTTTCTTCCGAAGCGCAGAAAATGTATCAGATGTCAATCAACGAATAGCCAGCAACGCATCCTGTGTCGGAGCCCCGAATTTGCTTTGAAACAATTATTAAGAGTTACAAATTAGTTATCTTGCGTAGACTTCCGTCCAATGACAGGCACATTTTCGCTAAATACAGCTTCCCTGTATTTGATGTACGAGCTGCTGCGATTGGCATGCATCTGTGAAAGGTATTGTTCGAAGTTTTACAGCGTGCAATGGCTAGGTTCTGGCAGATCGCGTCCGCGGATAAAACGACGCGTAGAACAACAATTAGAAAAAAGTGGGCCGGTCCTGGTGATGTGCAGAAAGGGTCCAAGCACAATGGCACATATCCTTGTGGGCTGGACCTGTAACGCGCCCTTGAACCACACGTGGGACCCAAAGAGACAAAAACAATGCGCCGGAGCGATGAACGCTGTCGTCCAAACGCTAGTGAATGACGATGCATGTCGAAACGTAAGTGATAAAACGTAATGGTCTACCAACCAATAGCTGTGTCTCATTCTCTCTTGACAAAGCCATTTCCCTAGTGACGTCATCAGTTGCCCCTTGGACTCGGTTTGGGCAAGATCCGTGTCGCTCGCTCCGAAGAGGAAGAGCGCGCCTTGAAGGAGCGCCGGCGCGCTCAACAGTGCGAATGGATGTGAAAGCGACGAGTTGCGAACGCGAAGCGGCCCAACGTGCTGCGGCCGATGGTGCAAGGTGGTGTGAATCCAGTCGCCTGAACCCGCTTTCACTCGCACATACTGCGTGAAGCGCGCGGCGACGCAACGAAGTTATGTGTTGTGTATTCTCGACCACTTAACAGAATCACCAAATTAAAAATATATATCATTAAACAAAACCAACAGCTTCGCTGGTCTTCCATCTTCACATAGTGGAAGGGCTCTGCAACTTTTATACAAACTTTTTCTTCTTGTAGGTGAATTCCTTGGTGATTTTGAATGCTACAGAAAGCGAAACACACTTGAGAAGTTAAGGCTGTGCGCTAGTTTATGAAAGCTTTTCAGTTTTTATGATTATTCATAGGCGCGCTTATCGAAATAATTTAACCAAGGCTAGAGTTGCGACCAAATCTACAGGGTCTTACGGGTGACAGCATAAGCTGTTTAGCCTAGTCAATTACGAAGACTAATTCCGATTTTCTGGTAATAATTTTCGGCTGCTAAAAGCAAGAGAAAAAAATAAGATGCTAAAGGCAGGGAGGTTAACCGGAACATAGACATCCAGTTTGCTACTCTGCACTGGGGAAGGGGTAAGGGAAGACAGAAATATAGAAAAAAAATGCACGCATATAGAAAGAGAGGAAGACGAAAAAAAAACGCCAATATAGACAAGGAAACGCGGGATTGTCACAGTCGTTCAAACAGGTCGCTAATGATGCAAACAAAATATGCAAGGCGGATCGCCGCGCGATAACGTGATGCTAAAGTAGCACCAGGGTCTTTAAAACATTCTTCGTGGACGTATGTCACTCTGATGACTGATACATCACAGAAAGCGAATCGAATACTCGCAACCTTCGGAAGTACTAGGGGGTTCTGTTCGCTGGCTCACAGCCTCGCCAAGGGCCTCACTGGAACGCACCGGCACGGTTTCCACGAAAACAGGCTCCGTTGCGGTTGCAGCACCGAACAGACAATTTCCGCCGCCGCAGCCTCACGAACTCCAAGCTGACCTCCAAACTGGAGACCATAAAACGAGACATGAGAAACAAAGGTTACAGATTATACTGGCTAAGAAAAAAAGAATAGTTGTATATTCGAGTGAGGTATACGCAAGGCAGATTTTATTTTACAATCACTGATACATACGTTTGAAAACAAAAATTTCCGCCTCTGCCTGTTCTTTGATTAACATTTCTCACCGGCCGCGCCGTCGCATACCGGCCTTCACAGCCGCACAAAAACGAATGTGGAAATTCCTTTACCAGCTCCTCGCTATAAACGTATTGAAGCTAAAAGTCCCTGACATTACCAGGGCCCTGTCCTTGCCCGGGTCCTCTTATAACATCTGTGGTAATATCAGTAAAATTAAGTAATACGCTCTAGAAATACCATCGAATGAATGCAAATAAATAATCCGTATTCACTCTACTCTTGAACGACCTTTAATAGCGGAGCCGGTGTACGCTATGCAACTATACTACGATTCCATACAAGTATCTACACCGATGTGCAAATGCATACAGGGTGCTCTTTTAACGTTGACAAATTTCGAAGATTGGTTGTGGCATATAGCAAAAATGTACGTTTTGATCTGGATTATTTGAAGAGGCTAACATAATTTATAAAGGTATGTACTTGTAAAAGAAATAAAAATGCATAATTGGCTTTTAACATTTCACTAGGTCATCTTTTTTCACCAGCCTTTCATATTTGCAAGTAATAAGCAAACTATTATTATTATTATTATTATTATTATTATTATTATTATTATTATTATTATTATTATTATTATTATTATTATTATTATTATTATTCAAATATTCTAACCAATTATGTCATCGCAGAATATTGTAATTATCATTTCAACCGATGATTTCTGCATTTCTGCAGGCACCTCTACTTCGAAAAAATATTGAAACTAGCACTAGTTTTGAGATAAATGCCGTTAAACGAGCGGTAAACACACACACACACGCGCGCGCGCATAACCGCTGCGCGGTTCTTTTTTTTTCTTTTTTTTCTCATATCTAAGAAAAAATACGACAACGTTTAGGATTTTCTACCAGGCGTGGTAGCAACTAAAAAAACGCTGAGAGTGATCACCTAAGCAACAGCTTGTGCAAGAATGTGAAATCATTTTGGCTTAGGCCAGCTGGTGCTTGAAATAAATATCGCGTTTACGGCGCGACGAGATGAGGTCGCGGGGAACACATAATAACTGCAATGTGTACTGATTCGGTTCAGTTGTGTTTATTGTTTCATCTTCTTGCTCCCTTAGGGAGAGAGAGGGAATATTAAATTGTTGTTGAGGCGACGGGGCGAATCCTTGGCGCAGAAACCAAATCCGTGACTACATGACGAGACAGCAGAAAAGTAACGCGCATTTAGGGAAATTGATTTCTATTTTGTTTTTGAGAGGAACAGAAATGCTAAAGCAGGATAGCACCATCGAACTCCCTGAGCGCTGAGCACTTGAAGTGCCAGCTCAAAAGCAACTTTGTTGACGTTTGTGCTTTATGGGCACCACTAGCTGACCGTGTAACATCCTGGAGAAACTACCAGTATTTCCAGTTTTCCATTGGTATTTGCACTTTAATATGGCACACGAAAGTTCACCGCGCAGATAACGCAGGCAGCAAATAAAAGAATAATAAACGGTTCTGTTGGTGAGGGGGTGAAGGAAAGATGGAAAGCTATACATATAGACAGTGTCTCCCAAATTGGACATGGCAGGGTGAAGAAGCGCTGCAGTCGAACAGCTGGAGTGGGAGAATTGAGTTCCACGCCCTTCCCGCTGCGCCAAGCGACTCCAATATTTGTCACTCCGACGGACTCCTCTATTTTCTTTTATTTACTTATTTGGCCAAGCGAGGACAAACGACGCGAAGGCACAACAGAATTCGATCGCACGAACAAGCAGGCACTCTTCGCGCATTGGTATACCAATGCGCGAAGCATCTGCACTAAAGCATCTGCACTATAGTGCAGATGCTTTACGGCGTGGCCGCAACCAATCTGAGGCAAAGTCTGTTCAACACTTGCAGGTGAGTACTACTTCACGTGTAGCGCTGTCCTGTATTCCCTTTGGCCTACTGATTCCTTTGTAGTCGGTGCTTATTAACCACATTGTTATGACAGAGGCTGTGAACAGTGAAGAACCAAGCACGTTTGGCAAGCACAAACCACTAAGTAGTTGAGGTAAATAGCTAGGCTACACTTTATGCCGCAGTAGCAAAGTAGGAAATGGAAACCAATCAGCCATATGCAATAAGATGTCGCCCGATAAAAAAACGACAGAAGACGTAAGCGCCAATTTTGCTCTTCTTTGCGTTCTGGTATGAATTAGTGCTAACATGTGTCCAGTAGCGCAAGCATAGGGAGCGAGGTCAAGGTGCAATACTCAAGGTGCATATGTTTTATTTTCTTACGCCAGTTAGGATGCATGCTACTTCATCGGTAGTTTTCACCAGAGCCATGACTTCAACGTTCTCATCTCCAGTGAAAGCGTTGGCAGGCTACGACAGTTTCTTTCATCTTCAAGCTTGGCTCGATGGTTCCCATTCGTTGTTGTGGCAATAAGAAAGTCCCGTTAGATTTATATTCAATATAACGACGATGTCGCGGGGGGTGGGGGGCGCTTAGAACTTACGGATCACGTTTCTCATGCAATAATAATACTGCATTGATTCCTCCCGAACAAGTAAGCCTTGCTTTTGATAAAACGCAGTACGTATGACAATTACGCAATTTATAAAATCAAACTGGATGCAGTTAGCGACCACATGTAAATGAATATACTATAAAATCAATTACTGTAGAAAAGCGATAAGAATGCGCTGACGAAACCAGCACCACCGGTAAGACAACAACCCCTGTGAAGAATGAAATCCAAGAAAGCTGAAAATGGGACGTCAGCGAGGAACTAGGCTGCAATGTTGTAGCGATATCGGCTGATCATATTGATAACGCGGGCGAAGCGTCACATTGGCCACCGACGAAGCACGAAAAGTTCAAAAAGAAATATAATCAGAAAAAGAATCGCGATGAAATCGCAGCCCTGTTTACTTCTCACAGACGACCAGCATAGTAAAAACAAAGAATTATAAAAGAGATCGTAAACGCGCTCTTTCCCGTAAGCATAGGATTTTCACACCGCAACACTCTTCTTCGCACAGTTCTAAGCGACTTCATTTCAACGTGGGAGCGTCGTACGGCGCTTGCTGCCAGATCAAGAAATGGAGTCGGTTTCGGCGCACCCATTTACTTCTCTTCCTTCTTTGTGGCTCATGCTGTGTTTACCCGCTCTTCACGCAAATGCGCGCTTCCAATTCCGGTCGTCTTATCCGACAGCGGGCCCCGTCAGGCGACGGTAAAAAGTGCCCGCTCGCTTTGCGCGCTAATGCGCCGCTAGGGGACAGAAAATGCGAGCGGTCCTTTCGAGACTTGAGGTAACGCTGTTGCAACGATTGGTGCAGTGAAAGAGGCTTACGAACAACAAAACCGTAGGGATGAAGTGACGATACAGCGGGTGAGCTTAGTATATAGCAAGCGAGTGTGCACCAACGCGATCGCTTAACAATAACCCGAACTTGCTCATCGAAGAAACGCGCTCCGTGGCTGGCAGCATAGGGGAATGTCACACGTAGAGAGCGGAAGCCGAAGCATGCACTGCGTCTCAGAAGAGTGGGAAGAAAGGGGAAGAGGAAGCCTCAACCCTGTGTCAACGCTTCGATATGGGTCCTCGTCTTCGTCAGGGACTTAGTTTAGCTTTCACGTTGGCTCCGGGCTTAGGCTTGTCTTTGTTCGCCCACGGGCTATCAATTCAGGTATCCGTCTTTCTGCGACCCTTTTGTCTCCTTTGGATTTCGCTATGAAGAGAAACACCACTCCAAGTGTCGAAGTGGTTGTTGCAAGAGCACAGTTCCGAGTTGAAGGATTAAGACCTAAGTGTACTCGAGTGTAAGCTGAGTTTCTTTGCCTGCGAAGCGCTGCCGCCTGTTAAGTCGCTTCAAATCCTTTGGGTAGCCCAGCACGTGTAACAAGTCCACCAAGCTACTACCCACCCAAGCCTTCGAAAACACTAGTAGCGCTTTCTGACAAGTTTACGCTGTGCTCCTGTGGAACACAGGCATGATGACAGATTAGACTCGTTGGTATTGCATTAATTTCCATAATCTTTTTGCAAGATTGTATAGCGCAAGACAGTAAAGTACTTCGCGCTATACGTTCTTGAAAAAAGCAAAAGATCGTGTGTGAGCGGTGTCAATGTCTTGATGTCAGTGTTGCTCGCGGTGAAATTCAGCTGTGTGAGCAGGGCAATATCAGACAAAAGACAAATGCGAACTCTGTACTAGAGCATTACAAGAATCCTTTGTCACAAGAACAACTTTAGCTTTTCTTTCGCAAGTGTTCTTTGCCATTGGCCGGTCGGCTTCGTTAATGTTATGTCCGACATCGTGATTGGCTGCGATCGGCTCTTACGAAAAATTTTAGTGTCAGATACGTACGTTTTTGTGAATATACAGGCCCTGGTTATTTGCATTTCTCGAGCAGGAAATGGCTTCCTCTTCTTCTTCTGTAATAAATGTGAAAAAATGGGAAGTTTGGCCACCAGTATTGCAGACTATTCCAAAACCACTTTTTAGGTATGGAAAACAACAACAAGTTTACGAATATATAAATGAATCTCAAAAGTATGTAACATAATAGCACAACAGTAACCGAGCAAGTGCGTAGATCACGAAAGAAATAAAGAAAAAAGTTATTACAGCACAATATTAACCAAGCACCTACAGCTAATGCGAACATAGAGAAAATTTATTAAAAAAACTACAATAACTACTAAGGAATTTATCACTTCACCGTCTACGAGGAACACTCGTAGAACCTCGAGATCCAATGTATGTTTGTTTGGGCACGACCGGGGTCCAAGCACTTTCTGCACATGGAAGCGGCGTCTATATAAAATGTTCAGATGACTGTGAGGGATCTCTCGCTGGTTCTTATGTGGCGGGCATTCAACGAGACAGTGCTCTACAAAAACTTCCATTGCGCTGCAGGCGCACACTCAGATTATGTGCTTTTATTTACACGATGTCAGAAGTGAGGCCTATAGTCTATCTCGAAGCGTAAGCGGTGTGGGAGTACGTGTAGTGTGCGCTCGATCTTGAGGTTTACAGCAAAGTACAGCAGAGTACAGCAGAGGGTCAATGTTATTCAGTAAGGATGACTTTGCACGGTCATCAAACCATGTCGTCCGGCATAACTTCTGTCGCAGATCGCAAAAGAGTATCTTGACATCATTAGCGGCGTTGCAGTATTATACTTCAGGAGTACAGCGCCTGTGATGGCAGTAAGGCAATACGTTCATTTGAGTCACTCGACCAGCAGCATTAAGCACTACTTGCACAAAATGGCTACGCATGCCATTGTTCCATCGGTTGCACATCTCACTCCAAACCGCAATAGCAGGAACCCTCTGTGGATGCCAATGCAAACAAAAAAATATGCAGATCAAACGCAAATGTAGGAATTTATGTGAAGAAAAGTAGCCAGTGAACAGCTCAACATTGTTCACCCCACTTGACGTACCCCCACCCCCACGCCACCCACCAAATGCTGGAGAACCAAAGTCGTACGTTCACAGTTATCTATTGCAACGTCACCCCTTTCTGCACTTACTGCATAAAACAAAAGCTTTTACACACTGACAAAACGTTGCAATGTTGAAAAAAATTGAAGAGTGCTTCAATAGCTTCCAAAATAGGATTGCTTCAGTTTCTAAAGAAACTGGAGGAACGCAGAAATTCTAGCACAAAAGTGCGTGCTTCAGCTTTCTTCACAGTGGCATTACGTTACTTCTAGTCAAATGTTTCTTTCGCAACAATGTCATCAAGTGTAGTCAAAGTGCGCAGACAATTGCATCTTCGCCGGTAAGGTGCGAGAGTGTCCCTTACAGAAATTGCCTGTATATTCCTAAAAAAACATAATCCAGTCGGTCTAGGCAAAGTACTTCAAAGAGAACTGAGAACGGGACTCCCTCGAGCATTGACCGAACAGGGGTATAAAGCAGTGTACTTTCGTTCCGCTTCTGCGGCGGGCAAAAATGTCCCATGCGAAAAAGAAAACTAATCTGGTAGAGCCCATGAAAGCCTCCTTCATCGCTCTGTGAACCGCAGCAGGAAAAAGTAAGCGAGTGAGAGCAGAAAGTTCTGGTAATGTTCCCATGTGCCTCGTAAAATGATACAGCGAAAATTGAGAACAAGAGCAGAAGAAAACAAAGTGCACCTGCATTTGTACGGTACTGCTTTCGACATGGGCACGGAAACGAGTTGTCCCCTGTAAACTATGCTTATTTTTCTTTGCCGCTGACACGTACGGCTCTCAACAGGCGCATTCAACGAGCCAGGCTCGCGAATCACTATCGAACGATGGCCGATAAAAGTAAGACTACATATAGAGGAAGCAAGAAGGCTACAACACCATTCCTGCTTTGCACTACCAGTATACGGTTGCTAAGCAACCGTATACGCAACCGTTGCTTCTTCTTAGCCTTGAGCGTCGCGTGTATACCAATGCCTACGCATTCCGCATAGGGATGGCCGACACCGCAGCACGTAACGATTGTGGCAACGCGGAAACAATTCGGCATGTTATTTGGCAGTGCCCACAGTACAGTGTGCAGAGACAATCACTAACCGTCATGCTGAACCTATTGGACGACCAGCCTCTGTCGGAAGAACATCGCATCAGAAGGCCGTGCAAGCGCTACTGCGCTTCTTCAGATCGACCGGCCTGTCTTAACGTCTGTGATTGGAATGCCTTTTCTGTTACATGTTCTTGTTTGTTTGTTTGTTTTTCCTTTTTTTCGCTCTGTCTCGCTCTGTCTCTCTCTTTCTCTTTGCCCTCTTTCCAACCCCTGTATCCCCCACCAAAGTGCAGGGTAGCAAACCGGGGACTCGCTTCTGGTTAACGCCCTTGCCTTTCCTCTGCCGCTCTCTCTAGCCTTCTCGTTTCACAGAATTCCCAGCTGCCTGTAGAGGGCGGGAAATCTCACTTTCATTTCTCGGGCAGTAAAAAAGAGAGCAGTAAAAAAAATAGAGAGAGAGAAAGATAAAAAAACGCCATTGATGGGGGATCAGAAACTCATCTGGCGACCGAGCAGTACTTCCAGCTATACACCCTCGCTTTTCACTTTTTTCAGGAGAAAAGCAGATCGGCCTTGGTCTATCATCGCGGCCTTAATGACTCTTCACGTGGACTTAAGTTCGGTGGCTTTATTTTTTGTACCAGCGAATTGAACTCTCATGCTTCTCTTCGTTCATCATCTCATCTATATAAGTGACAATGGCAGACACCGGAGCCCAGGTTGGTATACTTATCAGCTATTTGGTTATTTATGACTCGTAGTTAAAGCTGCACAGTTGAAAAACACGAACATACAAAATAAGCACACAATTCATTTAATTTTTAAAAGCAAACCTCTTTTTTTTACGAATCTTGTCATGTTTCGTGACTGTGGCTGCGGCCTGGCTCTTCTCTGCGAATAGGCCAACCAATCACAGCCGAGTACACTCGCCTCGTTTTCCGCTGGCTTTCTTGCACCACCACCAGACCACCAGATGGCGTTCGCGTCCACGCATCCGCGGCTGCACGGTCATGAGGAAGTAAGCGTTTCTTGTTGATAGAATGGAGACAAATTGCGTTACGTACGTATGCGCATGCTGCCTCTAAAACAATGATGCGTTCAAGGCGTCCGTACTCGTTAGAAGTTATCAACTCCACCTAACAAAAGGCTCGGTATAATTTGTGTCCGCCCGCGCTTGTGTGTGTGTGTGAGTGTGTGTGTGTGTGTGTGTGTGTGTGTGCGTGCGTGCGTGCTTCCCTGTATATAGATTACAACTCACTGGACCTGCTATATTTTAACACGAAAGTGTTTTATGCCGGGGTCCACCAAGACTTCACTGACGTATTTCCGTCACGGAAATACGTCAGCTTACAATGTACACGAACATAATACAAAGAAAGAAACCAGAAGAAAAAGTTCCACAAACATGCAAAATTTGGAAATCGAACCCACGACCTCTCGGTCCGCGACGATAGATCGCCGAGCGTTTAACCCATTGCGCCACAAACGCATTTGCAGAGAGCTACACAGACGCGCCTTATATATCTAACACTCCTCCGTGTACCCGCGCTCTTGCTCGGGGCGGTGCCGCCGCCTACGAGCAGAAAAGAGAAGTACTGCATTATGACACTAACGCGCACCGACAGTGAACGCTTCGGTGGTCTCAGCACTACGACGCCTCGATGCCAGCATTCGAAGGGACGCTGGCATCAAGAAGCACTACCAACGCCACCTAGGTGGCGTTCACCGTACTCAGCACAGCGGAGCGTGGCCTCCGCAATTAGCTCTGAAAATGTTTCTGAAGTTGATCGCGGAGGCTGCAATTACGACGCGCTGTACGCGCTGATTTGACTCGGTGACGATTCAGTTACGTGCTTTGTCTTGCGCGTTGTATTAGTGTGTCAGTTACGTGCTTCGTCTTTCGCGTTGTGCTAGCGTGTGCAGCGTAGTGCAGCTTCCATATGCACGACGGTTGCTCATGGTCATCGACGTTGGTAGTCGTGATGGAGGAGACGTGCCACCAGGCGTCAGCGTGGGTGCATCAACGCCTAAGGGCGCTTTAGCCACAAAACACCAATAGACATTATATATCAATGTGCAATAAACATTACACTACTTCTGTGAAGACACGTTTCACTTTCGTGTTCTATACCGATTCCTATATAAGAGGGATCAACCACATTTTTTTGTATGTATGAATATACGGAACACGATATGAGCGTGTTCTTCTTTTGTTTGTGACCGAGTCATTCAACTGCGCCGCTTTGACTAATTCAGCAAAGCCCGGCAACACACGTGAGCGGTGGTCTTAGACTTCACTGACTTACTCTGTAGGACAATACCAGCAGTATCAGAGAGGTCCCATGGTGTGTGGCTGCCGAATGGAGCAATGCAAGTGAATGACGTGCGAGAAGTGAAGCCAAACAGAGGTTTTAGAAAGACGTGTACGATTCCCCTTATCTGTTTTGCGCCACAAGTAGTGCTTATCGCCGTACACTCGCTTACGGGAGAGGTGTATGTGCGTAACCTTGGTCAGCGATCAATTGCACCTAATTTGGAATTAGTTTAGACCTCGAAAAACGCACTCATACTGCTACAAGAGATAAAGGAACCCGTATGTTTGACTACTTTGTAAAGCCACTTCAAAGGCAATAGGGCTAATAAAGAAAAAGCAAGACGTAGGCTGATGTAGTCAATTATGTTGAAAGCTTAAATACAATAAACCAACTTCCAAATATGTATACTGATACCTCTACCCTCTTTCACTAGAAGAGGTGTTCTTTGGTTGTCGTGAAACCAACGAGCTTACTTTAACAATCTTTGAGCCAAACTCAATTGGAAGCCGTCGGAGAGGTTTGTTTCCTTTTTCCTTTTCTCCTTGGAGTTGTTGATCAAGAGCAGGTCGTCCATGTCGTCGTTTTTGTTCTCGATGTAGGCGCCACGAAGGCGTCCGTTGCTACACTGGCGCCGCTGCCCGTGGTGTAGGATGACAGCGTCGGGACAGTTGCCCATTTTAAGTGGACTTTCGCTGAAGTCGTCGAACTTGGAGTCGTCGGGCATCTTTGGTACTGGCATGCTTGCCAGTGTAGTCGGTAAGAAATAGCGTTGCCGATCACTGAAGTTGAACTTTTTGGTCGAAAATGTCGATGCAGTTGCATACGACCCGGTCAGGGTTGTGACCTCCTCAATGCAAAAGCAGCGCTCGCATGGGCCGGACCTGAAACGCCGGGAAGCCACACGTAGCAGTGCTTTTCAATAGTGTATCCATCCCTGTGGTGGCCGATGTGGTCCCTGTCCTGAAAAAGGAGTTCTTGGAAGGCTTCGACGCTATGGATAAGTCATACTTGTGGCTGCATTTTCAAGCGTTGCTTTACCGGTGCTGTTCATTCTCGTCACTGCAATGGCGGTGGCTGAGAGGACCAGGGCGATGGTGATTTTTTCGGTTGGGGTCCTGATAGCAACGGGGCAGGCTTAGAGTCTCCCGCGCCGTGCGCACTATGTAGAGCGAGCGGGTAGATGCGCACGGATCGTCGTCCAAGTCGTTTTGTATGTCTTCTTCTTGTCGTTTGTTCTGCGCACGTTGCATGGCGACTGGTTTAGCCTCGTGGAATATTGTAAATATATGTAGGTGGTTGAGGTAATTTGCAACTCGGATTTGTCCTTTGTTCTAGCCATTAACAGGGAGCCTGTGTCGGCGATCACCTTGTCTTTGTTCAGGAACAGCAGGCGCCGTACCCTCGCCTTCGTCTGCAGCTCCGGTAGATGTGCCTGCTGCATCAGGGCTATGGCATTTGCGCCGAAATTCGCGACGGCATGGGCCACCAGGATGTACTACCTGCTCGCATCTCGTGGGGCTGACGGCAGTCGGTAGAGATCCAAGAACGACGCAGGAGTTCAGAGCAACGCAAACCCGGGTGATCTTGTAGCAGATCTTCTCCTGATGCTGTAGGGGCTCAGTGAATTTGGCTTCGTATTCGTCGTCGCTGATGGACTCTGGGATCTTGGTGTTCACTTCAAGGAAGCATTAGTCTTTGTATAAACATTGAGGTCGTCTGGTCTTGCAATTGGATAGGCTTTGGTTCAATTGCTTGCAAAGCTTTGGTAGTTGGGGTGATGATTCGTGTCGCGGCACCTCGAATGACGCTGCGCTGACGGCGTAGTGAGTCCGTGATAGGTTGTGCAGATGGCAGTCTCCTTCCCGGATTTCGCGGCACCATATTGCAACGAACAAAATTACTGCACGTCCGTCGGTTGCGGTAGCTCGTTGCCACTGCTCTATAGAACCTCGTGTCCCCAGGCCCGTTGTTGTTGTTGTGGTTGTTGTCGCCTCTAACATATTGCACGTGAGCGCGGTGATGGCGTGATTCTTCCTCTTCTGTTCTCAACAACACAGTTAGCATCGGTATGCTGCTGTTAACCTCACTGGCTTTTTGAACTTTCGCTGGATTACCACATATGGTACAACAACCCTGTCTTAAATCAACAGGTGTGAGTAACATTACCCAACGTGATTCTCAATGTGTGTGCTGAGTTTACGTAAAATGAATAAGAGAGAAGGATCTATCCCCGGAAACCGAAGCGTCTGGGTGTGTATACCCTCGCACTTCCTTCAAAAATGAAAGCATAATTATCTCTTCGAAAAATATACATTCAGTGCAATATTCGCTACACATAAAAAGTGGGTGTTCTATCCAGGGTATTCGAAATGAGCGAACGCATCCCAATTAACAAACGCCGGTGGGGAGGCATGACAGTAGCAGCTTCCCACGACTGCACCGAGGAAACCAAGACAAAAGACTGGCTAACGGTTACCGAGCTGAACGTGACAGAAGCCTTGACAGGAAACCGAAAAAGTTTTCAGCGCTCCATGTCTTGTAACGCAGTGAGGCGTCACCCTTCTTTCATCCTATTTTCCCAGATCTCCCTACGGACGCCTGCGCTTCGTTCGTAGAAAAAAAAATCGCGAACTAAAGAACGCAAAAAAGCGAAAGAAAAGATGGCGAAAGGCAAAATGAAATGCGGGCGTTCCGCTCCCGAGATTCCCGTTTCAGCACTCGTCTCTAGGCTAATAATACGACCACGCGACGAGCGGCGTACGGCGGAAGAGAGCCAGTTGCGAAAATGTAATTTTCACAACTGGCGGTGAGAGTTGCAAACGTAATTAATTACATAATAATGTAAATAAATGTAACCATACGCTAGAATACACGTCTTTATACCAACCACTGTTGTTTCCAGTTCTGTGGTTTCCTTTTCCTGCGTCTACTGCTGTTACGATAGCCTTCCTCGCCTCCTTGAGCTTTTCATTTCTATATCTCTCATTGCATTTCATTTTTACAGCATGAATAGTGTGTTGTTTCATGGTTCCTTTCTTATTAGTCGAATCCGTTTTCCTCTTCTCTATAGTATATCCATGTTTGTATCAAGCCGTTCAATACATGCACTCATTTGTATAACTTTACAGAGACAACAGTCACAATAATGCTAGAAGTATCTGTGAGCACATAGTTTCCGTCGTCCTCAATCTAAATCGTAAGAACAAAGGTCATCAGATTTGTTTTATGACGGATTCTTCATTTTGTTCTAACTTTTTTTTTTCATCATGCTAGCCTGCCTATAGAAGCACTAGCCACAGAACTCAATAAACAGGCTGATCTAAATCAAGCTTCGCCAGAAGACAATAAAATATTAAAAAGTCGCAATTTCGATAGCAAATTATTAAACAGCTATACGAAGTAAAGTTATTAGTTTTATCAGCTGCAATAACTGCCGTAAACATTTGCTTCCTAACTTAATTATTAATCACTTTTTCACGCTCGCACACAGGCAAACACGAAAACGTCTTACCGCGGACACTGGCGGCCAGAACACTGGCGTGACGAAAAGCGGCATCAGCGCGGAGTAATTCTCCTTCGTGTTGCCTCCCGCCTCAATGCGAACTAGGCGCGCGAGAACACAGCGCGTGAGAAGCTATCACATAAAGACAGCCTAGCCTTCGAACCCATCGCATATCACCTCCTATCTATCTATCTATCTATCTATCTATCTATCTATCTATCTATCTATCTATCTATCTATCTATCTATCTATCTATCTATCTATCTATCTATCTATCTATCTATCTATCTATCTATCTAATCAGGGTAGCCTTGGAGGAGAGACAGCACTCTGTATACAGTGCCCAAAATTGGCCGTCTCTCATGGCAGGCGCAACTAGAGATGCTGACTGAATATTATTTGATCATCGTCGTCATGGTCCTTATTGCTTACCTACCACCTTATTCACACCGCCATCTCTGCGCGACCTGCATCGCAGGCGTATACGCAAATGCGACAACGCGTGAATCAATTTGCCGTGAGTTCTACACGTAACGCGAATGTGCTAGGGCGTAGCTCCTGTTGATATACGTGCCTTCAAAATGTGTAAGAACGAGATAGATGGACGCGAGAGATAAAATAACCCAGGCGGCACAGACATCGAACTGACGCGAATCTGGATTCCACGATGCCGGAAAAGTGGTTTGACCAACGTCGATCAGCAGAAGGAAGTGGAAGCGAGACAGAGGACGGCAACGTAATAGCACGGCAACGTGAACCTCCGCGAGAAGAGACAGCGAAGTAAATGCAAGGATGCGAAACGATCAGCTCCGAAAGAAGCCGATATCGGAGCCGGCCACGCGAGTCAGCGGTCGTGTAAACACCGCAGGGAACGATCCCGCCAGCTGGAAGTATAGATTGGGCCCGAAAGCAGGGCTGGATGCGTCTATCTCAGCGTGTGTGTCTTCTGTACAAGAAGAAAAAGAGAAATGTATTGCTATGCTCGGAGATCTGTGTGGCCGTTCTGCCACTGAACAAGTCGGGGGATGCCGAACAACGGACCCGAGGCAGAATTAATTCGGCCACCGGAGAGCAGGTAATAAAGGAGCTCCAACCGAAACGCGTCCCAGCTTCCAAGAAAAAGATTGCCGCCATCCGAGCGGAACGATATTGAGAAACTGCATGAGAAGCTCGTGTGTCTTAATATCAGCCCCGCTGAGAGTAGCAAAAGCTAATTAACTTTTCCACTAATGAGCTTTCAAATAGGAGGCACCACCGCCGAACTGTGTCGAGTCGATTATTTCCCTCCTTTCCCCCACCCCTTTCTATCTCGGTCGCGATAATGCAACCCCTTCAGTTATCTTTACTTTCGGCGAATACCTTTTGATTTTAAGTGTAACAAGCAGTACAACCTATGATGTCGCAAAATGTTGCGTTTGTTTGTGAACCAAAAGGTCGTGTGCTTTCTGAGAGGCCTGAGGTGCCACGTGACACACATCCTGACTGCATCAATGAAGGCGGAAAGTTGGAGCAGATATCAATGAAGAAAAAGGAAGAGACGCTGGCCGGGGGAGTGTGTGTCTAGCCTGCTAAAAGTGGGAATGATGATGGTGTAGCAGAGAGCCTGCGCAACCCGTCACGTAGGCGTTCATGATACGTACACAGAAGAAAAACTCTGCCCTTAAAAATGAAGAAAGACATGCGCACTTGGAAAACATCGAAAGTACTCTCACCGATTTCACTAAATCATACGCAAAATGCCTCGAGTAGACAACATTCATTTCAAGGAGCTAAGGACAGGAAGGAAGAGAGATAATGAATTATGAAGATGACTACGCTACTAAAATACGTGTTCTTGACTTGGTTTTGGTAGGTTTATTTTCTTTTTTGCTATTTGTGCTTGGTTCCCGCCAGATTCACACCGAGAGCATTTTGAAACTTTGATTCATACTCCTAGCATGTAGTGAGTGTTTCTTTTATTTTCAAATTTGCCTAGGCTGTAGTAATGTTTCGGTTTTAATGCAATTCGCACGCGCGAATCGCATTAAAGTGCGGAGTCACCCACAGCGCATACTCTCCACGATAATTGACTGTTTATTTCATTCGCAGGTGACAACTCCCGTTAAGGGGCTGCCATCGAGTCGGCCGAACTTTGTAGATTGCGTTTCCCCTCACATTCGCCCATCGTCGTCGTAGTCAAAGGCGTCGCCTTTCCCTGACGCACGTTTTTTGGAAACTCGCGTCAAAGTCACCGCCATCTATCATCCCAGATGTCTGAGAGGGGAACAGTGGAGACAGCTGCAGCTGCTTTTTCTCCACCATTTTGGGAGACTTTTCTTTTTCAGCGAGCACCGTCGTCCGGATAGAGCATTAGAAGACATGCTGTTCGGCTTGGTCGTGTATGCATATTTATTACTGTCTCTTTCCCTTGCGAGTGGTCTCTGGCGCCACTTTTGCGTGAGAAAATTGATTCCGTGAGGAGGCCTTTTCGATGAAAGTGGATGGAAAAGGCAAATCGGTGGACTGTCTCTTGAACGTCCGGACCATATTAAGAGAAAATGTTTCTCTGGAGTGCTGCTTCATAAATGCGCACTTAGTACTTTGTACACTTATTGTAGCGTTTCTCTGGGTGCTGTGATACATTACCGAGGCACGACGCGCGCAGAAATTTCGTCTCAACTTTGTTCGATTGCTTGTTTGTTTGTTTCTTTGTTTGACTTTCTTTCCCTTCTTTCTTTCATTCTTTCTTCTCTTTCTTTCTTTTCTTTCCTATGGTTACGGGCTTTCGGTACTTCGGTACCAGGAGTGCCATGCAGAAGTTAGCTGCCTATATTTGTTCATTCTGTGTCATATTAGTGTATGAATACGTACACAGGGATACGTACACATAAGGTCACACAGATGTGCTTGGACATTTAAACGTACTTGGGTACTTAAACGACGGTGCGCGCGCGTTGCTAGGTTTTGTCTCTCGCTTTTCCAGCCACTGCTTGCAGCTTTTTGTCTCCAGCGTATACAAAGCTCTCTACCGCGTGCTCGGTTTTTCTTCCACCTCGAAGACAATCTTACTTGCCACAATTTTCACGAATTCAGTCATGCTCGTTTCGCGTGAAGTTCCTCAAGCTTAATTGCCCTTTGTTTTCTCTGCCAGTCTGTTTTCTTTGTGTACAGGTGAATTAAATTCCAGGTGTCTTAGGCAGATGACATGTAGTGCTGGCGGAACCCAATGCAATATGCTCATTATTGTCCTTGAGATGAAACTAAATACAGGACTCTCCAAATACAGTATCTAAATACAGATTAAACTAAATATAGAATCGTGGCGACGGCTACTCTTCAAGTTCTAAGACCGCCTTTGGGGCAATAGTTCAGGCGGGCTTGGGTGGAAAGGAAATTTTTCTTCGAGTGCACACACTGTCTGCATACGGCGATCACGCTATGCAGTGACCGAGGAAGTGCTTACGATCGGATGAACATACGTAAGCTTGTTTTCTTGGTTACACTAATGACGCGGGCGAAGCTCTGCATGCAAAGTAGCAGCAACAATGAACCCGATTCATAAAGCTTTCGTCCTCATGGTGACTGTCGAGTGCCTTTGTTGTCACTTGGTTTCTATGACGACCGGCCAGCACCTGTTCTTGCAGACTGGCCTAGCTTGTGTGTGACCGGCCTTGCGGATAGCGAGGTAGACATGCTAATGATGCCTGAGAAAAGGAAATTTACATGATGTGCGCAGCCTAATTCTGGCAGTCTAAATAGTCAAGGAATATAAAGAAAGAGAGATAATTTAATTCAAGAGCAGGGTCTGGCTGGCTATTGTGTATGATCGGAAAGAGATACGGGAGAGATAAAGAGAAAAGAAAGTGGCAATTAAAACGACCTTATAACGCATAAGCAAACGACGACTCACACTAAACTTCAGCAAAGGCTATCGCGCGTGCCTGTTGACCTGCGAAATTGAAGCAATGCTTTCGTAGCCTTTATTGTGGCTACAAGGCTGCAAATTTCTGTCCGGATTATGGTCGGATGTCCAATTTGCCAAACGCGGAGCACAATAGTTCTTTTTTTTTTGTCCGCACGGGTTGCCCTCCAGCATAACATAGTTACATGAATGAGTGCTGGGGCAGTCTTTGTAAAGAAGCTGCATCAGTCGCCTGTGGAACATTTGCCCTAATTAACATTCGTAGTCTGTAGGCTCGTCTATCCGTATCCAGGCACCTCCAAGCACTTTCTCTCGTGTGGCCTTTGTCTCTGGACACAGCTATAGCGGTTGGCGAACATCTGCTGCTGATGCGAGGACAGAGGACCTCGGGCACTTCGCAGGGTCTCCACAGCACTTGCTTGTCCACGCCACAAAGCGGACCGACACAAAAGAATATGCGCAAATGCCATGACACCGATAGAATATAAAAGACGCCTGACAATTTAAAAAGCGCACTTATGCAGTAGTAGATTTGTGAACCAACAAACTAGAGGTAGAAGACATCACCTGACTCATCGACGTTCGACGCCAACGAGTGCACATTCTAGTTTTGTTATACCTAAAAGGGCCCTCATTAAACGCTCTCCAACATGTTGGTTATAAAGTGGAAATTGAAAAGCGCTGTCCAAACGTGCTACCGTAACATTTAGAAAAAAAGGTGTTTTAGTAATAGCGGAGATTAAAGCAAACAAAATGTTGTGAAGTGACGCGCGAGGAGGTCGGCTACTCATACGATCGCTGCAGCAGAAGTTGTTATGGGCCCAGTGCCTAAACCAGCGTACCAGCGTAGTTTCGAATTTGTATGCTTTGTTGTTCAATTTTATTTCAACTTATCAATTTGTGCCAATTTTTGCGAGAAAGTTGGAGCCCTGAATAAAATTCCTGCTTCCTACAGTCTGTAGAACTCCAGCTTTCTCTCTTAGTTCAACAAATTTCATTCAAATCGGTTGAGCGGTTTCTTACTGCGAACGTTTCTTCGTTTCACAGGTATTTGAATACGGAAATTGGAGCCGACCTCAAGTTAAAGCTTCCTCTTAAGTATGACATGAAAAAAACATTAAGGAAGGTCTCATATATAGTTGGCGGTTACATTTGGCTCAACCTCCATCCGGCCGTTTTGTTAGCTTTCATTAGCTTTACGCCGGCTATGCCTTGGTGGCGCGTGCTTTCTCTACCCTTTATTTTGTTTCTTTTCACGCACGCAGGAACCTCAAAAACACGCTGCTCTACATTGACGCTGTCCGCCTCCTCCCCGGCGCTGTGATAAATTATCAGGCATAAACGCGACAATGTGAAGCCCAAGCAGCCACCACGAAACCTCAAAATGCACGAAGGACAACGAGTTTTTCGAAATGATAAGTTCTACAACGGTAAGGCCGGCAACAACGGATGTGCTTGTAGACTGCCGTTAGAAAGTCACAAGTCATGCGCGCCGATCTGAGCTTTGCCAAAAGTTAAACACGGTTGTTAACTATCCAGCACTTCGCCAGCAGAGGAAGTCTACGCGACAGCAGTATGCAAGTTGGCCAGCGGTGCCGGAAGAACACCGCAAACAGATAATGATCAAGTGTGTCAAAGAAAGGAGGATGGGTCGTTCAGGCTGGTAAGGCTAATGGGTGATTTATCGTCCGGGTGGCGCCTCTATTTCCGAGAGAGAGTGGCGCGACTCAGAGAATGGTGAGGGGAAGCTAATTGAGAGAGCGCGCATGCTGGAGTTGTAACGACGGGTCAAGCAGGGAAGAGGCAGCCTCGTGGTTACGCGCGGTGTCCCTGTAATTAGGAGGCGTTGGCCGATGCCCCGGCGTGGTTCTCATGAAATCTGTGCAACACTCCCCAGGCCGACACGCACCCGCTGCACCCGTAGGGCTTGAGTGTTGAGCTCTACTAGGAGCTGTGCACTCCGCCCGAGGTCCACGACGGATGCAGGTCGTTGGACGGTAGCTCAGTTCATTAGACGGGGCATGCGATGCGCTTTCGGCGGCGGCTGAAGCTCGGTCGCGAATTGTTTAAAACTACGGAGTGAGCTCATAAGCTACAAAAAGTACACACCTAAACTGCGTAGTCGTTTCTCTTTGCAGATAATTCTCAGCAATCGACTTAGAGCATTGTTTCACCCCATCTCGCAATCATTTGGATGGAAGTCTGCGATGTGGTATTAGCGCCGCTTGTAACACTTCGAAGAAATGGGTAGCTAAGATGGGCGCGCACGCACAATAACAGAGGGGGGGAGGGGGGCATTTTTCTCGTTGTTCAGTCATCATGGTCGGAATGAATTACTTTTAGCCGACGACCGAGCTTGCTGTGTAATCATAGCTCGGTGTTTTTCCCTGCTGCGTGCTACAATAACTTACACGACAAGCCAACCACACGCCAAAAAAATAAAAACGTAAGATGCGGCATTTTCTCTTATCTATTTTCTTCCGAGTGTTCGGCAAAACCATACATCCCTGCGGATTGTCATCGAGCGAGTGAGTCTTTATGGCGTAATGGTGGACAGGGAGGGTGGGAAAAAGTGATGCGGCGGACAGCAGCTACACAAGTTCAGTAGCCATCCAAATTGCCTCGCTACATGTCAGTCGCCGTTCGCGAATCTATTTTCCAATGGTGTGGGTTGATTTTCTTGTGGTGTACGACCTGCGAGAGTGGTGCGGCATGTTGAAGGAACGAAAGCGCATGCACGTGCACAGCCGTCATTCGTTCAATCCTAAGGTAGCGGTTGACTCTGAAAATGCGTGAATATGGGCTACCCGTTATAGTATGCCCAACGGGCAGAAGAACCGTGCCCTGAATTTGACCGCGGTGGGTCCAAAAAGAGAAAGAAAAAAGTGCAGAGCTGGCGACAAATGTCGAGGACGCACGCCAGCCGAATAAAGCCAATGCGTTCCTTTTTATGGGGGCACGCATGATTTTAAACGAAGTACACCGGCCACAAGTGCAATATCAGCAGGCCGAAGGCAACGCAAAGCCTTAGTGGCAAAAAGAACGACTGCTGGATGTCTTGCAAGAAGCCCAAGATATGGGCAGCGCTATTTTTAGAATACAGGTCCCGAACAAACGGATCTTTGTCGTGCCGATCAATCGGGAGGCGAAACGGCGGCACCCAAAAAGGAACTGATGCATCACGCGAGTAACTAAAGGTATTTTACGTAAAGCTAGGACTACAGCAAAAGAAAATAATGGGAAATGCTTGTATGCAGGCCAATGCGTGCAACCTCATTAAACTTTCAGCAGCTCCACTTTTCTCGGAAAGCACGGTTGCGACGCCAAGCCAATGACGACATTTCGATGAAACAGAACGAGAGACCCTAAAGCAGTTTCTAACTACGATGCCTCTCCTATCATTCTCTTTTATCCGCTCACTATACACAGTCACCGCGTGGTTAAGGTTAGTACGCTCTGATCGATGGTTTCCACTTTTAGGACCTCCGTCAGGCAGCAACCAGTGCGCTCTCTCTTTTGACCAGGAGAGCACGCGTCGCGGACCCTCCATCAACGCCGATACGAATAGGACACGGAACTCTTGTTCGTCAAAGAAACAGTCGGAGATCTGGCATACGATGATAAGCAGTTGTACAGCCGAGTCATGTCACACAGGGCAACCAGCGTCCTCTTATTCAGACCACGTCGTCTACACACAGTGGTATCGGCGACGAGCAAATGCTAGAAGGCCAGCCAGGGCTCGATCCGTTCTAACGAAGTTACTGCGCGTTGACGTCGTTTACGGGTCGCCGAATCCACCCAGAAAGCTTACACTCACCATGTGAATCACGTACTGCTAGGGAAATGGTCATTACTGTTCTTGAAGAAGTATAAGGAGGAGAGAGGCGTGCACTCTATCTCTTTCTAGTGAGGCTATAGCTAATACCAAGGCATAGCCTCCTATATAGGAGGCTATGACCAAGGCAACATTTCGGATGCTGAGGTGGAACAGGTACCACATACATGATTATTATTTTGTAACATTACGTGTAAAAACGTGAAGAAATAAATAAAACATCGAGCACAAAACCATACCGAAATAGCGAAGAGCGACGCATATCTGTAAAATATCGATGTTTTTGGAAGTACAAGTGTAGTGCACGACATTCCAGAAGGCACAGAGAGGGCGAGGGCAAGTTTATTTCAAACAAACAGTGATTATGCCGGCATGCCGGCTTCCTGAATGCAGAATTTGAACTGATGTTGGCCAGGGCTGGATAACAACGGTAAACATCAGTAGTGATCAGTAGACTACTGGCGGCGATAATTGCTCTGGGAATATGCAGCCGGACAGTGGAGTTGGTGGGAGCGCTGAACATGCAGGGTATTTTACTTAAACACCTTGTTTGCTCGCGGCGGTTTTGCTCTTGAAGATCCGAGATGTTTGATGCTTGAGTGCTGCTTGTGGCATGTTAGCGGCTCAGACCAAAATAACAACAGAGGAAAAGAGATGAGCGCTGCAACCACAAGCATGTCTGGCTAAAGTAACACGTGAAGTATAGACAATTGAGCACATGTGTCTTCTCTTATTCTATAAGATAAACAGTTTTTATGCTCCTCAGACGCTATACAGATGCAGTGTGGGAAATTCCGACAGTATTTATTTTTTCGGAGTTACAAAGTTGTAAACTTCATGCCCTAACATATATATTTTCTCGTCGAGTTTATTCTGTCAGTCGGTCCTAGTAACACTTTTTGTATGGAACCCATATACTGGGTACCAATAGTCACTACATTAGGTATATTTTCTTGCAAATGCCACATTTTCATCAAATAGATGGAGTGGGCGTTTATTTAAAGCATTCAAATGGAGGGGAACCAAGCTAAATATTTCTCATAAGTGAGAAGTACAAGTTCAGTCAGATGAATGTTTCAATACCAAGCTCATAACGAAACTGCAATACCCTGCAGGAGCAGCAATAACTACGCAGGGTTAGTGTTCCGTAGAAAAGGTTTGAAAACTCCAAATGAAAAGCCGCCGAAATAAGTGCATGTACTGATTTTTAATAAACCCTTCACTGAGTCTGCAAAGCGCAGAACACGACGAAAGTGCAGACAGAGAAAAAATAATGAACTTTATGAAACCAACTCAAAAATGTCGCAGTTTCACCCGAAAGGCGAAGCATCAATTGCGATAGCAATTGATGCTTCGCTAGCAGAGAGCTATACAGAGTAAGGATAGTAGTTTTATCAGCTGTATAAACTTGGACATGCAGCAGCACCAGCAACGCGCAGAACTGTTGTCGACGCCGTCGCCGTTTTGCCCGCGTTCACACCGAACGCGCGTGGCGTTGGTGACTGTTGCCGGGACCTCTGGGGGCGGTTCGGAGGTTTTCAACGAGATCAGAACGGGAAATTCGCCGAGCAGCGTCGGAAGTCTTTACCACCTTCTCGCCTCGCAACGTTTTTATATAAATACGCATTTCGTGCCGCAGATAAACGTCGCCTCCCCTCCCTCCCTCCCTCCCTCCCGTCCCCCCACGGGCTTTTGCGCGACGGAAGAAGTCGCGTTTGCTTTATATATATATGGTGATTGTAAAGGAGTAAAGGGACGCCTACTTCTGCAGCCCTTAAGGGAACACGGCGCAGAACGCGCGTTTGTTCTCCGCCATGGGTTCCCTCCCCGTGAGAGCGCGCATCCCTCGCGCCCTTTCACTCGCACATACAGCGTCCGGCGCGCGGCGACGATTTCATTGCCGTTGACGTCATACGGAACCTCACGGCGACGGCGACGCCGACGGCAGAAATCCTCTTTGAATGTCCATATAATTGCTATCGCAATAAAATATCGTAGGATATTGCGGCCTATATTTTGAAGAGCACGCAGTGCTTAGAGATGCTTACTTGCACTATGACTATATATGTGGCAAAGCACGCTTTACATAGCAGCCATTTACTTGGGATTGATACTAGAATGGCTGCCGTGCAGGTGTGTTCTGTCAAGCTCTGAAAACCTTTCCATTTCGTCTCTGGTAACATCTGTTGCAGGAACCTTTGTGAGGTTGTTACTACGCTGCACACCCATGAACATTTTCATGGCGAAATGTTTCATAGCACTCTGCGCAACTAGAAAGCGCTGGTCAAAACTGCCGCCCTAACTATAAAAAAAAAACTGCATCTTGCCATTTTGTTATGCCAGCTATCCAGGAAAATTTGCAAATATAAAAAAGTATAATTGTCCAAAGGCGGTGTTTACGGATGGTTTTCTTGAAGCATGTGCAGCGGGAGTCCGTACCCACAGTACATGCTTCTCAAATGCGACTCCCTTTTCGGCCCGCTTACCCCTACCTCAATGTAAGGTAGTAAACCAGGTGAAACTTGGTTAACCTTCCTGTATATACGTTTCTTTCTTTCTCTCCCTCTATCGTTCTGTCAAATGTGGCACTCACGCTCCTTGTCTGACCATCAGTGAGCCGGATGGCGAATAGAGATGAGGTCTGCGCCTCAGCAGTTCGGCATAGAAACCGTAAAGACAAATTTTGTTTAAGGCGTGGGCAGTTAAAGGAAGGGCAGGTAAGCCCAAGCCAAGAGTCTGACTGGAATTATAGTGTTACCTTTGTACTTTAAAGACAAGGCGACAGAGAAGCTATGCCAAAAAAAAACCCTTAACTGAAAGCATCGTGGCGTAGGTAGGATTCGAAGTCCCGGAACGCAAATAACATGCAGGAGCAGACCATAAAAACCATAGAAGAGTATCTTGCGAAAAGACAGTGAAAATAAAAAGAAAAAAATTAGGTGTAGCTTCACACTAGTGGTGCTGAAGACTGGGCAAAGAGCGAAGCTGGTGACCCCACCTAGCTTTATCTCGGTTCGGCCAAGTTTTTGCGAGGTTATGCTTCGACATTCGGCCACGTTTTGCGCAAGATCACCCCGGAATCATCGACAGCCCAAGGAGCAACGAGCACTCGGTCATTAAAGTATCTGGACGCTTCTGGACGCTCAAACGCTATTGCTCGGTTTCGCGGGCTCGTAACTCCGGATCTTCTGCGAATCGCCGACTTTTCGGCGTCGCTGCGGCGGCGCGATACTCGGGATCGGGCGGAAGTCGTCTCAGTTGCTCTCGAGTAGCAGCGCGTTGGCTTCAGCGCTGCGCTTCCTCTTCTTCGGGAGTGGCGCTCTTCTTCGGCTGCCCCATCTTCGCGGCGATATGCTCGGCGCGGAGACGGTGGGGCTTTTGTGTCGCCGCGGAGACGCGACGCGGAGCTATATATCCCGTTGGTCGGCGCAGTGACGTCACGGCTTAGCTCCGCCTCTGCGCAGCCGCGGCAACCACTCCACACGGCACGGTGACGTCATGGCTCGGCAAAGCTAAGGCGAAGCAATGCGGCGCGCGCGATGACGTCACGGCTCACGCAGCTGTGGCGAGGCTTGGCGCAGTCGGCGCAGCTGGGGCGAAGCGTTGCTAGGCGACGCATGGTGACGTCATTGCCAGTCGGAGGTTTTGCGGCGTACACTCGACGGACCATCCTCGAGCTTAAGCACCTTCGCTAGTTCAAAGGGTTTGCGCCATTGCGCTTGAACCCTTTCTGCACTACCACCAGGATTGGCACACATTTCGGCGCTACACCTGACGACAAACGCCCAGGTTAAACAGCTTCGCTGTTAAAAAATTGTCGCAGTTTCACCCGAAAGGCGAAGCATCATTTGCGATAGCAAATTAGTAGAGAGCTATACGGAGTAAGGATAGTAGTTTTATCAGTTGTATAAACTTGGACATGCAGCAGCACCAGCAACGCGCAGAACTGTTGTCGACGCCGTCGCCGTTTTGCCCGCGTTCGCACCGAACGCATGCGGCGTTGGTGACTGTTGCCAGGGTCTCTGGGGGCGGTTCGGAGGTTTTCGACGAGATCAGAACGGGAAATTCGCCGAGCAGCGTCGGAAGTCTTTACCACCTTCTCGCCTCGCAACGTTTTTATATAGATAGGCATTTGGTGCCGCAGCTAACGCCGACGGCAGAAATCCGCTTTGGAGTGTCCATATAATTGCTATCACAATAAAACGTTCAGCTGCCCTCATAAAGCCCAAGTGCACGCAGACGCGGAATGTGTACGAGAAGCGGATCTTAAAGTGGGGGTATGCGACATGCCTGGGATTTTTTAGGGGCGAGGCTCCTTATAGCGGCACCCGTTCGTCCCCGTCGTCGTAGTAGTAGTGTGTAACCAGTCTGAGAAAAATGAGAAAAAAATCCGATGTTGTGTCCGTAGCGCGGAATCGAACAAGGGACCCCTCGCTTCCGAGCGCGCGGCGTTAGCCCACTACGCCACGAAGCGGACATGGACACACGCGCCACGATGGCAATAAATACCCAACATTAACGAAAGGCCGCGTTTCTAGCGCGTTTCTAACGCGTTTGTGCTAGCGCGTTACGGCCCGTGTAAGAAGCTTGTGTAAGACGCTGTGGCCTCGCCGCCTTACCTTCAACGCGTTTCGATCGCGCTGCCCAAAGCGGTGGCAAGTCAAGTTCAAGTCGAGGAGCGTTTATGAATACGGGGGGTATACTCTCTCAGCAGTCATGTGATGGCGTCGGCAAACGCGGTGCACGTTCCGGCATGTGTAAATGGCTGCGTAAGACGCTGTGGCCGCTCCCCCTTACTAGAGAGTACTGCACGTTTCTAACACGTTTGTGCTAGCGTCCCCTTAAGCGGGAGATCCGATGATTCCCTCCGGAGCTTCGCCCACTCATCATCATTCACCCCGTGGATATGCTGTGATTTTTCTTGTTCCGCTACAGGAAACACCGATAGCTTTTTATTGGAATACTGCTTTTACAGAAATCATTTCTTTTTTGTGACCGGCTACCGAAGTAAAATAGCTTGTACTACTGCGTTCTGCATTAGACCCATAGCTTTCAGTGTCGATATGTGTTACCGACCACTTCAAACTAATGCTCGGAGCCTGACGAAATTGCAGTTGAAGCTTTACGACATGTATCGATGCATGCAATAACATTTCATTGTGTCCACACGCCTAGCAATATTTTGTATGAACATATTAGAAGAAAGAATAGACATGTGTGTGTGTGTGTGTGTGTGTGTGTGTGTGTGTGTGTGTGTGTGTGTGTGTGTGTGTGTGTGTGTGTGTGTGTGTGTGTGAGTGTGTGAGTGTGTGAGTGTGTGAGTGTGTGTGTGTGTGTGAGTGCGTGAGTGCGTGAGTGCGTGTGTGCGTGTGTGCGTGCGTGCGTGCGTGCGTGCGTGCGTGCGTGCGTGTGCGTGTGTGTGTGTGTGTGTGTGTGTGTGTGTGTGTGTGTGTGTGTGTGTGTGTGTGTGTGTGTGTGTGTGTGTGTGTGAGGGAAAGGAAAGGTCATTGCGCTGGCACTTAAGGGATTATTTATCTAAGTAATTTGGCTGTAAGAGCCTAGGCTGTTATTCTCGAAGAAAGCTGCGCCCGACTGAGTAAAGGACTCAGCAGCTCTCTGTCTCTCTTTGATCGTGTCATGTTTTTTTGCCATGCTTTCCTTCTTTGCAATGCGCACTCATCCAGCGGTCCATTTTACTTAGTTTATCGCCTCCATCTTTTCCGCTAATGAAATTAGACAGAAGAGGGAAGGTCATTCGGGACTTGTCCTTCAATGCTGTACGGCCTCGGCAAGAGCCGTAGGAATTATTCAAGACGACAATTCGGGACCTCTAAGGAACGAGAAGCGGCGCAGGAAGAGAGATAGGGATGGTTTAGAAGTCCCTGTACCTCATTTGCATATGAAGACCTCTTCGCAACTCGCAGCTCCTTTGCTATCGGGACTTCGCCATGGACAGTATAGAATATATTTCGAAGAAACGTGAACGAAAAAAAAAGCGCAGCATGCAGCAGCCTGATTTGTGCTTCCCTAATTATTGTTTCTTGCGAAATTGCCCGTTTTATTGTTTTGTACATCGCGTATAATAAAGAAAGAAAGCACGGCTACCAACGCACTAAGATAAATAAGACAAATAATCGTTAATGTGAGTGATAGTTCTTCTACTCGCGAACATTGTAAGATGCGCATCTTTTAAAAATTTGAGGGACGCCATTTTGAACAAGGCCACTTAGCTTTGCTATAAGCCTGTAATTTATGGAAAAACAGAAGATACCCCGTGGTGGCCGAGTCGTATTGGCCGAGCAGCGACAATATGGAGAGAGAGAGAGAGAGATAAAACATAATTGAAAGTCCCTGCTGGCTTCGAAAGGGAAACGGAGTGTCCGGGAGGCTAGTCCCGCAAAGCTCCCCTTTCCGTCAGACGCAGACCAGGCCTTGAACCATAGCGGGGTCCTCCGCAAGCCGGACAGCCCAGAGCTGGTCTTCTGGGCATTCGCTGAGCAGTATAGCCTCCCACTGCTCAGGGGTTTTTATTTCTGCATTTTGGTTTATGCTGTGTCTGATATTGTTCGGAGCTGATTAGCATGCCCGTGTAATGTGATGGAAGTCTGCACCACGTGGTCTGCACGTGGTGTATTGCATGTCTTACAGTGTGGTGAGTATGCTTCCGGGTTTATTCGGTGCGTGAGTAGTGGTGTAGGGAAGGTGCGTGTTTGTAGAAGTCTCCATGTAGTTGCTTGATGTTTGTTTAAATATTTGTCAAGAGGAGAGTATTTGTAGCGACCATTTCGATAGTATTCGATGATTTCTCGTAAGTAGACATTCGATCTCCCGTTTGCTCGTATTGGGAAACTGTTCTTTCTTGATCTGGTTCTGGTTCTGGGGGGCGTAGTTCTGTTTGGGTCTCTTCGAGTATTTGTTGCCCGGAGAGAGATGGGCGACGCACGTGACTCGGTCGGTTGGTACTTGCTTGGGCGGCGTCGTGCGCAGAATTGTTCCCAATTACCCCTGCATGGCCTGGCGTCCAGACCAGTCGAACAGTTCTTCTTCGGGTAGGATGTGTTTCATTGATAATTCGGTATGCTTAAGGTGATATAAGTTCCTTGGCGTAATTAATTAAGGCTACTTTGGAGTCGGTGACGATGCATGATGCAGTGGTTGATTCGTATGCTAAAGCTATTGCGAGCATTGCGTGTTTGGTAAAGCCATTTGTGTAAAGCCATTGCGAGCTATTGGGTTTTGGTACGTATGGAACTAATTGTTATATCCACTTTTGTACCCGTAACAACAGCCAGGGTCATGGCTGGTTGTGACGGATACGTTGCAGCATCAACATAGACCACATGTTCAGCGTCTTTGAGCACTTTTTTGAGTCTTTGAGCTCTTGCTTTCCGTCGCTCTGCGTTATGGTTTGGGTGCATGTTCTTTAGGGTGAGATTTATTATGAAGCTGTTCCTGATGTCCGGTGGAATAGCTCTCTTTTCTCCAATTCGCATCTGCTATTGTATTGCCAGCTTGTTTAGTATTGTCCGTCCATTCTTCGTGTGTGTTAGGCGTTCATAGTGTGATGTTCTCTGCGCTTCTATAATTTCACCCAGTGTATTGTGTAATCCTAGGCCTGATAGCTTTTTGTTTGCTGTGCTTGGAGGAACGAATAATGCTTGTTTTAATGTTTTTCTTATCATTATGTCAATCATGTGTTTCTCGCTACCCGTGAAATTTAAGAATGGCGCACTATACGCTATATGGGAGAGCATAAAGGCTTGTACCAGTCGAATGATATTGCTCTCTTTCATGCCCGTGTGTATGGTAGCAATTCTCGAAATAAGCCGGCACACCTGTGCAGTGTTTGTCTTTAAGCGCTGGATTCTTTTGTCTTTTTTTTAATTATTGCTCACTTTGTATGTACAATCCCAGTACCCTTAGACATGAGACCTGGGGTGCGGGTATACCTTTGATTTCCAAGGCAATTCCTTGTTGGTTGGCGGCTTGCGATTTTCTTTGACATTTTGGTTTAATCAGTAGGAGCTCAGATTTCTCCGGGGAACAAGAGAGTCCTCTATAGCTCTAAGTATGTCGTGACTGTATTTATTGTTTCCTGCAGGGTTTCCTGGATTTCACCATCGCTGCCACCCATCACCGATAGCGTTATATCATCCGCTAATAAGCTGTGGTGTAGGCGCGGAATGTTCTCGAGCCTTCTCGGGAGCCCAATGAGTGCGATTTTGAATATCTGGGGTGACTGCACCTATCCTTGAGGCGTGCCTTTGTCACCCATGTTCACAGTTTTCGACTTGAGTCCTCCGATATTGATGCAGGGTAGCAATTCTGTCGGTAAAAAATACGCAATATATCGATGTCCTATGCCCTACGTTTAAGTTAGAAAGGTATTCTAGTATTGCATTGCGGCTTATATTATCAAATGCTTTCTTTAGATCCAGTTCGAGTATGGCTCTTGTACCCAGCTTAGGAGCTTGATGCGTATCTATGATTTGATGATAGAGTTGCAGCATGATATCTTGCATTCAGAGTTTTGCACTAAATCCTATCATAGTATGTGGCAGTTGCTCATTGTTTTTAATGTGTGTAGTAAGTCTCCTTAGTATGATGTGTTTCATTTTTTTTCCGAGACATGATGTCAAGGAACTTGTTCGGAGATTATCCAAGTGTAATGTTTTCCGCACCTTTGGAATAAATATAACCTTTGCGTGCTTCCAGGTCTGCTGTAGTAGCTGTCTATATGGAGTTCTGTTGCTAAGCATGAGGTCGCACTGTAGAGTGGAAGGAGCACTGCGTAACGGCAGACGCTATTTTCGATACGTTGTTACCAAATGTTGCATGAATCTGTACTGCAAGTATTTTTTTATTTGTTTGTTTATTCTCGCAACTCGTGCAACCAGTGTTTTTTTTTCTATAACTAGAAGAAATACTCGATAGACAGACAGAAAGAAAGTAATCCAACGATTGTGTGCTGTACTACGATTTAACAAGTGCGAAGTGCTCGTAATCAAGTGAGAGCAAGAACAACGAGGATCACAACAAGCAAAATACAGAGTGAAACACGACTCTTTATGCTCTATACATCCGGAGGTGCGAGCTATAGCGACACGATGTTTACACAGCCAACAAAGATCGCGAAGACGAGCTTTAGTATTGTTCAATGTTTCTGCGATACAACGCGATTGCTGCTTAGCTGAAACAAAAATAAAAAAGCGACACACAGTTGCACAGTGTCATCATGGCTTGCTTCTTGTCCAGGCGCGGTGTGACAGAAGCAATGCAAACAGTCGACAACAAGGTCTTTCTGGGAGGAAGCAAGAAATACAAGTCTTGCCCAAAAGTGAGAAACAATTGTGCTCATCTTGAAAGAATAATAAAAAAAGAGCCTTTGGATCATTGATGTGAGCGTGTAGTCGGGAAAGAGAGGACAGAGGGAGACACCACTAATGCTAGGCGTTTTACATTAAGCGGTCGGTGAAGCAAGCCTTTCAATGGGGACTGAATGCCGGATGCATTAGCGAGAGAGGAGTTGAGGCGAGAGGGAAGTATCAAAGTGTCGATTTCGCTTTTTTGTGTTCGCGGCCGAAAATAAATTGACTTTGACGCGCTAAGTGCCTTATTTGTTTGTTTTTTAAATCATTTTCTCGTTGAATGTAGAAAAGAGAAAGCAAGAGAACGAAGCGAGAAAGCTTGCGCCTGGTTATAACTCAGATAGTGTTGCGGCCGAAGAAAGCTGGACGTTTTCGTTTTGCGAGAACGAGATATGAATCTTCCTTAGTGGCGGGCATCATAGCGAATGCATTTATCGGTTTTATCGTGGTCCCCGCTCAAGCTCGAAGACTCTGTGGAGGCGGATCCAACATTGGGAACATCGCTCGTCATGCTGCGACAGTTCTGAGGAAGGCGCCTTCACGCTGCACTTTGTGCGTTCGCTTGTGAGATTAGATTAAATTAGATTACAGATAGATAGATAGATAGATAGATAGATAGATAGATAGATAGATAGATAGATAGATAGATAGATAGATAGATAGATAGATAGATAGATAGATAGATAGATAGATAGATAGATAGATAGATAGATAGATAGATAGATAGATAGATAGATAGATAGATAGATAGATAGATAGATAGATAGATAGATAGATAGATAGATAGATAGATAGATAGATAGATAGATAGATAGATAGATAGATAGATAGATAGATAGATAGATACGCTTTACGAGATCATAAAAATGCGCTTTACAGGTGGTCTCTACGGTTTAGATGTGGACGCCGAGCCTTGAAGTTAATGAACCCTGCTACTTTGCGTGACCTTCCCTCACTATCCTTTATTCCGTCTGTGAGGTACACATTGGAAATGGTAGTCACTAAGGCGAAGCCGTAAATTTAACCAGTGCACCGAAAGGAGTCGCTTGCTCTGTGTGACAACTGCTCTAGTCTTTCCGAGGTCTTACTCAACTTACGATGGAAGATGGAGGTTGTTATGGACACTGGACAATAAAGTCTATTTTACGGTGTTATTGCGAGACACCAGAAAAAAATATTACTTGGTACAATTTTCTTCTGAGAAAGGCTTGTCGGAACTTTACTACTCGTTCTCGTGTAGTCAAGAGGGCTGCGATAACAGTGAACTTGTGGTCAACAGAAAGAGTTGGACGTGACAAAAGGACTGCAGGTCCAGCACCACTAGTATGCAGCCGGCAGCAAAGAAAAGTCGGAGGGACCCTGAAAAGTTAAACCCTGAAATATAAAAAAGTGGGATAAGGAATAAAAACTAACATAAATGAATTTTTGGCATTTTACGTACCAAAACCCCGTTCTTATTATGAGGCATGGAAGACTCCGGATAAATTTTGACCTCTTGGGTATTTTTTAATGTGCGAGGATAAGAATATCACGCAGTGATAACTAAATCAGAGGGGAGCGAGAATGCAGATCTCTGTAGAAGTGTCAATAATGTATTGCATCTGTGGTAAATAACCTGAGCTCTTTCGATAGTAAATATTATTGTTTTCAGAACAAAAACAAAAAGAAAACAATAATGTAGCGTCCGCATAGGTAGAAAGAACAAGTGCCTAAAGAAGAAAAAGTGAGACAATGATAGCAATAAAACTTAGAAAACATTACGTGCCAAAGACGGCAACATAAAAAAGGGATGCAATCATAATTTACAAAAAAAAATCGTGCAATAATTTACAAAATACTCGCATAAAACCGAGCCGTCGAATAGATTGTCCTTGGAATTCAGCGCACAACTACTCGTATATGACGTCTCCTCGGCTGAAAATCGCGTCTTTCCCGCAATGTACGCGCAAGCTTGTGTTGTCGAAAAACCTAAACACCACATGCTGTAACAAGGATGACACGAAATAGAAAGAAAAGCGCGATCAGTACACGTCTTCTCTATCCACACTCCGTGAACGGAGACGAAGATGCAACCATCCACATTCCGTGAGGTCGGTAACACGGACGACAGACTGCCGTCATAGTGGCCGACCGTCAGCGGCCGGGCGTCTGACGAACGGCCGCTTGAAAGAGCGAGGTGGAGTGTAGGAGCAGAATAAGGAGGCCCTCACTCTCGAACAAAGACGCCCTACCAAGTTAATGCCAGCATTTTCCCGGAATTTATTGATTATAGATCGATTATCGATTAGCTATTGATTGGCTATCGATCGGCTATTGCAAGGTATTGGCCACGTATTTGGGCTAGGCTAAGCACTACGAAGTTATCCCCAGCACTTCCCGGATTTTTTCGGATTAGCTATTGATTGGCTATCGATTGGTTATCGATGACTGACTAATCTTAAGCAGTCCCAACCTTGGTTAGCTAGACTTAGCCACGCTTAGCTTCGCATGTGCCTCTGCGCTTGGACCCTTTCTGCACCACCGCCAGGATCGGCCCACATTTTTGGTTTCAGCAGACACGCCCGTTTTAAACAGCTCCGCTGTTAAAAAAAAACAATAAAAAAAATAAAAAAAACGTTCGTTGCATGTCCTCACCCGTCCTTTCAACCTATATTAAACGAGGAGGGACCTACACTGCACCCTTAGCGACGGCTAATGCCACCATTAGGTCAGACTCCGAAGGTAAAACTGTGTCGGTTATGACCACCTAGAGAGGTACAACGGTTACGCTACGTACGGCAGACCACCGTATCCGCTTCATGCGCCTCTTTTACTTTCCTTTAAAAGACCGTTGATAGTGCTTAGTAATCGTCGCTGCTGCTTCCGGTTCAGCGCTGTAAACTTGACACCGAACTATAGATGACAATCAGGTGAAATTTCAGCTCCTCGGTCTTGTCTTCTAGCGCTTCAATACGCACCAAGAGAGAGAAAGAGGGAGAGAGAGAGACAACTAACGACTTCTGCGTCCAGCTTTGTGCTCTTGTTTTGGAGCTCACACAAGCCTGGACAGCTAATATCAAACAGTATTGATAATGCGGTGCAGTTAACAATATTTGATTCTTCAGAGGGCCCACGTGCCCCTGGAGCTTTGAGGGACACTTTGCTTATAACAACTGCTAACTTCAACAATCTAGAGCTAACTTACAAACACAATTTACATTACTCAAGAAAGTGTCACTGACCGTGGCCATGGTCTAATCTGACAGGGCCATCAAGATTTCACAGGTTACAAAGAAGCTGCCTGATGTAAGGCAGACAAATTCTCCTTTCGCGGTTCTATTCCTCGGGGAAACGCACTACTACTGCTGCTGCTGCTGCTGAGCATCGCTGGCTAATGTGACCATCACTGTTCGGATGCGGTGCGATGAGCTACAGAGGTCGGACTCGCTGGCTCAAGTCGAGCTGGTGGGAATAACAATTTTTACAGTGAAACTGTTAATTTGACTACATAAGGTCTCAAAAACATACTTATGCCAGTTTTCATGGTTTTCTGAAAAAACTGTGTCACTAACAAATTTTATATTTTACGAAAACGTGCGGAATAGTAGCAGCAATATGCCGATAAATCTTGAAGCGCGTCTCTCAAGAAGGGGTTAAATGAAAATTACTAAACCCTCATTTTCGACCCGTTTGTATTTAAATGTCCTTTGAAACGCTTAAAGTGTTACTCCATTTTCCTCGAATTAATAAAACGGCAGACATTTCATATTTACAGGAAATTAGACCCACTTTATGGGTGTTGTGTACTGAAAGTTTGAACTTTCAACTTTCATATATGTTTTAATATTCTTTAGTAAATACTTGTCTTCTTTCAATTATTTATGCGTTCTACGAGGCATGTAGTTGCTTTTCCATGGTCTCCTCGGTAAAATATGTGAGGCACGGTGTTTATATGTCATTGACGTAAGAAGCGTGTTGTTAATGCCGAACAACAAGTCAACGATAAATTACTTATTCAAGCGTTTCAGGGTGTCATGCTGTCATTATCCGCAATGTTTCCCAGAGTCCTAAAACAACTGTACAAGACAGGAACTTGGAAGTCGGTGAACATGGGGTTTGTGTTGGGTTTTGTGTGCGGTGAGACTTTGATGTTCCTGACTTTAATCAGAAGTGCAGCAAATAAATCTTTTTGTCCTCATTTGTAAGCGTCGTAAGGGCTTCGTACTTGGTTACTCCGGTGTACTTGATGAACTAAACAAGGAACCTTGGTTGTATTTGGCGAAAATATGGGGGCACTTTATTTAGCACGCTGCCTTGGTCCAACTACAAACGCCACAAAAAATAAAACTGGGCAAAAATGATTTCTGCCAAATATTCCTTAAGCAAGTGTTAGAAAGTGTAACCCGCCCGTTATCAGCTACGTTTCCCACTGACCTGAGATTACTCGGCGTTACATAAATTTTATATTCTCTAGAAATGACGGCCAACTGAAATGAAGTGTGCCGCAATACTTTAACGTTTATAGTTCAATTAGGAGCGTAACAAACAATTAAGGAACCCTTGTTTGTTCGGTTTAATCATGCGTGATATAATCTTCTCGTGATGTCCACGGTAGCACCGCTGGTGTGGGCATACCGAAGGGCAGGATGGGAAGAGCTTTCCGCAACATTCGAATTCGCGGGGCATCGCTGCTGTTCCTATAATATGGTGCTGCCTTAAACCTTCGTGCGATACATAAGTTTCTTTATTAGGTGCTTAGAAAACGTTTATGAGACAGAGACAATGGACATCATTAATTGAATGAATGACCAAATTCAATTACTAGCCCGGTATGGCCAGATTGCGTTTCGAAAAACCCTATCAAATAGAACGAAATACGATGCTAACATTGTGAATCACTATTGCGAAATGACTCCAGAGAGCCATCGGTCCACCGCTCATTCAAACAAAGAGCGTTGCATAAAAATGCTGCAAGGTATCCTACATAACATCCGTTGCGGCTCCAACTAACCTGTCGACATTTGTTTAAACAGTGCTTTGACAGACAGGAAAACCTAGCTTAAGAAACCGCAGCTTGACCAAGCACTTTTACCACCGTGTGTCTTTTAACCTTTTTGGGGGTAAATGATGCAAATCACGAGTGGTTAAAGATAATCTGTTGCTTCTGTTCGGAAATATTTCCGCCAGTGCTTCATGTCATTTCGCCCCGTTTCCTTTTTGTTTCTTTTTTGCTCCCCCAGGATTATGTTACTGTTGTTTCGCACGTCACGTTATACCGGCTCTGCGTTTCAGGTCGGCTAGGTGCTTGTACGGCTGCGGTGGTAAACAGCGGTTTGCAGCGCACCCTGCGAGCGAAACCTAATATGGCCGTATCGGCTGTATGACCATGACGTCGGTGATGCACCCTCACTAACAACAGCAATAGACGGTAACAACCAAAAAAAAAAGTTGTATGTACGCTGTCGAACTCAAACACAATTTGCATAGATGCGTCAGTCGATTAAATTCGCTTATTTACCTGACGCCAAGCGGTTGCACGTGTTTAAAGCAACTGTTTTCTCTGTACAAACCGGTCATTGTATCACTGATTTCAGGATGCAACGTGAATATTTTGGGCAAATATAAAAGACATCAGTCTCAGAAAATGGTAAAATCTTTGTTTGAAACAAGTAGCTTTTATTTTCTAGTTCACCCAGAATTTACATTAGCAGAGGAAAGTCATTAAACTGTGGGCGGACTCCAGGGTGCTCGGCTCTCTTTAAGAGGCAGGTGCGCTGCTTTGTTGTGCGTTGAGCTTGTTTGTAATTTTTTAGATGCGAAGCATCTTATGCTCGGGGCTATGTCACTCCCTACCTCTCTCCATCCATCCAGCCGCCGTGCGTCCACACCCCTACTGCACATGCGCATCCTCCTCCCCCTCCTCTCCTCTCCTTTTCTCATCTCCTCTCCTCTCGGCATTCCTCCTCTCCTCTGAAGCTCCTCTCCTCTCCGGATTGCGCAACGAATGGCAACAGCTGCGGTTCCGCGCGCGATAATGCGAAGCAGCTTAGGTTAGAGACGCGACGGTAGGCGCCCCAGAGGCACCGGCAATACTCACCAACGCCGTGCGCGTTCGGTGCGAACGCGTTCAAAACGCCGACGGCGTCGGCAACAGTTCTGCGCGTTGCTGGTTCTGCCTAATGTCCAAGTTTATACAGCTCATAAAACTACCTTGAGTCGACCCCATGGCTGCTTCGCATACTACTCAGGGTTCCCCTACGGGAAGATGGTGTAATTTTTTTGTATGGACACTCCAAGCGGATTTCTGCCGTAGGCGTCACCGTCGCCGTTGCCGTCGCCGTGAGATTCCGTATAAAGTCCAACGGCGATGATATCGTCGCCGAGCGCCGTATGCATGCTGTATACGCGCGCTTTCACGGGGAGCGAACGCACGGCAGAGAGCAAACGTGACCTCTTCAGTAGCGCGAAAGGCCGTGGGGGGACGAGAGGGAAGAAGGGGAGGCGACGTTTAGCTGCGGCTCCAAATGCGTACTTATATAAAAACGTTGAGAGGCGAGAAGGTGGTAAAGACTTCCCACGCTGCTCGACGAGTTTCCCGTTCTGATCTCGTCGAAAACCTCTGAGCCGCCGCCAGAGGCACCGGCAACAGTCACCCACGCCGCGCGTGTTCGGTGCCAACGCGGGCAAAACGCCGACGGCGTTGACAACAGTTCTGCGCGTTGCTGGTGCTGCTGCATACCCATGTTTATACAGCTGATAAAACTACTATCCTTACTCCGTATAGCTATCTATTACGTTTCTATCGCAATTGATGCTTCGCCTTTCGGGTGAAACTGCGACATTTGTGTAGCGTGAGGTATACACTGGCCGAGGTTGAGCAGTTTCGCGTGGCTCCTGGAGAGCCGTGCTGCACATGCGCGAGGAGCAGTGACGTCACACGGCGCACAGCTGACGCGCCGGGCGTTTGCCCGGCGTTTGCGTTCGGCGTTTGCGCTGGGCGTTTGCCAGTGTGGTATAGCCATGGAGAAGGAGAGCGAAATTGCTGCTCAGCGGCGCAGAAGATCGGAGAAGCTTAACTCATCGGATCCCGAAGTAGTTGCCTGGCAATTAGCGGTTGAGCGTAGGAAGAACGAACAGAAGAAGGCTAAACGTACTGCGGAGACCCCGTAGCGAAGGGAGGAGCGACTAGCAAAGCGGCGTTGCCAGGAGGCTGAGCGACGTGCCCGACCATCTCAGCAGCCGCAACAACAAGACGCCGTCGATGACGTCAATGGAGTGACTATACGGTGAAACTTAGCGAAAGCGCCAGTGCGACTCGGACCTTCGAGACGGACTTCGTAAACAATCCGTTTGGATATGTGTGCAATGTGTGTGAAAGACTGTGTCACATGAAACACTTGACGCCGGTAAGTAGTGCCATACGTGAAACGTTGAGTTTCACGGCGCCGCCTGAGTGGGGTGAAACCGTGGCGCGGGTTTGTACAACGTGGAAGAACTTTCTCGTTAAGAAGATTCCACTGTTTAGCGTTACCAATAGGTATCGTTACCCGCCCATGCCAGTGAACTGCCAAACGTAGCGGTGCCCAAGAGTGAAGCCTGTGCCGTTCAGCTTGACGAAAGTGGTGTGGTCATTGAAGCCGTGTACGTGTCGCCGAACAATTCCGCTAAAGACACTATAGACGTAGTGGCTACGTCTATACCTAGTCTTGCGGCAAGTGAACTGTGGGTAGTGGCTGCTGACTTCAATCGTGCTCCAGACTCTCTTGGTGTTCCTTTGAAGGACACGTTTAAGCTGGGCTTTGCCAGTGTTCCAACTGTACAGAAGACCTAATGGGGAAAAACCATTGATCTTGTGTATCACAGACAGACAATTAATTCAAAATACTGCGTTGGGACCATAGAGAGAGACGGCTAGAGACGGCAGCGTGTTACTACACTGACCACTGAGCCGTCTTCGTGGCAATAGAGAAGCAACCAGACGTTGAGCAATATATATATATATATATATATATATATATATATATATATACATGCGTCACATAATGCGTCACATATATATATATATATATATATATATATACATGCGTCACATAATGCGTATGCCGTGTGTGTGCCATTGAAGCAGCAGTAAGCATGATAATCAAGCTAATCCTAGACAACCAGGAAAGTTAAGAATAACCAGCTGAACCTTCGCTCCCGCTACGTATATCCTGGCATAGCCGAGCTAAGCCACTAGCTAATTTTTTAGCTTCTCACCGACTGTAGTACTTGCGCAGGGCGTGAGAACTCGCTTCGCTGCCTTTGATGTATCAGTTGCTCAGATTTGCATTCAAATGAGAGGTATCTTTTTTTTATTTCATTCCGCAATATTAGTAAATTGCAATCACAATAGAAAAAATTCTGTGGTCTACGCAATCATGCAACAATCCAGCTAGTCCAGATATCGCAATTTCTATTTAGTGTGTCTGTTACAGCGCCTACAGGGACAAAATCTCTTTAGTACGTGGAACTGTTATGGTGTTCATGACAGTTTTCAAAGCTCCTATTCTGAATACTTCACTGTAATGAAGAAAAAAGCGTTATATGCCAATATTGCCTGCTTTAGAGTCTAGACCCTGTAATGAAAGCTGTTTGCGGGTTTAGAACATTTGTTCCTGATACAGAGTCCAAGGTACAAACATGGTGATCATTGCTTTCTAATATAACTTCCACCTCTGTCTTCCTTTCTTATTTTGAGTAAGGTGCCAACCCTTATTTCACGGATAGAACACTTCTTTTTTTATTCAAAAAGCAAACTTTACCCATCTTGCGGAGTTAGAGGAAGTTCTGGGGTCTTGGTGCCCAAATGAGTAGTGTCATCAAGTCCCCAGAAGTTTCTCTTTTTGTGTATCTTCAAAGCCCCTTTCTCTCTTGCATAACTATTCCACTCTCATACCACTGCCAGATCCCGTGCTTTTATTGAAACCACGCTTTCTTTACTCTTCGTTGGCCGCCGGCTATTAAATGTTCAGGATCCGGCAAGGCGGTGACGCAGTTACGATGCCCGTCGCCACACACCACTCTTTTCTCCACTTCTAGTACATACTTTGTTATTAATTTTTTGTTATTGCCATAGCAATTAGATGAACACTCTGGGCGAATTTCTGCTGTCACCGTCGTCGCCGCCGTGAGGTTCCGTATAAAGTCTAAGGTCGATAACATCGTCGCTGCGCGCTCTACGCTGTATGTGCGAGTGAAAACGTGCGAGGGGAGCCGACGAGCGCGGCTCAACCTCGTCCGTGCGAAAGAGAAGAAAGCGGGCAAAGAGTGCGCCGTCTTTCGTCGCGCACGAGGCACCCAACGTTGCGAGGCATCGGGGGGAGGGGAGCGGGGGCATTTTACTCCGGCTGCAACTGCGTATGTGGCGGCTGCGCGCGGTCGCGCGGCCGTATCTTGATAGCGATCTGCGTTGGGGGCAGAGTCTGTAGGTGCGTCGGTGGCTCGTAGCTTTGTGCGTGCTGTGTGTTCTCTGCGCATTTTTACGTCGATCGTCATTATGCTTAGTAACAAATGTACATAAAACAATAACGAAAGGAACACAGAACAAGGTGAACTTAAGAATGGCCCACGTTTTATGTCAGCCAGTCATAAAGTAAAAATGTTGAGCTGCGTTACGTCGAGCAGTGAATGAGTTGAAGCCTATGGCATAATAGATGAGTACAGGTGTGCTTGGATGGAATGTTAATATCAGTTTTCGACAGGACAGCTGAATTTAGGGATACCATGCATTGTTTTAAATGTACAAAGCAACTTCTCACTGAGCCAGGTAACTAAGCCTAAGAGGACTAGCAAATCATCTACACATATCTGTGCGCATTGCTCAGTAGTTGCAGTTGAAATAACTGTTAGGTGAACAATTTGCGTATCAGAAAACAATTTTGAAAAGGAAACACTGCTTATATGAATTCATAAGCTCAAAGATTATAGAACAACTCAAAACGAGGTCGATGGCTTCGTATGCTTACTTTCCTTATGAGGAGCAAGAAAGCTCCATTTTATGTCGCTGTTTTAATATACACCGTATTTCTTTTGAGCTTTCAAATGCTCCACAATTTATTTTATCACGAAATACAGTAGACAGCGCACTAGAGTAAGCCACGAGGATAGTATTTCGGAGTTGCAGGCCAGAAATATCTCAACAACCGAGGGAGCGATTCGTTTTAAAGAGATAATGCACCCATTTCACACAAAAGGAACTTAAAAGCAAAAATTATGCGCATGCATGTAGGCGATAACGACGAAAAAAAACTGTAAAATAAAAGAAACACCAAAAGGAAGCCAGCTTGCGGTGACAAAGCGTACAGATACAGAGTGCTCTTTGAGCGGCACTCTGGCCGATTGTTTTGCAGCTGCGCCATGAAATTTCGGACGCACCCAAATGGAAATGGAGAGCGCCGCCTCCTTCCGAAACAACTTTCTCAAATGGCTATCGCGCCACATCCCAGAAACACTGCACTCGGAACGGAAGCAGGGCAGCAACCGGGATGGCCTGAAGGCGGGCGCAGGGGGGCGATATGGAGCTGACTGGGAGAGGGGGAGGCCTGCCGAAACTTAGATTTTAGAGCAGGGCATAAGTTTTAAAAAATGGAAAGCAAAAAAAAGAAAGAAAAGAAAACGAAAAAGAAAAGAAAAAGGAAAAAAAAAAAAGCCCGGGATCCGGTTTGGGGTAAGGCGAGACATATTGGCGTACTGGGCGAAATGCTGGAATGCACGCATGCGCGTTCAGTCATTGGCTATGCGCGAAGACGCCGTTTTTCCGGTTGCTTTTAGGAAAAGTTCTCTTGTAGATCACCCCGTGTCGGGGTCGCTTCGATCGGATACTTGCTTCAATCGGCAGTTACTTGCTTTCTCTAAAATTGAGCAAGTAACGTGCGCGAAAACGTGAACCAAGGATGCCGAGCGTGGGAGTTTACGCGGTGGAAGTAGCTTACTCTCAGCCATTTTTAAAGCGTTCAGCTTTCTTGGAGAAGTAACCGCGATTTCGTGCGAGTGCGTCTAAGCGTTATCGTGGGGCCGCTCCAGAATACCATAGTGCTTTCTAACACAGGAGCACAACCGGACGGTGGTATGCTACCACGAGTACTGGTGGTACCAGTGGAATAGAGGCGGTCGAAAGCTCTCCGCGGTGTTCCGAACTGGTTCTTGAGGAAATGGTGCTCGAAGTACAGGTTGTCTGCTCCGCGTACAGGTATACGGCGCGGTGGCAAAGGGAGCGCCCCCATAACCCATAGTGCCACTTAGTTCCACAAGTTAACCCCCTCCCAAAGCACGCTAAACGCATTCTTGCATAGCAACCGGGGTTGGCGCTTCATAATTCTTTGACGGCGAAGCTGTTCAGCGGATTTTCGCCCCCGTTTTCGTGCAGAGACGACGTGCGGCGTCGTTCTCGGCATCAAATGGCAATCAAAGAACAGCCAGTGACACAGCCTGCGACAGGCAGAGAGGATAACAGAGAGCAGCACTTCATTTATTCAAGCCAGCACGCGTAGTACACTCTGCTGCACTGTTTAATTTTTCAAGAGGGTGGGAACCGACCACGCGTCTGACTCCCAGTTTTTTAACACGAAAGTGTTTTATTCCGGGGTCCACCAAGACTTCACTGACGTATTTCCGTCACGGAAATACGTCATAGAACATAATACAAAGAAAGAAACCAGAAGAAAAAGTTCCACAAACATGCAAAATTTGGAATCGAACCCACGACCTCTCGGTCCGCGACGATAGATCGCCGAGCGTTTAACCCATTGCGCCACAAACGCATTCGCAGAGAGCTACACAGACGCGCCTTATATATCTAACACTCCTCCGTGTACCCGCGCTCTTGCTCGGGGCGGTGCCGCCGCCTACGAGCAGAAAAGAGAAGTACTGCATTATGACACTAAAGCCCGGGATACATGGAGCGAACTTTCTCGACGAACTTCACGCGTCAAGTAACGACGCGGCGACACGACGCAGGATGTTTGCTGTGTTGCAATACATGCGGCGAACGCCGCCGCGCGTTGGCCGCCGTGTTGGCGGCGGTCCCGGCCGCCCGCTTCGAACTGAATTTGGCGTTGTCCTTGTAGAATTCACTTAGTTGGAAGCAAATGACTGCGTGAACGGCTTTCGCTTAGTCTCAGGCCGCTTCGACGACAGAGTATTATGGATAACCTTGAGTAGTTTTCGAGATCGCTTCTCGTTTCGAACGCGTCTAAGCCTAGCGAAAGAAATATCCGATGCCAACGTCATCTATCGGGGAAGTCGGGAGATAGGCATGACGACAGCATGTGGCCTCTGAGATCAGAAGATTTCTGTTGAAGGTTGTTGTAGAGAGCTTGCACTGCTTGTCTGTTTCCTCGCAGATCAGCGGATATGGGATGTACAAATACAACGCGATTCCTGAGAGATCATACTAGGAACTACTCAATCGGTGCAGAGACATGCAGACACGGCAACACCAACGCGATTGCAGACGACGCGAAAAGGCGCGCGCGCGCGAAACACCAGCATGCATTGCGACCGGAACTAGTGCCTCCTGATTGGCTGTCGTCCACCGCTGCGCGCTAGACGCTTCCGGCGGCGGCGTTCGCCCGACGAAAATGTTTGGACAGGCAGATCGGCTGCGGACGGCAAATTTCTTGACGCCGGCCGTCGGACGTTCGCCGCCCGACGAAGTTCTTCGCTCGGACGCCGGTTATTCGCTCCATGTATTCCGGCCTTAACGCGCACCGACAGTGAACGCTTCGGTGGTCTCAGTACTACGACGCCTCGATGCCAGCATTCGAAGGGACGCTGGCATCAAGAAGCACTACCAACGCCACCTAGGTGGCGTTCACCGTACTCAGCACAGCGGAGCGTGGCCTCCGCAATTAGCTCTGAAAATGTTTCTGAAGTTGATCGCGGAGGCTGCAATTACGACGCGCTGTACGCGCTGATTTGACTCGGTGACGATTCAGTTACGTGCTTTGTCTTGCGCGTTGTATTAGTGTGTCAGTTACGTGCTTCGTCTTTCGCGTTGTGCTAGCGTGTGCAGCGTAGTGCAGCTTCCATATGCACGACGGTTGCTCATGGTCATCGACGTTGGTAGTCGTGATGGAGGAGACGTGCCACCAGGCGTCAGCGTGGGTGCATCAACGCCTAAGGGCGCTTTAGCCACAAAACACCAATAGACATTATATATCAATGTGCAATAAACATTACACTACTTCTGTGAAGACACGTTTCACTTTCGTGTTCTATACCGATACGTGCCCACCAGGCGTCAGCGTGGGTGCATCAACGCCTAAGGGCGCTTTAGCCACAAAACACCAATAGACATTATATATCAATGTGCATAAACATTACACTACTTCTGTGAAGACACGTTTCACTTTCGTGTTCTATACCGATTCCTATATAAGAGGGATCAACCACATTTTTTTTCTGACGCTCCTCATGGTTAATCGCTCACCCGGCATCGTAACTCCGGCTCACCCGGGGTTACGATGCGCTTACTATACTAGCCCTCATTAAACTATCCCACTATTTGCGCCTGCGTTCCCGACTTTCAGCGGCCTTATATGCTAGGCTCTTTCGCCGAGACAGCTGGGCAATGCGCTCGCGCTCCCCGGCCGCATAATTTTTATTGCTCTTCACAGCAATCGAACGTCATAATAAGTGGGTTAGGCGCTATTCTTGCGAAAATAACATGTTTCCAAGGCAGAAAAAAAAGCGGTATTGTTAAAGCGCTGGTAACACTATAGCCACCATAACAGCACTGAAACCCTGCTGTTAACTGTACCTGTTCAGAACGTTTTACCAAACATACTGTTGTAGTTTCACGTAAAGTTCCTTCCAATATCGACAAGCACATTGCGTTTGTGCGTGAGTGAGAATGACAAGCTTAAAGACCAAAAATTATTACCTTAACTCGCGGAACCGAGAGTATTTTGTTTTCTTATTTAGTGGATTCTTTTCAGCTGAGTAGGGTTGCTGAGGTCAAAGTTCTCGATGTATTCTTTAATGCCTCGTTAAGCTTTTCATCTCCTACTGTACGCATCGCTATGCCTGGTCTGCGTTCTCTAGGTTCTGTTTGCCGCCTCTCACGCGAATTCAAATCTCCCGCTCAGGTCTTAATCCCGCTATATCAGGCTATATGTCCACCCCGACTCCAACACGCATCAGTGGTGTGGAATGAAACTTCCAAATCCCACGTTTTCGCGCAGACCTTCCGATTTTGTATAAGCTCCTTCACGGAAACCTGAACTGCGCCTAGCTAATTAATTATGTCGTGCTTTAAATTCCACCGAAGGTCGCGAGGGAGCACCGACCATTCTTCGCTCCTGCTTGTCACAGCAGACATTCCGCTGTGTATAGAATTCAAAATCTGTATAACACCTATTTTCCTATTCTTGATATTTCTCATCAGTCGCTTTTGTCGTTCTGTTGACAGCTTCGTATTGTCGTTTGCTGGTTTTTCTCGGTATGCGTGCTATATTTCGCCATGTGATTTAGAATATTTTCAACTTGCCTGATGATATTGACGCGGCTAATGTTACAGCGGCCTTTTTTTTTCTCGTACATTTAATGTTCTGGGTGCTTTGTATTAAATGTATTTTACCTGAATCGTTTCCCCTTTCTTTATTCAATTTTCCTTACGTTTGTATGCTTAGTTGTATAGTTTTGTTTTTTTACAGCGAAGCTGTCTATTATGACTAGGATACGGGATTTTATGGCGTCCGCGAGGAAAAACTTTCCCCTAAAGCTTTCCCCTAAAAAGTGAGAGTGAAAGAGCCAACAAGAAAAGCAAACGCATATCGCGGCTCACGTCGGAGCTCGGTTTAACGGCTACCTGCCTAAATAGATGCGTCTCTGTTAATGTATGGCGTAGTGCGTGACGTAGTGTGCTCCTAATAAGGCGACCAAAGAGTAAGGATTCGTGCCCCTCAGCGCAACCGTGCGAGGCTTGTGGGGAAGATGACGCTGTCGCAGGCGTTCCGCTTCGTTTGCCTTGAACTCAGGGTAGGCGGCTCTTCGCTGGCGTTTGGCCTCAACATCACGCTTCCGCAACTCAGGGTCCACAACTCGGGGTTTCACCTAGGCTTCCGAAGCCCTCATGCTAGAATCGGCACGTCAACGACGATCCCGACGAGTTCGCGGAGCCATTGCTCCAACGCAGCCTGGGCCTCGGCGGAACGCACCACGCAGGCCTTCCCATCCGGACGCCGAAACTGATCTGAGGCGAGGGAAGCCCGGCGGAGCGCGCGCCAACCTCCTTTCCTTCCATTTCCCTCCCCGCGACACACCAAACGACCCTGATTGCTTGCGCGCGTCACGTCATCCGGCGCCGGTGCAGCTTTCCCCACACCTGCTCTTTCTTTCTTCTTTCCTCCCGTTCTTTCTTTCTGTCTTTTTTTCCTTCTTCCCTTCTCCTTTTCTTTCTTTCTTTCCTTCCGTCTGCCTTTCTTTATTTCTTGTCCCTGGCTCATACCCGCATTTACCTGGCTTATACCCGCATATTCAATGCGGGTATGAGCCATAGTAGTTTTAGCGTTACATCGCCGGCGCAGGCTAGCGTATACAAGCTTCGCTTGAAAAGCTGCCGTTGCCAGAAAGCCTGATAAGCAGCCACGGATCATCGAATGCTATCGCCTTCCACTCTTAAAAACGAAGCTTAAGCGTCCTGCAAATTTTTAGCAACTTTCCATGTCCTTTGTTGTTCGCCAATATTATGCTAGATTGGCGTTTCTTACATGCACTTTTCGTTTTTTTTTTTTCCTTCACAGACCCTGCGCCTTTGTATCCTGTGTTTTTTAGGCTGTCCATTATCTTTTCTTTAAATTACTTGAGCGCCAGTATTAAAACCTCATGGTATTTCCTGAGGACCTTATCTACAGGCTCGATTGATTGATTTATTTTTGTTGACTCTCACGCATTCGTGTTTTTGTTGTGAATTCACCTTGGTTTTTGGTAATTGTAAACTGTTCCTATTTATTATTGTAGTTTCCTGTTTCATGTTTCTTTTTTCGGTATTTGTATTTGCATATTTAATTTATATTTATGGCCATGCGCAGCCCTCGGACATTAGGGTTGTTCCTGGTCACGTTAAATAAACGATCGACTGATTCATTGATTGGTAAATATTATTGTGATAGTAATTATATGGATATTCCAGAGCGGATTTCTGCCGTCAGCGTCGTCGTCGCCGTCGCCGTGAGGTTCCGTATGACGTCAACGGCGATGTAATCGTCGCCGCACTCCGGACGCTTTATGTGCGAGTGAAAGGGGGCGAGGGACGCGCGCTTTCACGGTGAGCGAACGCACGTCGGAGAGCAAACGCGCGTTCTGCGCCGTGCTCCCTTAAGGGCTGCAGAAGATAGCGCCAACCTTTCCCTTTCCCTCAAGAACCACTTATCAGAGCAAACGCGCGTTCTGCGTCGTGCTCCCTGAAGGGCTGCAGAATTAAGCCTCTCTTTCCTCCTTTACAATTACCATATATAGAGAGCAAGTGCGACTTCTTCCGTCGTGCAAAAGGCCGTGGTAGGACAGGAGGGAGGGAGGGGAGGCGACGTTTAGCTGCGGCACCAAATGCGTATTTATATAAAAAAATGTGGTTGATCCCTCTTATATAGGAATCGGTATAGAACACGAAAGTGAAACGTGTCTTCACAGAAGTAGTGTAATGTTTATTGCACATTGATATATAATGTCTATTGGTGTTTTGTGGCTAAAGCGCCCTTAGGCGTTGATGCACCCACGCTGACGCCTGGTGGCACGTCTCCTCCATCACGACTACCAACGTCGATGACCATGAGCAACCGTCGTGCATATGGAAGCTGCACTACGCTGCACACGCTAGCACAACGCGAAAGACGAAGCACGTAACTGACACACTAATACAACGCGCAAGACAAAGCACGTAACTGAATCGTCACCGAGTCAAATCAGCGCGTACAGCGCGTCGTAATTGCAGCCTCCGCGATCAACTTCAGAAACATTTTCAGAGCTAATTGCGGAGGCCACGCTCCGCTGTGCTGAGTACGGTGAACGCCACCTAGGTGGCGTTGGTAGTGCTTCTTGATGCCAGCGTCCCTTCGAATGCTGGCATCGAGGCGTCGTAGTGCTGAGACCACCGAAGCGTTCACTGTCGGTGCGCGTTAAGGCCGGAATACATGGAGCGAATAACCGGCGTCCGAGCGAAGAACTTCGTCGTGCGGCGAACGTCCGACGGCCGGCGTCAAGAAATTTGCCGTCCGCAGCCGATCTGCCTGTCCAAACATTTTCGTCGGGCGAACGCCGCCGCCGGAAGCGTCTAGCGCGCAGCGGTGGACGACAGCCAATCAGGAGGCACTAGTTCCGGTCGCAATGCATGCTGGTGTTTCGCGCGCGCGCGCCTTTTCGCGTCGTCTGCAATCGCGTTGGTGTTGCCGTGTCTGCATGTCTCTGCACCGATTGAGTAGTTCCTAGTATGATCTCTCAGGAATCGCGTTGTATTTGTACATCCCATATCCGCTGATCTGCGAGGAAACAGACAAGCAGTGCAAGCTCTCTACAACAACCTTCAACAGAAATCTTCTGATCTCAGAGGCCACATGCTGTCGTCATGCCTATCTCCCGACTTCCCCGATAGATGACGTTGGCATCGGATATTTCTTTCGCTAGGCTTAGACGCGTTCGAAACGAGAAGCGATCTCGAAAACTACTCAAGGTTATCCATAATACTCTGTCGTCGAAGCGGCCTGAGACTAAGCGAAAGCCGTTTACGCAGTCATTTGCTTCCAACTAAGTGAATTCTACAAGGACAACGCCAAATTCAGTTCGAAGCGGGCGGCCGGGACCGCCGCCAACACGGCGGCCAACGCGCGGCGGCGTTCGCCGCATGTATTGCAACACAGCAAACATCCTGCGTCGTGTCGCCGCGTCGTTACTTGACGCGTGAAGTTCGTCGAGAAAGTTCGCTCCATGTATCCCGGGCTTTAGTGTCATAATGCAGTACTTCTCTTTTCTGCTCGTAGGCGGCGGCACCGCCCCGAGCAAGAGCGCGGGTACACGGAGGAGTGTTAGATATATAAGGCGCGTCTGTGTAGCTCTCTGCGAATGCGTTTGTGGCGCAATGGGTTAAACGCTCGGCGATCTATCGTCGCGGACCGAGAGGTCGTGGGTTCGATTCCCAAATTTTGCATGTTTGTGGAACTTTTTCTTCTGGTTTCTTTCTTTGTATTATGTTCTATGACGTATTTCCGTGACGGAAATACGTCAGTGAAGTCTTGGTGGACCCCGGAATAAAACACTTTCGTGTTAAAAAATTGTCGCAGTTTCACCTGAAAGGCGAAGCATCAATTGCGATAGCAAATTTGTAGAGAGCTATACGGAGTAATGATAGTAGCTTTATCAGCTGTATAAATTTGTACATGCAGCAGCACCGGCAACACGCAGAACTGTTGTCGACGCCGTCGGCGTTTTGCCCGCATTCGCACAAAATGCGTGCGGCGTTGGTGACTGTTGCCGGAGCCTCTGATATAAATAGGCACCTGGTGCCGCAGCTACACGTCGCCTCCCTTCCCTCCCCCTCCCCCCTACGGCCTTTCGTGCGTCAGAAGAAGGCGCGTTTGCTCTACATATATGGTGATTGTAAAGGAAGAAAGAGACGCCTACTTCTGCAGCCCTTAAGGGAGCACGGCACAGAACGCGCGTTTGTTCTCCGCCGTTCGTTCACTCCCCGTGAAAGCGCGCGTCCCTCGCGCCCTTTCACTCGCACATACAGCGTTCGGCGGCGCGCGGCGACTATTTCATCTCCATTGACGTCATACGGAACCTCACGGCGACGGCGACGGCGACAGCGACGGCGACGCCGACGGCAGAAATCTGCTTTGGAGTGTCCATATAATTGCTATCGCAATAAAAACGTTGCGAGGCGAGAAGGTGGGCAAGATTTCCGATGCTGCTCGACGAGTGTCCCGTTCTGATCTCGTCGAAAACCTCCGAGCCGCCCCCAGAGGCACCGGCAACAGTAACCAACGCCGCGCGCGTTCGGTGCAAACGCGGGCAAAACGCCGACGGCGTCGACAACAGTTCTGCGCGTTGCTGGTGCTGCTGCATGTCCAAGTTTATACAGCTGATAAAACTACTATCCTTACTCCGTATAGCTCTCTACTAATTTGTAATCGCAATTGATGATTCACCTTTCGGGTGAAACTGCGACAAATTTTTATTCATGTGATGAGTAAAGTGAGGAAGAATGGCTAAATTATTTATCGTGGATACGATAAAAATAAACGATCAATTTGAACTGTCCAGGAATTTTAAAAAAAACATACGGGGGGATGACATTCGCCATCAGGGTTTTTCAAAAGTAATATATGTCAATACTTTATTTCTTTCAGTGACTTCACAGATCCTAAATTACGTTCATTCTGAATAAAAACGTAATTAGTGAGGTCGAAAGTTCGTGACCTGGCGAGATGAATTTCGAACACACAATTCTCAAAAAAAAAAAAAAAACGAAAGAGAGAAAAAAAAACACATTTTGTTCTACTACTTCATCTTCTGTTCTGTTTACCTTTTTTCATCGGCTCTCACGTCATGCTACTACCGTTATCGTCGCAATCGGCCACTCGGTGCTATGGGCAACACAAGATGAAAGGAAATGACGCACACGAAATGCTACGAAATACGCAGCCCCAGGCAGACTTCGAAGAGCAGCTCGTGCAATACACTTCCTTAGTGGTTTCCACTGTTAAGATTCCCTTAGAGCTGCGATGCCGGGACCACGTGCAGTCAATTCTGATTCACTTCGAGGCGGCCATGCTCGGACCACGTGCATGGTAATCAGCGTGCCTAACGATCTAGCTCGTCAACATGAATAGACGTGTTAGTCGCGAGGGTCAGAGACGAAACCATCGTGCCGCCCTCAAGCCTTCTTCCCCCGCTGAGGACGTTTACCCCGCTCCGGTCACCCACCATCTCTACTTCTTCTCGTTTGCCCCATGTCCTGCAGTTGCAGAGAAGAGAGGGGAAGATTGCCCGGATGGTGGAGGCTATAAGAAAGCCAGCCTGCAGCTACGTGGAGAACACTTTTGCTTTGCCTTAGCGTGCAGGTGCATGCACGCTGAACTTTTCTTGTATGCTTTCTTTGGAGCACACTGCTAAACCATGTATTACACTTCTGCTACTTATTTTTACGTCATCTCGTCTTCCCTGCCGGACCCTTTCCGATGGTCAGCCTGGTTCGAGCACCAAGCAGACGTTGTTGAAGGTTCCCTAAACCCGACCCGTAACACCACCAATGATTGAGAATGAGCGCTGGAAGTATCATAGGCTCTTACTGATCACGAATTAATATAAGGGAATCGAAATCCAGTACACGCGAAAGCAAAATGCAAGGATCCAGCCCGTACAGCAACCCTAAATTAAATAGCACAATTTGGATGGCCATGATCTTACTGCGACAGCATTCAAGAGCTCGAAGCAAGGTTGGGTTTGTCCGTCCATGCTTCCCGTTACGTTGTCGACGTCATACTCTCGTCGTAGCCGTCGTCGTCCAGGACCACACCTCGTCCTGAGCTTCACCTTCGCCATGTGGCGAAGAAAAACCAACGCATTTGCCCTCCATCAGTAGTAGCCGCGCCGGCTACCGCCGGTAATGGATGCGCAACCGCTGCAAGCAGAGGAATACCCGGCGCCTTTAACAGGCAAACGGTTGCTGCTCTGTTCTTACGTGTGATAAAAACAAAGCATTCAGCGAGAAATACGGAAAGAGAGACGTGCCACATGCAGTTGGGGAGGAGTTCGTGCATCCGGTCGCACACACCAACGTTCACTGAAAGAGTCGCTATATACGGCTGCGCTCGTGTTGTCATCGTCGCGTGTAGTTGCGCAATATTGCGCAGGAATTCTGAGTTTTCAAGAAAGTTAAAGTTGGGACTTGGTGGAAGCCGAGGGAGTAACTGTTGTCTCAGTAAATGAGTTGAGAATCAGAAAGACCGCTGCAATCTGAGGATTTATTTCTTTTTATTTTAGCGCGTTTGTAAAAGGCTATTGAAGCAAGTCACAGGGCACAACTTACCATCTATGCTCCTAAGGAATACGAGAGCAAGACAGAAAGGCAGAGTTCTCCGAGAGATACCAAGTTCTCATTCCTTACGCAGATAAAGCCACCGTCTGGGGCCTTGTTAAGTTCTGCTGCAGCCAAGGAACATAGGCACACCCGGTAAGCCTAAAGGCTGCATCCGGTGCCTGATATTAAAACACGGAAGTGGAGCGGCAGGCCGGATCTGTACACGAAAGGGGGACGCCAGCAAAGGCTTCCCTCGCTGGTCTCAGAGGCCTGGTTACCGCGTAAAGTGTGCGCTTCTGGCGGAAACCGCAGCCAGCGACTTTTTTTCCCCAACCTCAATCTCGCGGTGACACGAAAGGGGCGTTTCCCGGAATGTGCGCGGCGGTTCGGCTGCGCGGCACAATGTTTGTGCCTTGCGAATGCTACAGCTGCTCTAACAGGCCCAGAGATGCACGCTGTGCGTCTGTGAGTCTACGAAGCCATGCACGGAGATCAAGAATATGTCACCCAGCACCACATGCTTGCCGCATTCCACGGGGATGTCGGGCAGAAGAATGGCAGTGCTTGGTGCTCAATGGTATACGTGTTTTCTCTCTTTCTCTCTCTCTCTCTTTTTTTTGCTTACTTGCATTTGCTTTTACGTCTAAACAACTTTTGTTTTTCCTGAATCTAAGTTCTGGTGTGTATCGGCATTCTTGTCCACGTCATGAAGATTATATGCTTACCCGTTAAATGTTTGACTTGAAAGATTAAGTAAAACCGTAACTAAAAGCGTTATGTGTTACGATTTTACTCTTTGCGGTATCCCCACGCTCTCTGTTAACTTGCGTTTGCCCTGTGAAATCTGTTCGAATAATTAGTGTGAGCACCAAATAATGAAAATGCGTAATATCTATAATAATATAGTATTCGTGCCACAGCCCCTACCTCCTCTATCGCAGTTAACGAAGCCAAAACTATTACCGCTGCGTTATGCACAACGTTGCGGTGATCTGAGATTTATTTACCCAACAGTTTCGGTCGGTGAGCCGACCTTTTTCATATATATATATATATATACAATGAACGAGAAGAAAGGGAACCGAGGGGCCCGATTTTTATTAATCGTATCATAAGTAGCCAACAAGCATTGACACCAAGGACAACATAGGGAAAATTACTTGTACTTACTAATTGAATTAAAGAAATGATAAATTAATGGGAATGAAAACGGATGAAAAAACAACTCTCTGCAGGTGGGGAACGAACCCACGTCTTCGCATTACGCGTGCGATGCTCTCACCATTGAGCTACCGCGGAGCCGTTTTCCCATCCGCTTTCTGGAGTATTTATGTTTTACAACTAGAACTAACACTGGGAGTGTTAGCCAGCGCCACCACTCACAAACCATAGGGCGGATGTGGAACATCTTTTCTGCCACAGGCGTCACGAGCACGTGATCTTTTTTGGGTGATGGCAACTGGTCAATAAACCCACACATATGGTACCTGAAGGCATCAATGCTGCCGGATTCGAGCCCTCGTTATGTAATGAATGAGAAGAAAGGGAACCGAGGGGCCCGATTTTTATTAATCATATCATAAGAAGCCAACAAACATTGACACCAAGGACGACATAGGGGAAATTACTTGTACTTACTAATTGAATTAAAGAAATGATAAATCAATCGAAATGAAAACGGATGAAAAAACAACTGTCCGCAGGTGGGGAACGAACCCACAGATGGGAAAACGGCTCCGTGGTAGCTGACAGTTGTTTTGATGCAGCTGATTGTTGTCTTTCCGGACATATCTCAACCCGGGGGGGGGTATTCTTTAAGAGTCCACCTAGTGGACTGTCCATTTCGGCTGCTGCTGATTGGCTGGAGCTGCACGAGCGGGGAAGAGACAGGTGCCCCCAGCCAGTCTCTTTCTCGCTCGTGCAGCCTGCAGCTAATCAGCGAGAGCAGAAATGGACAGTCCACTAAGTGGACTCTTGTTTCGCGCTTTTAATATTTCAGTCTGCGAAGATTTAACACAAAATGCATGCGTTGCGGTGTTTTGTTTCATGACACTTGTTTGTAGGTAGTCATTCTCCAAATTCCGAGGAAAACTTTGTCAATAATGCAAGACAAGGTATGAGCAACTTTAGAGATAAAAAGGCATGCCAATATAACTCGCTTATACCGCATGTAATACAGCAAAGTCTGGCATATACATATACCTAAACATATACGGAAATTTTCGCTCACGGACAACGACGCCGACACCAAATTTTCTGCGACACGGGCCCTTAACGCCTATCGCATTAAAATGTCGCATTATGATTGTCACACTTCGCATTCGGTATTCCTGCCGAGCCCGTTTGTGCACAGTGAGCCATTGCTCTATCTATACTGTAGGGACCTGCTCTTTACCTAGCATAGCGCCCTCTGGTTGTATTTTGCTGTCGTCTGCTTGTCAGAGAAATTATCGAACGATCTCGTCCTTTCTTTCAAACACGTGCATACTTTCTGAAGTTGCAAGAATTGTAAAGCAGACATCGTCCTTCCGGACCTGACGTGCATACTCATCTCTAAACTCAAACGCTTATTATGCCGTGACGCCTTCCTTATTCGTTCGTCCCATGAATCTCGCATTTAAGCTTTACATTTCAAAGCACGTTAGATCTCCCTCGTACAAATAACCGAACGTCTGCCAATATGGTGATAGTGCTGGCGTTGTTTGTGTTGTCTTGTCGCCCTTGTGTTGTCGTTCCTTGTCCCGTGATTTAGCGCTCCACCGAATCAGTTTCAAAACGTGCCTACAAGCTCAATTCTCAACCCTTCTGCAATTCGTTTCTAGTGCTTCTTGTGAACAGTCTGTGCACGATAGCCGACGAGGTGTCTAGTTGGAAAAAAATAATATTGTTTTGCGAACGTCAACCAATGAAATAGAAGGGCCTATAGGTATCGTGCATTGCCTGTGCGAGTATATAGCAGTAAGATGGGAGAACATCCGGTCCCAGCCATCAATAAAGAGCATGGTGGTGGCTTGAGCGAGTTGGTGGTGCAGGATCTACGTACAGCGCACACAGGGTCTGAAGCTTGTATTGCCAATGAACCTTTAAGTGTGAGTCAGCTGGCACTGTGTATATGTGGAATTGTTTCTTTGTGTCTTTTCGCTGCGTGCGCTATACACAAAGATGTCTAAGAACAAATTACCTAAGCACAGACAAGGCGCTTTGGCTGAAGATGCCTCGGAGCTCTACCGCGTTATGTGGAGACATTTGTTACGATCTTATGAGAGAGTCCAGTGTCTGTATCCTTTCACTGAAGAAAATGGCGGAGAATGAATGTTCACTTCTCGCTTACAAAAGCAGTAGCCGTAATAATGGTGAGGTGATCAAATGTACTTCATTTACTGCCAATTCAACAAAAGAAAAAGCAAGAAAATCTGGTGAGAAATACACCCGAAGAGCTCATTTTGAACTTAAGCTTTTAGCGGAACAACGAATGAAACGCGATAACATAGATTTAGCAATGGATAGAGAACAGTGGCCGAGATAAGGAGTGCATAGAATTGGACGAACAAGAATCGAGTCTCTCGTAAAATGAAACCAAACCTCAGAAAAGTGAGCTGCGACTGCGGGCTGAGCAAATGCGGGCGTGGCGCTATCGCAACCAGCGATCTATTCTCTCTAGGGAAATAAATCGCTATTGATTGAGCGCAGCACCAGCCTCTTTCTGCTTCGTTTACTTTTTCGGTTACCGTATTGGTTAGTGTGTGATTTTTTTTTATTTGTCCTCTTGAATCCTATACTTGTTGGAATAAAACTTCAAATAATTACAATTTTCGCAAAGATTTCTTGATGACCATAAGTACATTTTTCAGCATAAAGACAGGGAAAGAAAAGGCAGGCAGTTTAACCAGAAACAGGTATAAGTTTGATACCCTGTAGCCTCCGCATTACTATCGTTCAATGGAAGCGTTGCAGGCGAATTTTGAAATCCGCGGAGTCCTATTTAACGAAGGCTAACCGTTTACAGTATCCGGTGCGGTGCTCTTAGTAGAACAGACTGAAAGGTAGCGTCCACATATTATGCAGTCTGGATGGTCGCTTTTCTTTAATAATAAAGTATGACAATTGTTATTCAGTGAAGTCACGGATGCGGAAGTGATACGACACTTCCTGCACTATTTCGAAAGTGAGAGCCCCAGAAGGTATTGTTCTCTGGCTCTACGTGGTAATCAGTGTAGTAAACACGGAAGTTGCAACACCTGTTCGAGTGACATAGGCGACGAAAGCTGCTGTCTTTGTTGCTTTGATTCTTGCATTAAACCTGAGTAAAATGTTTGAGCTGCCTTCACTTGCAATTTCGATGATTTGAACATGTCGTTTCTTTTTTTTATGTATATACAGAAAATATTTACCTCAACGCCTTAGAAAAATGTAAAATGAGCAACAGGGCATTTTTTTACTCAACTTTAAAATGGTAGTTCTTTTTTTTTTCTTTCATTTTGCTCCTTTTGCCTCACAGTCACTTAAGATCCTAAGCGCGAAGAAGGAGCTGCTTATGAAGTATATAGCCCGATGGAGTGTTCGCAATACACTCGCCTGGTTGACCTCCCTACCTGTCCTCCCCTTGCTATGCTTCGAGAACTTGGTAATCAGCAGATTCAATGCTCGAGCTCTAAGATCTTGAAATTCAGCTCGGATTTGACAACCATTAAATCGGAGATCTTGCTAGCTATCTATCTGTACTTGAGTTGGCATGATAAGCGAGCATGGACGCTTAAAGCAAAAAAAAAAAAAAAGGACGCCACATAAGGCAAATAGCTAAAGACAGGGGATCGAACAAGTGGTGCACAGATATACGCCCTCCCATAAACACCCGCACGCGCCCATGCACTCAATACGATAGCACAATATGGGTGTCCATTTCCCTCCGCCCCTCCTCTAGCACCACTCCATACCCGAACACACCCTTAAACCGAGGCAGCGTAGTAATTGCATTTGTAATGCTTGCCATCGTTGGCAACTTTGAAAGAATTCAGCATAGAAATAAAAGACACGACCAGGAATGTGAACTAGACAACCCAATGCCTGTCTTGATGAATCAAATGGGTGCCAGCAAGACCAAGTGGAGATGCTACATAGCGATAGTGTGCGTCGGGACAAAGTAAGAAAGAGTAAATAAGAAAAAATTGCGTCACGAGCTGAAAGTAAAGTAAAACACTAAAGTACGACGTACAAAAGTTTCTGCAAAGAGCATTAGAGTGAATTCACAAAACAGATAACGTTTCATACGAAGTGAATGAAAAAAAAAATGGCACAGCACAAGTGTCGTCGACGGCAAGGGTGGAAACCACGCACTGCGGTAATAAGTGCATGTAACACAAGTCGGGCTGGCTTCTGTGTATCTTCCTACTAAGAGAAAATGAAAAAAAAAACTGATGTGAGAGTGCAGAACATAGTTAAAGAAGATATCATGCGCGTACCGGTGTTTGGAAAAGAAAGGTGAAAGACATAGGTGGGGAAAGCACGGGGCTGTCTAGGGAAGAAGTTCAGTTTGCTTTTCCTCAACGGATGCGATATTAGATCCAGAAACGCGAGTACGTGCGGCTGCCATCACGAACAAAACTGGGCATCCCTTTCTCTTTATTGATTTGTTCTTGTCATAATCTTTCGGTGTTCCCTGCGTTGTAGCTTGGTATCGCAACTTCATCGATGCATGGTTGCGTAGTTCTACGAGCGTGTAGAAGACACAGCTTGAACACGGCGCTATGGCAACGAGAAGTATCGCAGTTGGGACACCCAGCACGCCGCCTGAAAGACTTTCATTTTATCGCAGTCGAATCTCGGGACGCCGGCGAAATGAAAGTGTATAGTTTACTGCAGGGCGGCTGCACTGCAGGCGCGCGCCACGCTAGCGCGATTCAGTGCGCTGCATAACATATACGATGCTGCCCGTGGAACAAGCTGGCCGCACGCCGATATGAACAGTGACAAATGAGCGCGGCCAAAGAATTGATTCGACGGGAAAGCGAGGAACGGGCCGCAGGGGGGCGTGACTGGCCATAAAGAAGTGAAGAGAGGGGCACGTGCACTGCATGTTCTCACGAAATCGCCACTTGTATTGAACGTCGCATCATCGCGTCTACAGATCGGTGAACGCAAAAAGTACCCTCCCATCTCTCCTATAGATCATATTCCATATAGTTTTTTCTGCTTCGCACTCCTCATGCAGATTCGAAAGTGCGCGAAGAAGTTTTGAGAGCGGAGATAGTTTGGTCGATTGCTCCAAACTGCCAAGTTTCGACTCATTTGAAAGAATGCGATTTGACAGCATGGAGTCTTAATTTTAGGACAAAAGGCGCATTAGTAACCTGTCACATTCATAGAGACAGATCGGCCACGTGAGCAAAGAGTTGGTTTAAAATATTAACTCGTGACGAATCGAGGCATCTGAAGCTCACTACGTGGTACCGCACATTTTACTTAATGCAGACCTGCATGCCTGGATGGAGTCAACGATGCATTCTAAGTGTGGAAGTTGCGTAGTCATTCCGCGGTTAGTCGTATAGCAGTTATCTGATGAAGCCGTTCATCGAGCGCATAATGGCACGTTGGACGATGCAGATATATTCCTGTGAGGAGCGCTAGCATTTTCATGCTTTCATTCACTGACATTGTACATGAAATTACGAAAACTGCTCTGAAAACTATAGCGATGTTACTGAAATTAACCAAGCGTCCTGAGGATTCGACGCTGGACGTAAGAAGAGCGGTTCATTTTGCTTACTTCCAGGCGTACACTGGTTTCTTGATGGCCGGGTGCTTCAAGCGCTGGTTGAAGGCCACGCGTTCTCCATCAACCACTTCAATTAAGCTGCTTGCTAAGTTCCTTCTACGCGGTCAGGTCACATGGCTTCAAATTGCGGTGGGGCGGCCTCGAAATGGACTACCAAGTACACGTTGTACTCGTCCAACATTGCTTCCGCCGTAAAACAGGAGCAATAGAAGAGACTCATGACGCAAGTATCCTGCCACTGCTTTGCCACTAATTTATTATTGATTGGAATGGCCGGCAGTGCTGACTGTTGTTCCTGTGGCTGCAAAGAAACTGTAAACGAGTACTTCGTTATTGTCCTTCATTTAAACATAACTAAATTTCCCTTAGCACCACCATCACCTAGCTTGGTCAAGGTGCTTCACTGGAACAGTGACCTTTTGACTGAGGCCTGGAACATCGCAACTGTAGAAACTGAATAGAGCCCTGCTTTGTTTTCAAAAGTGAACCGAATTGAATGGCCGGCTTTGAGGCAGTAGTAAATACTCCAGCTAGTCTGTGTCTCCAGCGTGCCCGAACTCTGTCCGATATCTTGGTCGTTTAGTTTGTATTAAAGAAGTTTCAATCGCTCACTCTTCCTTCTCATAATTTGTCCGCTTTGTTCCTCCCCCAGTGCAATGGAACCAATTGAGCTTACTACCCGGTAACATCTGTTGTTCTTTTATTGCGATAGCAATTATATGGACACTCAAAAGCAGATTTCTGCCGTCGGCGTCGCCGTCGCCGTCGGCGTCGCCGTCGCCGTCGCCGTCGCCGTCGCCGTCGCCGTGAGGTTCCGTATGACGTCATTTGGAGATGAAATCGTCGCCGCGCGCCGAACGCTGTATGTGCGAGTGAAAGGGCGCGAGGGGCGCGTCTTTCACGGGGAGTGAACGCACGGCGGAGAACAAACGCGCGTTCTGCGCCGTGCTCGCTTAAGGGCTGCAGAAGTAGGCGTCTCTTTTCTCCTTTACAATCACCATATATGTAGAGCAAACGCGCCTTCTTCGGACGCGCGAGAGGCCGTGGGGGAGGGGGAGGGAAGGGAGGCGACGTTTAGCTGCGGCACCAAGTGCCTATTTATATCAGAGGCTCCAGCAACAGTCACCAACGCCGCACGCATTTTGAGCTAACGCGGGCAAAACGCCGATGGCGTCGACAACAGTTCTGCGTGTTGTTGCTACCAAAGCCGCTCACCTTACTTCGTATGACATTGCTGTGTTGCTATCGCATTCATTGCTTCGCCCTTAGGGCGAAACTGTGACATTTTTTTTATTGCGATAGCAATTATATGGACACTCAAAAGCAGATTTCTGCCGTCGGCGTCGCCGTCGCCGTCGCCGTCGCCGTCGCCGTGAGGTTCCGTATGACGTCATTTGGAGATGAAATCGTCGCCGCGCGCCGAACGCTGTATGTGCGAGTGAAAGGGCGCGAGGGGCGCGTCTTTCACGGGGAGTGAACGCACGGCGGAGAACAAACGCGCGTTCTGCGCCGTGCTCGCTTAAGGGCTGCAGAAGTAGGCGTCTCTTTTCTCCTTTACAATCACCATATATGTAGAGCAAACGCGCCTTCTTCGGACGCGCGAGAGGCCGTGGGGGAGGGGGAGGGAAGGGAGGCGACGTTTAGCTGCGGCACCAAGTGCCTATTTATATCAGAGGCTCCAGCAACAGTCACCAACGCCGCACGCATTTTGAGCTAACGCGGGCAAAACGCCGATGGCGTCGACAACAGTTCTGCGTGTTGTTGCTACCAAAGCCGCTCACCTTACTTCGTATGACATTGCTGTGTTGCTATCGCATTCATTGCTTCGCCCTTAGGGCGAAACTGTGACATTTTTTTCCCCTTTTTCTTTCTTTACATATCTCGCTCTGCCTTTTCCGTGTACCTCGCAGTGGAGATGTGTGCCCATTATAGACGAGGCATGCCAGCATAAGTGCATGTTGTTCAGTGCTTAAAGAATAACGAAAGGTATTTCTCACCATGACCACATGCACGTCTTTCTCTCACTCGGCTAGTGTTCTATTTTGAAGCCTCCGTGCAAAGGATAAAAATAAAATTGTCGCAGCTTCACCCGAAAGGCGAAGCATCAATTGCGATAGCAAATTAGTAGACAGCTATACGGAGTAAGGATAGTAGTTTTATCAGCTGTATAAACTTGGATATGCAGCAGCACCAGCAACGCGCAGAACTGTTGTCGACGCCGTCGGTGTTTTGCCCGCGTTCGCACCGAACGCGCGCGGTGTTGGTGACTGTTGTCGGTGCCTCTGAAGGCGGCTCGGAGGTTTTCGACGAGATCAGAATGGGACACTCGTTGAGCTGCGTCAGAAATCTTACCCACCTTCTCGCGTCGCAACGTTTTTATATAAATACGCATTTGGTGCCGCAGCTAAACGTCGCCTCCCCTCCCTCCCTCCCTCCCTCTCTATATAGGGTGATTGTAACGGAGGAATGAGACGCTTAATTCTGCAGCCCTTCAGGGAGCACGGCGCAGAACGCGCGTTTGGTCTCCGACGTACGTTCGCTCCCCGTGAAAGCGCACGTCCCTCGCACCCTTTCACTCGCACATAGAGTCCGGAGCGCGGAGACCGTACGTCATACGGAACCTCACGGCGACGGCGACGCCGACGGCACAACTGCGCTTTGGAGTGTTCCATATAATTGTTATCGCAATAAAAATCGAGGCAAGGAAAACAGATCATCGAACAACATAACAACAACAACAACGACAAAGTTGCTTACACACATGTGACATAAGCGTACTGGCAGTACGTGCATACAGCGCATAGGGCCAACTTTGCGACAGGAGCCCTAGGAGTTACTGCTACCTTGAAATCAACATTACGAATGACTGTTTCATCGCGCACCAGTGAGCGCTGTGAACTGCGTCAGCGTAATTTACCTGCTGTTGTCGGTGAAACGCATGCGCGGAGCTCACAATGTCCACGAGTCTGTTCACCTTACGCGCCACCAACTACGCATAAAGAGTGAAACGCGGAAGTTGCCTGCCGTAGCGGCAACTCCTAGTGGCGGTGGTTTTGTTGCGGATAAGGCTGAGGGATAGGATTTGGCGTGACACTCGTGCTTTCTCATTGCGTGAGTAACTCACAAATGCCGCGCAGCTGCATTTGTTGATTAGGCTGCTTGACTTTCTCGTAGAACGCTGCAGGATCACTTTGGAAATAACGTTTCGTTGTTTCCACACTCACTCCCCCGCAGCGATAAGTAGTGGCCGCTAACGATACATCTGAATAGGCGTGGTCTCGAAGGCTCTACACTTGTCAATTTCACCCATACTGAAATTCATGCACCGATTCGCTCTAGAGACTACGACCCTTCCGATCCTACAGATGCCTGTGTTGCGGACTGGCGCCAGCAAAAGCTCAAAGAAGCGGTAGCTTTCCTTAAGCACACACAAGCAATCAGCATTTGCCTGTAATGGCCTGACCTGCCATTAAAGTTCTAATTTAAAACTGTTAGTGTGCCTCTTCGAAGTACCTTTAATAAGGCTTCCTGCAACAAAATTCCGCTGTCGAAAACTGTAGCTGTTTTGACAAGTGCACTTGCGTGCTAAGTCATGTCACCATGACAGAAAGACGCTACTTTCAACAGACGAATGCGCGAGTGCATATGCGAGTTCCCGTAAATAATCAGCTTTTTGTTTTAGCTTTTTTTTTATCTCAGCAGTTTGCAGCGGTAGATCAAACGTGCTTTCAGGTTCAACACCGCGTTCAATAAACCACTGACCGATCGGCGAGTCCAGGGTTTTAGCTGAAGAACCATCGCTGCCGACTAATGTATTTTCGGAGGTTAGGCGTAACACCATTAAGCTATTCTCCGAGCTCCCTATTTCAGCAATGGAATTAAAGCACTGTAGTCTATCGCACAGGCAAGAAGAGATGGTCATTAATACGCAAACATCGCTGTGCCGATGGTGAGGCTGCCAGAGACAAAAAAAAAAAAAAACACTCCAAGAAGGAAGCTGGAAACCATGATGGCATAAGATGGCATCCCAAATCGTGAAGGAAGCAAGATAAATAATACTTTCTTGCTGCATTATATTTTTACGTTACTCTGGAGATAATAACACAGCACGTCTGTTATATTTATTCTGTTTTTTTCTTCCAGTACTTGTAGACTGGGATCCCTTAATGGCCACCGGTCATTTCCCATTACCCTCTTTTTCCGACTCCATAAGCTGGTGATATTTTCCTTCTTCTTTTCTCTTTTTGCATTGCCTTTCGCGAGGTTCGCTTAAGTCAGATGATATTGAAACAGCCAGTGATTGACGAGATCCCCTAGCGGATCCCACAGCTTCCACCCTTCTCTTCCGAGCTGTACCCCTCCTCTCAGTTAATCAAAAGAGGTGAAAGTGCAGCTAGAGGGCACAGCTAAAGCGCTTGGCTGTTTCCTTCTTCGAGTGCAGCGTAGCTTTTACGATCATCCGCGATACGAATTCTAAACCAGCGTCAGCAGAGGGTCCGTGTTTAACGCTGGACAAGGAAACAAAAAGAGACGCAGGATGTACTGAACCATACCACTAAACCCATCGGGTGAGCCCCAACGAGCTTTAGCACTGTTTACTGCCTTTACAATGGGGTGGTTATAAATCTAGGCTGGAAACAACAACAGAAAAGCGGCCATTCCTTTGTAACGACCGCATTTGTCCCCGGAAACGGCACCCAAATGTTCCTGCGAAACGCTATTTAGATAATCGCCACGACTACGCGATGTACATGTGGTTTCGAGTCCTCCTGCTGTTTTTAAACTGGAGGGCCACTTTTACACTGGCGCTGCCAAAACACACACGCGACCCCATACGCGTGGCTCCCATACCGCGCAACATGCACCCCGAACACCACAGAGCCCGTCGTCAGGCTCGAGCGCAAGCCCTCCAGCGACGATGCGAGCGCGTCGAATCAGCATTGCATAGGGACGCCTCCGCTTAGCCGACAAGAAACGCCGCGGCGGTCAGCGTGGTCGACTCGAACCTCGAGGAGCGATCGGCTCCACACCATGCGCACAAGACACGTCCTCGAAGCAGACAGCCATCCCCCTGGCCATAGTCCCGGCGTCGCGAGTCCAGCACGTAACGGTAACCTCCGACTCCCAAATGGCGTGCAGGAATTCGCGAGGGGACACGTATCAGCGCAAGCGCAACCAATTACTACTCACGCGAGAACTAATAAATAACTAATAATAATAATAATAAAGTTACTTCTCTCTCTCTCTCTCTCTTTCTGCTGGTAAGTATTCTCGTGTGCAAACGCAGACGAGGATACTTACGAGTGGAGGCCTTCTTCCCGCAGTGGACATAACATGGGTTGATGATGATGAAATAGCTTGAACAATGCTTTCATGCTGCTTCTCTGCTGATGCGCATGGGCATGCCCAACATTGAGGAGCAGCGGGACCGTTACCGGCAGCTTTTAGGTGCAGACCTTTATTTTTGGCAGCCAGCCGCTGGACGGGTGTGATGGGTGGCATTCGTCGAGGTCATTGGTCACACACGAACAGTCAAGAGGAAGCTTTCACTATAGTGGATAATTATGATTTACCGACTCAAATGCTTGTAAACTACCGAAACGTTATCATATGGCAGCTGTGGCGCCAATTGAAAAAAAAAAATGTTTGATGCACCTAAAATGGGAAATAAATTCTACCGACTTGCGGAAGCAGCTTTCATTCAATACTGTGGAAGGATTGAAAAAACGGTAATTTAAGAAAATTGGAGTGCCACATTTATACCTGCGTAACAGCGCCACATCGAAATTCTGTAAACTATTGGTTAAAGTACCTATAAATCGCACGAACGTAATAGATTCTGCTTCAATTTACGCAACATTGCAATGCCGGCGCAACCTTCATCCTCAAATCAGTGCAATATTTCAGATGGGTGCAAATTATGTCAAGATTTCTCGGATTTTGTACGTTCTGATTTCCGCATTTTCACACTAGTGTGAGATCTATTTTGATAACAGAGTAACACGTTGTAAACACCATACTTCGTTTTATATTGATATGGCTATTTGTAAACTTCTCCGATATTTATTTATATTGTCAAGTGTAAAAGTAATAACCAAGACCATTCTCTTAACAGCCAGCGTTTCTTGCATTTCACAGCCATCGAAATGCGGCAGCCAAAGCCGGGAATCGAACCCACGACCTCGTGCTCAGCAGCGCAACGCCATAACCGTATAACAGAAGACAGAAGAGCAAAGTTTTGAGGAAAAGTGACGCGTTGGCTCTATGCACCACGTGTGCTTGTGGTGCACGGGCGAGAGCATCAGTGTCGCCAGTAAATATCATATTTATATATCAGCGCTGTGTCCGCGTCGTCCATCTGTGCCTTGTCCCTTTTCATGCGCTATTAAGCATAAAATCATATAAATACATAGATAGGTTTACCATACAACCCGCCGGTTGTCCAGACCACTGATCTGATCCAGACGGCAGAAAGATCGCGTTTTGATAGAGTCGCTTTATAAATTACCAGTTCCATGAACACTCCCTAACGCGAGAGCATGCGAGTCGCCACTGGATAAAAACAACCGCCTTCTTTGGCATCCCGTTGTGCCGCTAAGGCCCAGGGCACCAGATCAAATCTCTGACGCTGCGGCCGCATTTCGATGGGCGCAAAATGCAACTGCCGTGTACCATGCATTGGATGGACGTTAACGAACCCCAGGTGCGCGATATTAATTAGAAGTCCCCCACTATATACCGCGTCCCTCATTGTCACATTGGGGTTTTGGCACGTAAAACCACAGAATTTATTTAATTTTTTTTCTTTTGCATCCAGCGGTCGGCATCACGAATTTAGCGTCACGTGATCCCGCTACGTGCCATACGAACACGATAATCATTTTTTTTATGGGTGAGTGAAGTTCCTGAAATCCGCAGCATGCGTGCTGAAATTGACGCAGGAGAGGCTGCGTTTCTTTTTTCTTTGCATAAATAACTTTCCAAAATGCTGAAAGAACAGGCTCTCCTAATTCATCGGTAGATTCTTGATTCCCGCACTTCAATAGATCTCAAAAACAGCACGCGGCGTGAGCTTGTCACAAAGTACTGCACCGACTATTTTCAACGCGCACTCTAGTGGGTTCCGCAGTGATAAAATGCAAAAATGCGCAAAGAAGCACTAAGGCACAAACGCACGAAGTTTTGCCCCCTTGAATGCAAGCTATCATGAAGTTTCTATGGGATCCGATATTAACTTATGTCGTATCACTTTCTCACCAGTGACTTAAAATTGAAGTGGTATATAAAACTTCTTTGCATACTACTTGGCGTATGATCTCAATTACTCAGCCCTCTCTCTCTTACTTGTTTTTTTTTTTTCGTTTTCTGCAGAATCGCAGAGTGCACGTATACTGCATGTTATAAACAGTGCGACGGATTTACGTGACACTTGGGTAATAACCTGAAATAAAAACCGTACTTAATTGCCAGGGCTGCTGCACCATCCTTCGCGATGGTGCAGCAGCTGAGTGAGGCATGGTGTGTTGTGTGCCGTTTCCAAAACGTGACAACGGTTTCCGTGCAGACGTAGCCGAAAAAAATTCGAGGCTCGGGACAAGTGAGAGCAATCCCTTTCTCCCGCTGTGTAGCATCGCACAGGTGAGTGAACGAAATAAGAGTTTGCAACCTGTGGCAATAGCAGTATAGACTGTTTACCTAAGAAAAGGGGTCAATTGCTGTTTAAAGTCGCTTCTCCTGCATGTAATGTACGCGCTCGCATCCGGCCGCTCGCTCATTTCCGCGAGAGCTCGGACGAAAAACTTGTGCTTAGCTCACGTGTGTCGCCGTGCTGGTAAAACCACCAATCAAATATCTGCAGGCTTTGTGTCTCCGAGTTTCCAGTCAGCGTTATACGGAGCAGCTTGTGGATTTCTAAACATCTGCAAGAAAGAGCGGGTTCCATTCTTGGCCGCGTAGGTTGGCCTCAATTCACTGGTGGCTGTATAAAAAGAAAGCCATGGTGTACTTTGATCAGAGTGCACGTTAAATAACTAAGGGAGGCACTGTGTACGATGCTCAATAGGAAGTGCTGACAACATGCGTCGCGGGAGTTGACAATGATCTAGAACTGTTGGCTACAGCCAAGGACGGCCACTTTCGTGCACGTCTCACACTGTACGCACGCTCAGTGCCATTTGGATTCGAGCCCGCTCGACACAGTGTTTGAGCCGCAAGTTCCTACAGCTCACTCGGTGCAGCTTCAAACGAAGCATTCGCGCGTTGCAGCTACGCAACCAGACGTTATCCAGAGGAACCGCATATCTTCTGAGCACCCTAGCTTAGACGGAGCTGAGAAATACCCGGGGGGCTGGCATCTGTGTCATTTGGCAGAAGAATACAACCATGCAGCAATAGCAAATCCTCATTCATTTTTTTTTGTACTTTCGTGTGAGTGAAACAGGACGCTGTCAGAAACGAAAAAAAACGTTAGGAGTATACACATTAGACCTTAACGCCTACTGTGAAGAGTGTAACACGTTTCGATAAGCATATACAAGATATTGTTTTTGATATCTTCAATGTGCGTGCTCTGAAGAGAAGATTGAAAATGCTGGAGAAACTTTACGAGCATGGTGTGCCGATGGATCTCGTATTTTGTTACAGTCCAGGTAAACGCTTGAAGAGTGCTAGTCGGCGTTAGTAGCACGCCATGTACTTTTTTTGTATTGTAAGTCATTTTGTTCATGAACTGCGTCTTACCTGGTTCAACTCAGTGCTATACGCCAGGAAAAAGGAAAAACTAAGTCATGGGCAGCCGAGCAAGAAGGCGTACCTTGTTAATGAGTTCAGACTTGTGAAAAATGGCTCTTGAGCTCTCTACAGAAAGATTACAAACATTACAAAGCACCGCTACTAAATGTTACCAAGTTCAAAAGGCCAATCAAACAGCATAGAGTAAAAGTTGAGACGCAAGAATAATTTTGCGAGGATTTGGGCGTGTTTACGATGAGAAGCCCCAAAGCAGTCCGGATGGCAATCAATTTCCCTCAAAAGATTTGTCCGATCAAGGTGATTAGAGGCTCGTACCAGAGCCCACAACAGCAAAAGGGAAAGAGAGAGCCGGAGAAATGAAAAAAAAAATATTAATTTATCCCGTTTCTGCATTTGACTAAGCGCAGCTCTTGATGTTAAAGAATTCTTTTACATTGTATAGAACGAAACGAGGGGAAAAACTTAAATGGTGTCGAAACCTAATCATTTTTCTTCACTCTCGTGAATTCCTTCATTCGATCGGATTAAGGGAGGGGGGGGGGGGGGGGCGGTGTATTGTGCAGCTACTCTGTGGTTATTAGAAATTTCGATTTCTCGAACAAAACGCGGCATACGGACGGAATCGAAACAGTGATGCAGAAATTAGGCACGCAGCAACACAAGATGTCGAAAGCACAAAGTTTATGCAACGCGTGTGCGTCACGAGAGCAAACGAGATAATTAATTTCCTGAAGAAGCCCAGCAGGAAGCATCGATTTGTTTTCGGGTAAGAAGTTAATTGAGAGAAGGCCAGGGCATTGAGAGAAGGCACTGGTGTGGGTGTGGTGCTTCCTATCAATTTATTTTGCGTTTATTAAGTTAGCGAAGGTAACAAAAACGTTAGAATTTTGCTTAGTATAAGTGAAAAATAACCAAATTTTCTTAATTGTGACAGGTTACGCCAATACACATCTCTGGGTTGTCCTTTTTTGATGTTTCCATGACTGCTTCAAAGTATTTCGTTGCAGAAACCGTAGTCAAGCCTATATACATGAATGCGCAACGTCTCGCTAACGCCGAACCTACCGACCGGCTCAGTTCATAAAACGATGACTATTTCTGTTAGATCATAAGGAAGAAATAAACTTTGAACGCTACAGCGAACACATGTTGGTCCGTCTCGACGACCCACCGCTTTCGGTGCAGACATTCTTGGAGAGCCGGCCTATTACCAACCAGCGCTAAAACCTCGCGTGTCAACGGCACTGCCCTAACACACAGCCTAGCGAGTCCATCAAATATGTATCATTAGCGTATGCTGCTATTTCGCGTCAGCCAATTCCCCGCTTCTATTGAGCCACGTGTCTCCAGTTTCTGACCTGACTGGGCACCCGCATTCTAGAACATTGGAGCGGATGTCACTGCTACGTATTTACCGCATACCCAAACATCTAACGACCAGGAAATAAATAAAATACCTTAAGCTATGACGTTGTCAACTTGAATGCCGATTGTAACTTGCATAGTGACGTCAGGGCATCACAAACGCAAGGTGACAGAAAGAGAAAAGGGTGACGTGATCAAGGTGACCACCGTGACTGCAGCAGAGTGTAATTGAGGAGGTTCAATGTCCCAAACCAATACATAGGCTATATTAGAGACGCAGTAGGGAAGGTCCCCCGAAATATCTGCATACACTCAGCATTTCTTTTTTTTCTGTTTTGTTTGTTTGTTCTATTTCGCCTCCATCAAAGTAAGATGTAACGTGAAGTAAGTAAGCTTTCGAAAGGTAATTTTGCATTGGTACCTTGTTTATATACCTACCTCAGCTATCTTTTTAAGCTTAATTTTGCAGAACCTGCCTCGACCTTCGAAAAAAACTGCAGAAGTTGGAAGATGATAGGAAGAATATCATTAATTATGAGATCTGTGCTAAAATCTTTGTGAGTGTGCAAAAATGTAACTTATTGTAATTGTAATTACCTTAGAGTAATTTCTGCTTCGCCTCCTGAGTGTCAAAAAAAGTGTGTGGGGGGGAGGGCGGGGGGGGGGGGGAAGGGGTACTAGTGAATCATCTGCAGGAGCGATCTTTCAGTACAGCCTGGCAGGGTCTGATGTTTTTTTATGTTTGATATTCGACCATAATTTAAATCGATGTCTTTGCTTCCTCGTTTGCAATTCTGTAAAACATTATCGTTATGTTGCTTTGAAGTAATTTCTATCATCATCATCAGCAGCCGCAGCCATACCAGAATAAAGTTTACCGTATACCACAAAAAAAAAAAAAAAAAAAAAACCTCCCAGAAACATCCATACACCCATTCCCTGCACAAACCGATCCGAAATTATACAGTGTTACGTTTGGCCGAGTTGGGTTCCAAGCCGGCAGAAGAAGACGCCGGGAGAAGGAAGAACGTACAGTCAACCACAAAAGTTTGCGGACCACGCGAGCGCGTGGCCAAGAGCCTCTTCGCGACACTTCCGCTACGTCACCAGCGATCGACAGCAGCGCTACGTTGAAGACGCATCCCTCCTTAAATCTATGGCCTGTCTATTTTCGCACTGTGCGCAAATATTTTCTACCTATCTCTATCAACGTGACGCGCTCTTTGTTAGCCAGGGCTACTTGCTTATATTTTGAGAGCAGAATATCAGTAAAAGTAATCAGACAGCGTATTCTTCGGCTGTTATCAGTTCTATTTTCGCGTAGCCACGCTGTTTTTTTTTTTTTTTTTTTCGTGAGTGCGTGAGTGAGCGGTGAGGCAGCCATGGGACACAGATGCTTAGTCAGTAGGCAGAATTTTTCCGTTCCTCCCCCATCGCTAAGTGACAGTAGCGGCCGGGATTTGATCGCCTGCGCCCAGGTTTTGCTGCGCAAAGCCCGAACCACCGCGCTGCTATAGTGGTTACATTTAGAAAAATAAGAACAAATCGGGTGCGATGACTCTTTTTATAACCACTTGCGACACGGCGTCCTCGTTTGGGGACTCGAACTTCGGAGGCACGTCCCACGCCACGTGTTTTTTCAAATGACCTAAAACTCAGTGTGCACATTCGTGTCCGCTTCCTGATGGGACAACTAGCGGTCAGTTAACTTCATTGTCCTGCGTATTGCTGCAGATGATCACTTTGCTGGAGACACTACCATGTTAGACAATCGTTCGACGTGCCGCGTTCCAAGACCAACGTCAAGAGTATTTTTTTTTTCTCCGGTCGACACGAATACAACCGAAAAAGCAAGTGTGCATGCGTTTCGGGCTTAATAGTTGATTCTTTTTATGCAAGCATTGAAGCTGACGGATTTCAGAATAATTAGATAATGAGTTATACGCTAATTAATTTTTTTTACTGAAACTCGCACAAAACAGCACATTGCTTCGTCTTCTTTCTTGGAATGTAATAGTGAGCGTCTTGAAATGATGCCATGCGCATTTGACGCATTTGCAGACAGTGCATCATAATTCGTGTCTGAAGGGGATGAATTTATTCACAAGACATTTACAGAAGTGTCATGAAACATAGGTCTCTCAATGATCTAGTAGGAAGTGAAATGTCCGCCGTTTTCTAGCACCTTATTGATGCGTGTGGGCATCGACTCGTACAAAGATTCAGTAATCTCCGGTCGACCGCGCAGGCTTTCCTATTCTTGTGCGATCGCTTGCCACAGCGTATCGGCCGTGCGGCCGCGGTTGGCTCGTGTGAACAGCCGTTTCTTCAACATGCCCCAGACATTTTCTATGGGATTCAAGTCGGCGCCACATGGAGGCCACTCAAGCTGGCAAACAGCATGTTCTTCTAGCAATGACTGGACGATACGTGCTTTATGGATCGGGCTGCGGTCATGTTGAAAAAAATAGCAGCCGTCGCTGAAGGGACCGTCCAGCGCATACGGAACGAGGTGTCTAGTGATGACGTCGCAGTACCGTGACGCAGTGAAGGGCCCTTCCAGACGCACAAGAGGACCAAGGCCATCTTTGCTGATTGCTCCCCACACGCTCACGGAACACCGTCCACTGGATAGAACACTCTGTGTGTAATTAGGCAGATATCTGCAAGAAATAGCATACAATTGGGTTCCAGCGGCGCGTCTAAAAATGTTGTGATTCCTCTTGCGTATGAACTTTATAATGCTGTTATAGAGTTGCAATAGAAAACGTGCAAACATCATTAGATAGTACTGAAAGACCCACTGGCAGCTTTTAATTAGCTTCAGAGTAAGTAGTACTATGAAACAATCGTTAATGTTTTCAACATAATACCACTACAGAAAAATCTCGTAATGTCCAAAAGCTCATTTTACGTGAAACATGTTGTGATGCAGAATTAGCTTCGTGAATTAACTGCCAATACACTGTAAACACACCTGCAGTTTAGTGGACGCCAAACCCGCTTCCATTGGTCCCAGCGCGTGGAAAAAGTTGACTCGTCGCTAAAGATGACATCGCCCCATTTCTCTGTTGTCCAATCTTTCATTGCTGTAGCGAACATGAGTCGTTCTTGTAGCTGGCTGTCTGAGAGGCAGGGCTTCTGTGCTGCTACGAAAGACTGCAGGCCAAGCTCACTCAGCCTTCTTCTTACAGTCTCAGACGATACCGTGAGCGAGAGCGCTTCTCGGATATCCTCTGCACTTTGAAAAGAATCAGCCACGATGGCGGCCGTAATCAGGCGGTCCTCTTCCTCAGTCGTGGCCCTTGGACGCCCACTGCGCTCCATATCTGTGAATCTGTCATCGTCGCGGAAAGCTTGAATAATCCTATTCACGGCAGTCCGGCTCCTGTTGGTTCGGCGGCAGATTTAGCGCTGAGGTATTCCCTCTATAAATAAACGCACAATGTGCCTTCTTTCGTCAAGTGGAACACGCAGCGGGATCTTTCCAAATAGGCAATCACCACGTGGCCTGAAGCAAGTCTACTACGTTTTCAGCGACTGATGCGAAGATGCGCCTATGTGTGAAAGAAAATTTTCTATGCATCCGCTTTTTCTTTATTTTGATGACAGTGAAACACCTCCCTACCCTTTCTCTCAAGACGCAGAAGCAGCAACACTCATTGGACCAAGATGCTGCCAACCAAAGTGCGCCAGTAAACGTCGCGTAAAAAAATCGTCGCGGCGCTTCGTGAGACTTATCTACCCCAGGCACACCAGTCGACAAAGGTTGCAGTGATTGCTCCGATACTGCTATCAAGCCAGATATGTGGCGGTCTTATCGCAGACAGCGCTCTGCGTCAACACAACGAACTAACAATGTCATGCACGGGAATAAAAAATAACAGGCAGGCGAGTACCAAGAGGGCTCATATCCGGGAGAGCGCCCCTGTCGCCGCTAGGTGGCGTACCGCTAGGTGGCGCGGATAGGCAGTCTGGCACGCGCTCGCGTGGTCCGCAAACTTTTGTGGTTGACTGTACTTTTAACGCGGCATGCTTGCCGAAAGAAGGTGTACAAAAAGAAGCCGCCGACGGCGTGATCCGCAGTCCTTTATAAAGGAACGCCGTGATCAAAGGGCGAGTGAAAACATATCAGCGCACATGCGCGAAACAGATTATCGTCCGGAACAGATGAACCAGACTTGGGCGCCGGCTGATAAGCGGTGCGCAAACGCAACAACAGGAAGATTTCCTCATTTCAGCACACCATCCTTTTCTGCTGTACCCTCGGTAGAATTTAATTTTTCTTGCTACCAATCTTGTAATGTTCAATTGAGGAACGCAGTTATTATCCTGTCCGGAGACAGACAGAAAAAGGAGAATAAGCACCGCTGTACAAAATGTTAATGGCGAATTTCTTAATGGACGAAACACGACCCGTGATTCTTGGATGACAAAGTATAATGTTGCACTTTCATAACCGGAAAGTGGGCGTTTGGCGACTATAGTGTATACTAACGAAGGGAGAGTGACATTTAGTAATCAAGTATCAGGAGCCGAGTTTTGTTCCATTACCTTTGATAAGAAAAAGACGCGCATTAGAGTATACATTTGTGCAGGGTCCTAAGACAGGATACTGCGTGGAGAGCCGGAAACTGTCGCACAAGAGTTGCAAACGATACCTAGCAGCTTGCAACATAGTTTTTGAAGAATAAAACGAATATTGTTACATTTAGAAGAAGAATGATGATGCGGGCATGTTTTATTATGAAAAGAGGCGCCGGCTGGTCTGTGTTGTCGGTCATGATGGGCGGAAGCGTTCGAGTTCGAAGCTCCAGGGTGCAAGCGACGGGGGAATTCCAGCAACCTCCACCAATTGAGAAGATTTTTATTGGCGGTGTCCTTCAAAGAAGCTACGAGTTCAGGAAACAGCGAGGCAGCGTGGGACACTGTCTCCAAAGACACCAGTAACCAGCAGCGCGAGCAGCAGGCCGAGCGTTGGCGATGCCGCTGGACGGAGGCGCGTCTTCTTCTTCACAATCATTGTAATAACATTGCACACGAGATAACCAATCAGTGATGTTAGGAAGGATTCTTGACAAGAAAAGCGTCTAGTTGGCTGCCCTACTCTGAGGGAGGGGAACACGGGAACACAAATATAAGAAAGAAAAAATAAAGGCCTGACCACAGGGAGCACCACATACGTGTCTCGCTACGCGTATACGTAAGCGTACGTGTTTCTGAGCACGTATCCCTGTGACGAAAGGGCAAGCAGCCACGCGATACGCGCACAAATGAGCACTTAATTCATTGCACGTAGCATGGTGCTGTTAGATCACCTTCGGGGGAAACGTTTGGGCTTGAGGAAAATTGATTCTTTGCACAAATGAGGCAATCCCGACCGAGACATCTGATCTCGATCAGGCTCGATCACGATTAAAAGTGTGCCGTATGACACTCGTATAAATTTCTGAGCACTTGCCTGTTACGGCTGTGTTGGGCGTCACATTTCTCGCCGCCTCGGCCCACAAGCATTCTCGTCACGTGCTTATTCTTATGGTGCTTGTGCTTCGCCGGCCAAAGTGCAGGCCGAGCCTCAACGCAGGCGACCAGCGTTTCATTATTGATAAAGAGAGATAATTTATTTGAAGGAAGGCAGAGAGGTCGGCCTGAGCTAGCTCTAGCCTGCTACTCTCACAGGGGGAGGGGGAACGGGGACATAAAGGCTGGATGAGGGGTGATGATTACATAGATGAAGGATGTACAACGGTAAAGGCAAGTTCAGCATCCTCATGGCTATCAACAAAGTCCAAAAATGTCATTCAAAAGTGTCATCTACCTTCCAGAGCATGGACGGAGTCACGAATACAATTGAAAGTTCACAAAAACTCGCCGCGAAGAAGCTTGTGTATGGGCTTCTCCTGCGTGAGCACCACAGGTGCCAAGCAAGGTAATTAGATTATGTAAAGAGCCGCGATCAGCTGCTCCAGTACGGCGAGGACATGCACGGCGCTTTTAGCGGCCGGAGTCTGGAAACCACTGAGAATCACGCGCATTGATTCTAGCAGGTGTTTCAGCATTTTTTTATCGCTTTCTTTGTCATTATTTTCACCTACTTGCTTGCCTATATAGGGTCATCGGCTTTACTAGCCCTAGAATCCACTTGACGTAGAGGAACACTACGGCATGGTATCGTGCCCGTGGATCTACTGGGCAGCGAAGGCCACTCCGTGTCGTGCCACCCAGGGGCGACGAATGTGCACCCTGTGCTCTCGGAGATCCCGAATTTGCAGTAGGCGCGGTTACCGTCCTCGATGCCAGCACAGGCAGAGGTTGTCGAGGCGCCTGCGCCCCACAGGCCAGTTCTTCATAAGTCATTGGATGGTGCTTCTTACGCGAGCGTTGTCTGTCTCGGCGAACAGATTCAGCAGCCTGTCTGTAGCGTCCATCGCCTTTGTGAGACACGGAACCTACGCCTGAGCACGATCCAGAAACCACAACAACCTGTTTCAAAACCCGCGTGGTAAGTTGACATACTGGCCACGTGATGTCGGTGCGCAAGCTATTTCCGTCGCGTCCGCTCAAAATTATGCTCAAAATCAAGCGCTGCCTGACTCGCGCGCTGTCCCCGCGTCTCCCCTCTCTAGACGCGTAGGACAAGCAAGCGCGCACGGCATCGCAGACGCGTGACGCGTAGCCAGGCGCGTGTGATTAGCCCCGTGTGCTTAGGCCTTAATAGGACATGACGGTCAATGCGCTAACGCACGCGGAGTCAGTCAAACGCTCGCACAGGCCTGTCATTTTCAAAATAAAATGCATAAAAGCCTTCACAGCCTTCTGGGCCCACGATCATGTATTGCGGATGACGTTCTATTAACGCCCGCATGGACAATTCATTGTACATTGATTGTCTTTATATGTCAGCTGGAGCACACCGCTACAATAAGCGGCTGATATTCTCTTCGCAGGCGCAGATAATACATACAGCACTGTCAGCTATTCCAATCAGTGTGAAATAGGCTCCCGTAAAGGCAACTCCTAACCACAACCAACACAGAAGAGACGGCTCACCGTCCAGAGGTGAATCATTAGGGTGAATTCGCTTATCGTACTATTGCCACAAGACAATAACGAACATATGAGAACAGCCAGACCATTTTCATTAAGCCACCGACAGACACGGACGCGCGCGTATACATAGCGGACCCTATTCGACGAGTCCGCGTCTGGAGAATCCTTCATTTTCTTCGGCGGAGAAGTAATAAAGTCGCACTACACAATGAAAAAAATAAATAAATAAATAAAAAGTTAGGATGGGCCGAACAAGGATTCAGTTGTTATAAGCAGGAACATCAACACGACGCGATCAGGCTCATCCCGCTCTCCTTACTTCTCTGGAATTAACTAACTTAAGTTCACGTTTGTAACTCCGCTACTTTATTCTATTTAACGTTTTTAGTAGCGTGACCTGCAGTGACCTGCAGTGACCGGCCCTACTGTGTGTGATCATGTACTGTGTGTTCTACTTTATTCTTTGAGATTTGTCATCTTGCACTTTCTTTCCTCTTTACTCTCCTTCTTCCTATCTTCCATTTCTACGTTTCTATCTCCGCCTTTCTAAAGAGTAGGCAGGCGTTGTGCCCCTTCCGGTGGCAGTTGCCAGCCTGCTCCTCGCTTTCCGTTTCCTGTCAAATATATATATATATATATATATATATATATATATATATATGTGTGTGTGTGTTTTGAAATAAACAAATACAAAAGAAAACAAAAAGTGGAGACTAAAATGAATGGCGACTCCTGTGGCAGAAACACTGTCCTGCAGTGCACCTGTCGGGGCCAGGCAAAAAAAGAATATTTAAACAGCAGGCGACAGCATGGCGCCTACTACAAAGAAACACCTTCCCAAACCCGATCGCTTATAATCATTGTTATCCAGAGCTCTAGTCGGATCAATGCAAAGACTGCAATCAGCGGCGGGGGGGGGGGGGGGGCTCAGACACATAATCTGGGCTTGCCCCAACATAGTGGAGGGGCCAAACAACGCATATACGTACGCGGAGCAGTGGGAGACCGCGCTTCTCATTTCAGACAGCGAGCACCAACTACACGTCATCAGGCAAGGCGAAGATGCCGCCAGGAGCCAAGGGCTCCTGGCCGCCATCTAAGGGAGGAGAGCTAAACTCCTCTTACACTTGCCGTTTTCAATAAAAGTTGTTTCTCTCTCTCCAGGCCCCGGAGACAATTTACACGGCTGCAAAATATCATAAGCTTTATATATACCTTGTACGTATTAATGTCGGCTGTATGGTCTGCTGGGATTCAAGTTTGCATTTAACTCTGCGGCATTTCCTTCACAATAGAGGGGAAGTCACGAGAGAGCACGCAGAAGCTACAATTACTATATTTTAATTAAATTACGCTGCTTACCTTCCCGAAATTGCACACAGTGAAATAAATCGTAGTGGGGGAGTCCGGATTAATTAGATCACCTGGATTGTTTGTTTGTTTTTCTTTTAATTAAATGTAACTACTGCAACTGAAACTACTAAGTGGTTCATTTGGAAAAGGAAAGGTTGGCGCTATCTTCTACAGCCCTTGAGGGAGGGAGCACGGCTCAGCGCCTGTGTCTGCAAGGGAGGTTGGCATCATAGATGATGCCCGCTACTTCTTCTTTCTTAGGCAAACACTATTTGTCAAAATTTGGCCTGCCATAGGGAACAAACAAGTAAAAAAAAACAGACAGATACAGAACGTCAGGAAAATAGGTCGGCCAGAACAGATACAAGAAAGACATACAATATTAACCAATAGCGCTAACGCAGAGTTCTGCGTTTCTTTAACGTGCACCTGAATTTAAGTACACACGGGTTCTTGCAAATCGCTCGCACCGAAACTGGGCCACCATGGCCGGAAATCGAAGCCGCGACCTCGTACTCAGCAGTAGAATGCTATGTACACTAAGCCTTCGACTACTGATTTTTTTCCCGTGAGGTTGAGACAAATTTCAAGATACATTTAATCGTAACAATTAGGATCGCTAGTCATGTCCGCAGCTCAATCATAGCTACATCTGCGCGCGCGGCAAACTGGTAACAAACTTTCCTTACATCTGTAGGTAGCCACGGGGAGGGTGCACAATAGTTGTAATTGATCCGCATATGAACTAGGAAGAGGAAACAAAAACAAAACTGATTCGAGCGTCCTGGAATTCATTCCAAAAGTGCTGTCCACAATGTTTCTTTTTTGTGAGTAATGTTGACCGTAATGTTGAACGCGCTCAGTAATGTTGTCGCTTTTAACCTTACAGTCATGGTGGAAAACATCTGTGCATACGCCGCGGTAGCCTGGTGGCTGTGTCGTTGCGCTGCTGAACTCGACGTACCGGGTCCTACCCCGGCTGCAGCGGGCGAACATCGATGCAGGCGAAATGCAAAAGCGCTCGTACACTGGGATTTGGGTTCACGTTAAAGAACTCCAGGGAGTCAAAATTCATTCGGGGTCCCCCACTACGGCGTGCCTCATAATCAGATCGTGGTTCTGGCACGTGAAACCCCAGAATTTAATTTAATTTATAACATTGGTGCAAGAACGGGACCAAGTAAGCAAGCGGCGCACGCTACGCTGTGTGTGTCTTTTGTTTTCTTTGTCCCGTTTTCGTAACACACTTTTCCACCACTCAATGTTGCCAGCTTGCTCAGTTCTCAGGTCTTGTGAACAAGTCTACGGCACATTAAGCTGGAAAAATAAAGAATTGAAACAAGAACGTTGTCTTTACCAAACAGTCCCGACGTGTTCGGAGCAATCAGACAGCCAACGCAATAAATTCAAAAGAACACGCTGAAGGAAGCGACAACGAAAGTATAACGAAGAACGACAGCGGCAGCAGCAAAAAACGGCAATTGTATAAATATATATAATAATATAATACGCATACTGTAGTGCTAATAACACGCGGCAAGTGACGGAGAGGTATACGCTAGCCATGCATGCTTAGCACAGCTCGAAAGGAGGCGAGCCTTTCCCTACAGGCGCAGGATTGGCCAACCGCAAAGCTTCTTTTCTCGGGGAAGATACAAGGGATACAACGAGCACAGCCTCCCACGCCTGCTGCAGGTCGTTCTTCCTGGCAGTTATTTACTTTGGTGAAGAGTTTGTTGTCGTCCCTCTTGTTATCCATCCTGCCCAGGAGGAAGCGCGCTTTAGCCATGGTCGCCTTACCCGCACATAGCGCCTTGTCAGGCGGTGTTAACGTTTCGCTCGCGAGCTCGCACACTAATGCGGCACAAGGGAGCCGAAGAACGGGCGGAAATTGTGTAATTCACGAAGTGCCTGGTGCGACAGTGTTAGCACCAGGAGCTTGCAATCAGCCGAATGGAACGGAAGGCATTAAGAAAGAAAGAAAGAAAGAAAGAAAGAAAGAAAGAAAGAAAGAAAGAAAGAAAGAAAGAAAGAAAGAAAGAAAGAAAGAAAGAAAGAAAGAAAGAAAGAAAGAAAGAAAGAAAGAAAGAACGACAGATATGACTATATGCGACGGATCAAGTATGCTCAGTGTATTGTTTAGTAAGCAGAATCTCACTGCTGGGCGCACGTAATAATTGCGCGGCGCATATCGCATTTACTCGCCAAGGCGAAAGAAACAGCGCATGATCTCGTCGCCGAGTAAATACTCTCTTATAAAAACAAAAGCACTCACTTATTTGCGTAATAAATATTCTACCACAGTTTATGATCCAAACAAGCACTGACAACTTCATTTTGCTGGCGTAACTACTCGTTATATGTTTAAATTCATTTTTATAATTTTTTTACGTGCACTCACTCAGAAAGAACTGTCGATAACGGAGTTAACTTCGGACGAGAATTGTATGCAATATAAAATAAAGGAGTTGCAAACCGATGAAAACACCGTAATGTTCTTGCAAACAACGGGCTTCCAAGTAGGGGGAGTACGGGCTCTGAAACGAGTATCATCGGAACGACAGCTTTGCGACAACGAAAAGGACGCCGATTACGAAACTTAGTCGAATTGATCCAGCAGCATTGTTCGCAATAGATGTGACGAAGATAAAGTGTTCATTTAAAGGTAAGGCGCGTAACTTCCCTCTGAGGTGTGTGTGTGTGTGTGTGCGTGTGTGCGTGTGTGCGTGTGTGCGTGTGTGCGTGTGCGCGTGTGCGTGTGTGCGTGTGTGCGTGTGTGCGTGTGTGCGTGTGCGTGTGTGCGTGCGTGTGTGTGCGTGCGTGTGTGTGTGTGTGTGTGTGTGTGCGCGTGTGTGTGTGCGTGTGTGCGTGTGTGCATGTGTGCGTGTGTAGTTTTTATTGCGATAGCAATTATATGGACACTCAAAAGCAGATTTCTGCCGTCGGCGTCGCCGTCGCCGTCGCCGTGAGGTTCCGTATGACGTCAATGGAGATGAAATCGTCGCCGCGCGCCGAACGCTGTTTGTGCGAGTGAAAGGGCGCGAGAGGCACGCGCTTTCATGGGGAGTGAACGCACGGCGGAGAACAAACGCGCGTTCTGCGCCGTGCTCGCTTAAGGGCTGCAGAAGTAGGCGTCTCTTTCCTCCTTTACAATCACCATATATGTAGAGCAAACGCGCCTTCTTCCGACGCGCGTGAGGCCGTGGGGGAGGGGGGAGGGAAGGGAGGCGACGTTTAGCGGCGGCACCAAGTGCCTATTTATATCAGAGGCTCCGGCAACAGTCACCAACGCCGCACGCATTTTGAGCGAACGCGGGCAAAACGCCGATGGCGTCGACAACAGTTCTGCGTGTTGCCGATGCTGCTGCATGTCCAAGTTTATACAGCTGATAAAGCTAATATCATTACTCCGTATAGCTCTCTACAAGTTTGCTATCGCAATTGATGCTTCGCCTTTCAGGTGAAACTGCGACGACTTTTTTTGTTCTTTTTTGTCTTAAAAAAGTACCGGATGCTCCAGCGAAGCGGCAAAATGATAGGCGGACGTCTTCCACTGCCGTATGATTAACTTCAGCCGTGCTCTTCCGTAACAAGCTCTCTATTATTCCATGCTCGCAATTAGAATGAAGGTAATCCATCGGTCGTTAAGAGAGCTTTAGAAAATTAAGGTAAACATCTGACAAGCAGTTACTCCTGTCACAGCAGTCACCAGCACGCCCATTGTTTTCAGAGCGGTAACACGACCGAACATCGAATACTATAACACTGGAGTAGAGCGGGTGCAAGATATGCGAATATTTCAGCTCCCGAAACAACGCGCACGTCAAAATTAATCCGGAGCCCCCCACTACGGCGTGCCTCATAATCAGAACTGGTTTTGGCGCGTAAAACCCCACAAAGAAGAAGTAAACATTGAGCGCGCATTGCATAGCTCGCGTTAATACAATGGCCAATAGGGGCACGTACCCCTCTCTCAGTGGCAAAGAAACGTTTGGACACATCTTACGTTAGTACCCATCCTAAGACGAGCAGAGAGCTTCCCTCCATGTTATATGAAACCAGTTTAATTGTAGACCATAAAACAAAAAGTAAATCCTTGGGACACTGGATGCAGGACGCTGAAGGATAGCCGCAGTACCATACTGGGCCATTTCTTATGTCAATGTAGTGAATGCTCAAGCCAGTACGTGCGTGTGGTGGACATCGATCCCCACCTTTCCTTCCTTTTTTTCCTCCTCCGCCTCCTCCTCCTCAAGCCGTTACGCATGCATGCACTTTTTATCTCCTTACTATGTTCATTTCTGTTCATATCCAGCCTCCCCCAGCGTATCGTAAGAGAAATAGAGTATTGCTGGTTAAACTGCCTTTCACAGCGAAGCTGTTTAGGAGGATCCTCTGCCGTCGTTGTCGGACTTCGCTAAAAAGGGGCTACGTGACCTAGCGGGAGAGGACAGGAAAAGATCTCAACAGGGGAAAAGGAGTTGGAGTGACCCCTTTCAACCTGTGAGAATGCTGTGAGAGGGTGCAGATGACAAGGAGAACGGGGAGGTGGGTTGACTAAAGTCGCGCCGTCCAATGCTCGCGTTGGAGGGGGAGAGCGTGAGGCGCGCCAGCCAATGGCGGTGTAGGAAAAAAGTAGGCCAACGGAGGAGTAGGGTGTGAGATGAGTTCGCGTTAGCGTTGGTTGCATATACGGAGCTTTGGTCAGGGACTCTTGTCTGGGAACGTCGTATATATAATTAAAAAGCGCGAGGAACGCGCTAGTGAACGCCGTCGCCCGTGGACGCCGATGCGTCCCATCCCTTGCAACGTGCTAGGAACGCCGTCGCCCATGGACGCCGACGCGTCCCATCCCCCGCAAGTAGCGCCGTTCGGGCCAGCCAAGCGGCCGCGAATGCAACTACGGCTCGGATGCTCGCTCCCATTGCAGCCGGCCTGACGCGGCAGGCCGTACCTTTTTTAAAGCATGGTCACGTGCATGCGGAGCACGCATAAGCGAAAATGAGGTGAAAGAATTATGAAACAAAATATTTACAATATAGACTGCTAGCGAGCTTTGACTTGCATGGTGTAATACACGGTGTAACTAACTAACCATCTTCACGGAGTGGAAGGGGCGGTGATCTTTTTTTTTGTTCTTGTTTCTTTCTCTTACACGATCGCAAAGTTAAACCAGGCTCCTTAAAAATCGATTAAACGAAGCCGCTGTTTTACAACAAGGTGGTATCAAACGAACTAAGGGCAAAATCTCGTTAGAAGGAAAGCGCGTCACACTGCGTTGTATTTTTTGCTCTCGTGCGCAAGGACGGCATGCGGCGATGCACAAAGCCTCTTTAGGCCGTTGTGCTTGAGAGCGTGCGACCTAAGCCAGTGTCGCGCCAGGGATCACAAACTGAGCGCAAATGGCTTCTACACTGTATACAAGCTCCTCTCTGTGGCGATTACCTCGAGGAGCGGCAAGACGTGCAAGCCGTAGTAGAGCTACGCAGAGCGGGAGAGACGGGGTAATGAAGAGAACGAAAGTGGGCGTTTTCTAAGGCGCGAGCAGCCAGTGAACCAGGTGAAAAAGCACGCTACGGGTTGTTCGTGGGCCTGCAAAGGGAGCGGAGGTGCGTTGTTTTCCAAGCTTTTGCAAAACTCGCGTATCCCTGAATGCACGTAATGCAAAGTGTTTGCTCGAACGCGTGAAAGCGCACAGCCACAATGTCACCTTAACGTAACTCGGGTAAGTACATTCAGCGCTATCAAATAAAATGTCGCAACGAGACATCAATCAACGGAGGAACTTATATATATATATATATATATATATATATATATATATATATATATATATATAGAAGAACAAAAGAACCAAGGTGCCCGATTTTCATTAGTTAAATTATAAGAAGCCATCAAACAATGACACAAAGGGTAGCATGGGGCAAATTATTTGTAGTTCGGGAAATTAAAGAGATGATACATAAATCGGAATGGAAGTGGATGGAAGAATGAAACTGGACGCAGGTGAAATACGTACCCACATCTTCGCATTACGCCTGCGATGCTCTTACCAACTGAGCTACGGCGGTAGACCGACATGAATACCCCATCTCCTTTTTGGGGTATTCATGTCTGTCTACTAGAAGTAACCCTGGGATAGTTAGCCAGTGCCACCACTCACGGCCATGGCAGTGGATGTATAGAGCATCTACCGCAGACATCACGTAGTACGTGAACTTTTCGGCTGAAGGCAAGTGTTCAATAAAATCACACATGCTACCTAAAGGCATCAAAGCTGCCGGATTCAAGACCCTCGCTATGTAATGGACGAGAAGAAATGAAACCGAGGGGCGCGATTTTTATTAATCATATTATAAGAAGCCAAGATTCAATGACACAAAGGACAGCATAGCATTTGTAGTTCTTAATTTGATTACAGAAATTATACATTATCGGAATCCACTTTCATTACGATTATTTATGACTAAGAGCTTTCTCTTTCGATTCGCATGACAAGAAAAGTATCTGGGCTTGTGGATCGTAAATGGGCGTTTTGTATTGAGTTATGATGCTGGCATGTTATTTGTGTGCATGTTAACTGTGTGTATGAGGGATTCTTATTGTGCATATATACGGGGTGTTACAGAAAATTAGTTCGAAAAGTGAAATTTCTGAATCGAATAGAATAGAAACAATCGAGAGAAATCATCTTCGAATATCGACTCAAATATTGAAGTTTGCGTCAGTCTAAACGAAGTGAAATACACAGTTCGCGTGGAGTTTGCTTGAGTAAAAACGTGAGGCTTGTATACTACATTTAATACATGTTTGTAATGTCGTTCGCGAATTGCCGTCTGGTGAACTAAGGAGCTTCTAAATGAAAAAACAAATGCATTGAGATGTCTGGCGTTGACTGAATATGATAGGGATGAAACAAACAAAAAACACGTCACGAGATGCGCATAGTGAGTTGTGTTCGTTGAAGGAGGAGCGTGATTGTGTTAAAAGGATGTAAGTATAGTGAGGACGGTTTTGCATAATATAGCCAGCGCATTCGTATGTGGGCTGCCTAAAAGCGAGGAATACTTATTGAATGTATGGATATCACTAAGCACAAGATATCTGCCCCGTGCGTTCGCTGAGGAACTGGTGTCTCTGCCCAAAAATCGCAGCTCTCCTGCTGCAGTCCTCACTTGCACCGATCTCTCTCTGTTGGTACCCTAGTAGGAGTACTTATCCCTTATATTCAAACAGAAACGTACTCTAAAAGATTTCGAATAGTGAATTCTCGTATCGAACACGAATAGAATTGGAAAAACTGTTCAAATAGTATTTGAAATTTTTAATATTGGCCCACCCTGCATCCTGTGTAATATCAGTCGAACCTCATTGCACTGTAGAAATTAGCAATGGCTGCTTTTCGCATCTTTGAATCCGGTTATTAACATCTGACAGGAAGGAATTAAGTGTTTCCTAAACGTTAATAGTATGAGTGTTGACGTTATGAACTTAAGTAGAATAATTTTGATAATTACTTATCTAATTACAACTTTGTAGCTTTAGAATGTGTGCCTCTGTGATAAAAGCAATGACGTGGAATTAACTTAGGTACTTAATCATCGCTATGCTTTAAAAATTTGGAGCACATTTTCTGAAACACCCTGCATGTAAACAGAAGCTCAAGCGGACTGAAGCACTTAGTAGCTGAATTTTGCGTTTGTATGCTTAAAGTGTCGGTATAGTTATTCTTCTACACGTTTATGCGCATTGACCCTTCCACATTCTTTATCTACATTTCTAAACAATGTTCTGATTACCTGCTACGTTGTTGAAATGAGACTGGCAGTATTGCAAATAAAGCAGATACGAGCATGCACATGGAACGAGCAAGTCAATAACCACAGAAACAAGGCGTTATAATTGTGTTTAACCATTACTGACAAGTAAGCTCATAGTGGCTGTAAACTTCCTCACTATGCAAAGTGGAAACAGGACTCGATACGGCAAAGGGTGTAAGAAATTGTTGGTCTTGCTGCCGTGCAAAGCAGTAGTTACATTTATATAAACCCGACAAAAGAAACGCGAGTTGGCTTCTCGGGCCGATTTTCGATCACCTAGCTGGTTTCTAATAACGCTAGCAGCATGAATAAACCTGACTATGCGGGCTAAATTTACTCACTCGACCTTGTTGTCAAAATGCACGTGAACTCCACTTCTGAACCGACCAGCTCGCATCGAGTTCACGCAAACAAAACTATTGACAGCTATATCTCGCTCAAATCCAGATACCCATGGCTATTATTTTACTCCCCTCATTTCCATAGTCCTGCTTCACGCTTCAATGGTGTTTAGAATAGCAGTTTGCTATAGACTTTCCTCGGTAGCATACAAAACACATGCAATCTATTGTCGCTGGGTTGGGTACGCCCCACTTAAGTTTAGCCGCGAAACATTAAAGGCAAAGGCTTGCGTGTCGGACGTCACTCAAACGTCCGCTCCTCGAGTTTGGTTCCCATTACGGCTTCTTGAGAGTCGCCGCAGGACTCCAAAGGCGATCAGAGCCTGGCAAGAAGGAAAGAAGACGTGAAGCAAAATCACGGAGAAGGAATGAGAAGCGCACTAGAGTAGGCGCAAGTCTTCCTAACGCAATATTCCTGTTCTTGGACGAAACACAAAACGAAAAGGCGACAGCGTTACAGGAGATAAAAAGGACGACGACGGTGCGCGTCATCGTGCCCTGTTGAAGTTCTCGCCGGCTCGCCGAATGATGAGAGGACGGGAGAGAGTGGGGGGCGGGGGATAAGGAAAGGATAATGCATGCGCGGGCCAGTCGGGATAGTCAGAGCCAAGCTGCCGCCATGCTGCTCGTAAATATTCCATGGAGTTGCACACCGTGCCACTCCGGGGACCGGCGTCGAGGCTCGCAGGGCACACGGCTCTCTTCAGCCCCTATTCTGCGTGCGTCGGCCGATTCTCTGGGCTCGAGCGAAAGGCGCTCTGGTTCGGCCGCACGGAGAACGTCCCTCTCTCCCGTGGACACAAAGGCCCGAGTCGACCACGTCCGTAGCGTATTCCCGTCCGATGCCATCGCGGGCAGTCGCTGTCTTACGAGATAATTTAGGAAGTTGCCCTCACAGCGGGCTTTGACGCCAACGCTATCTCATTTGAGCGTTAGCGAGAATGTCCTTACAGGACTGCGCAGTTATCCGTATAAGAGCGTGTCGTGGCGTCAGATTACTCTTGACAGGCCGTGCAGGGAGCTCGTCGGTGTGGGCTTTCACTCTCTGAACACGCCTATACCGCTGTCTGATTAGTCGTCACGTCGGCGTTCTTAGGTTGATATTTATATGCATCCATTGTACCATGCATTATTTATAGGTATTCGCTTCATGGTATTAAATTTGCGGCGGAGTACCGTATTTTATACTGACAAAACTATCGAATAATATTGCGAGCGCCGTTTCAGCCCAACATCGACTGTAGGCACTTTCTCAAACTTCATCGTGTGAACGCTGTGAACAGTACACCTGAATATGCAGTACAGCGGCGTTATACTACTGTCAGCAATGGTAAGGCATTAATTACAATGACAAAAAACGGTCCATTTGCAGTCATTTTCAACTATGCATTTCCTAATAACCCGCAAGCGTGAATGCAAAGATCAAATTATTAAAACACAGAACATGACAATTAAGCTGGTGTTCGAAATCCATTGCATATCGTGAATATGTATTACTAGTTAGTGTACACGTGAAATCTGTGTAAAACTACTGACTCACACGACGGTCAGTGATGAGGCGGTGGTGTGTTGTAGCTACAGGAGGGTTTAGCCCGGTGATCGAGGACTGAAATTGTTCCGTCTGAGCTTATATTTTATTGTCACTGCGATATTCACCATCTGTCGAACGGTGCGGTGTCGTTTAGAAATGTGAGGAGAAGCCGCGAAGCTTCCTTGCGGGCTATAGCAGATCCTTCCGGAAACACAAGGTGTTGAAGACACGGATATGTGGGAGGCCGTTTCTTTCCTAAGTTCTCAAGTAGAACGTACATTTCACCACGGTAGCCTGGACACGCCCAAAGAAAGTGTTTGATGTCTCCTGCCACGTTACACGAATTACACAGTGGAGAATCGGTACGACCCGTCTTTAATAGCTATGCAGGTGTATACGCAGATCATATACCCTTATTCGGTGCAGGGATTCATTGCACAGCACCGATATAATTGCACCAGTTAAGTTATTGTTAAGTGAGCGCCCTTCGCATACCACAAGCGCAAGGGTCATGCAACGGTGGCGTCCACGATAGCGCTTGCTAGACTTCGAGTACTAAAAGCACGGTTTATTTTAAGCGAAGCTTTACAGGCTCACAAGTGTCGGTGGCGGCGGTGGCGGCGGCGGCGGCGGTGGTGGTGGTGGTGGTGGTGGTGGTGGTGTGACGCTGAAAAGAGGGCCGATCCTGGTGATTGTGCAGAAAAGGTCCAAACTCAATGGCACATACCCCTGTGGACTCGGACACCTCTAACGCGCCCTTGAACTACCCTTTTCACACGTGAGACCCAAAGAGACAAAATCACCCACCCTTCCCCTGTCTAGAAAATGGGGGTAAGCGAAGATTGTCGTCCGATTCTAGCGTGAGGTCTTCCGAAGACCAGGCGAAATGTCAGCGAAGAGCCGCAGACCCTGAGTTGCGGGAGAGCGATGTTGATACCAAAGGTCAGCGAAGATCCGCCGACCCTCAGTTTAGGGCAAACCAAGCGGAATGTGTGCGACAGTATCGTCTAACCACAAGCTTCGATTACCCCCATTTTCTCGACAAAAAAGGGTTGGTGATTTTTTTTTTTTTTGCACAAGTTAGCTTACTTCACACGTTGGCAGTATCCGATGTCATTAAATCTAACTCTTTAATATAAACAGTGCGATAGACGGCACAAGCCACTGGCACATACACAAACAGCGGTTTGTGTGTGTTTGCTATCCGCTTGTACCGTCTTTTGTGCCTCAGATTAAGACCCTAGCATTGAAACTAAGTTATGACATTACATCTTCCTTCATTTTCGACTTCCTTTTTTCCACGATCAAACAGCGTGTTCTAGCCAAATAAACCCAAATAGAGATTCAAAAGAATTCTGCACTGGTACAAAAAGCTTTACATCAAAAAAGGTTCTTTAGTTCCTGTTTAAGCAGCTGAATTGGAATGGTTAACGCGCCTCATTGCAATTCTTGCGGTACCAAGAGACTATTGAACACGCTTTTTTCAGTTCTCAGTACGACGTCGATCGTGGACCTCCGCAACGTATCAAACCGACTGGACTCGAGGCCGCTTTTAAAAACTAAGATCCTTGGACCAGGTCCGAGCGCGTCGCTGAGCAAAAATCCACGAAGAGCATCACTGCAGGAGCTGAAGTCGACAGATCTCTGCGACCATTTACAGACTAGCTGTGAATCTTCACACTTGTGTGCATCTAGTGCACTTTCTCCCTCCCCCTTTTTCTCTTCTTTTCTTCTCTATGTTCTCTTTCCCCAGTGCAAGGTAGCAAACTGGACGTGCCTCTGAATAACCTCCCCGCCTTTCTTCTCTCTCACGCTAAGGAGCTGGCCAGTTATTTCAATGCTGTCTTTTGTGAGGTTAATGCGTCAGTGATTCTCGTACAACAGCGCCCTGAGAAAAGAGCCTCCAAGAATAAGATCACCTTGAATAAGATTAAATGTGGGCATTGTGGCTTGCGCTTCGCAGAAGCGCGTCATCGCCATTAAAAATAAGCAAGTTCAAGTGGGCATCGCCATGGAGAAAACAGAAGAGATAAATTAAACCCCTCTTCGGCTGTACCTAAATATTGAAGGTATTTCACTCTATAGAACAAGCGAGCGAGAATATATAAATAAATCGATCAGTCGATCAATAAGAAATCTATTACTCAAAACAGTGTATATGATTAAATGTCACTCTAGCACTTCTGCATCTTCAAGCAAAGATCGAACTCTTTATCTCGCAAGGATCTGATTCACGCTACGTAAAAAGCTTCTTCTCTAAATTTAGACTGCCTTTTTCGAGCGACGAACACTGCACTTCCACAAAGGCCGAAGTGGCGCATAAATATATATCAGAAAAAATTAAGCTGTATTGCACAGTTTTTTAACCAAGGGATGAAGCCGATTACCATCTTAGCCTCCATTGAAAGATGTACTGACCACTACAAAAGAGACTGGAAAAAGATTGTTGGACAGCTCTTCAAAGCAGCCCCTACTGCCACGTGATCTACATGAGCAGCAGAGACGAAAGAAGATGGGGTGAAAGCAGCTATTCCCGCTAAGCATTCCGCTTTCATAGCGTGGGGTAGGCGAAAAAAAAAAGTCGGTACAATTCAAATATTTAAAATGAGACAAAGTGTGCCGGTCACTGTGGGGACGTCGTTGTAATATTACAGGAAACGAAAAGAACGGGCCCGTAAGGTCAATTTTTCTTTCCCACTCGCCCGTGCATCTCGCTGAACCAGACACTCAAGCGTGATCGAACGAAAACAAGCAAAATGAGAGGAGGGAGACTGCAACGGTGGTCTCTCTCTGCAAAGCTGCGTTGCTTCTTCTTTGTATCGTTCCCGTTTACGAAGGCGCAGGTCCAAGCTTCAAGTTTTTTTTTTTTTTTTTTTCTCAGCCTCAACTTGATTTTCTCCCCCCACCTCTTTCTTTCTCTCTCTCTCTCTCTATCTTACTTTTTGCCTTGTTTCTCACTTTTAGGGTGGGCCCCCGAGAGTGAACACGCTCACTCTTTCCACGCGCTGAGCTCGGTAGAGGAAAGAACGCAATTTAGGACGGGATCAGAAACTCATCAGTCGACCCACAACATCGAGAACAGCCTGCGGGTTACGCTGCACTACGCAACACTTCGCGTGAACTATTCTAACAAGAGCCGAATGTCGGGAGTCTATAATCTTAGCTCGAATGCGTGTTGCCATTAGCGTATGCCTTTTTCTTTTGTCTCTTCTTTTTTTCTTTGTTTGTCTGTCTCTTTCATAATTTCTTTCTTTGCCTTTTGAGGAACGTGTGGCAACATAGCTTTCGGTACGAAGAATAGGCTACTGCAATGAAAATGGACGCAACCGCACAACACCTCATATACAGGGTGTTTCACGTAACTTGAGCCAAACATTAAAAATATGCAGATGCCACATAGCTGGACGGATCCAAGGTGATGTTGTTTGCCATCGCTTGGAGATACTCTAATTATTTTTTGCATTCCGCCTCATTACATAATTAGTGTTCATTAATTAATCAACTTCTGAAATACTGTAATTCCATTAAAAGTGTCAACGATAAAATTGTAGAGCAACATGAAAAACTCCCGGTACAGTTTTCTGTTGCTCAATACATGCTACATAAAAGTGTTTTTCCGAGCGTGAAAGAAGCCCGCGAATTCACGCAAAGTGCCCCGAGCTGCCGGTCCCGCGGCAATTTTGCGTGTTTTCGCGGGCTTCTTTCACGCTCGGAAAAACACTTTTATGTAGCACGTATTGAGCAACACAAAACTGTATCGGGAGTTTTTCATGTTTTTCTACAATTACCTCATTGGCACTTATCATCTAATTACAATATTTGAGAAGTTTATGAAAGTTGCAAGAAAGAAAGAAAGAAGGAAGACAAAAAGAATGAAAGGAAGGAAGGAAGAAAGGGCAGGTGCGGGGAAAGCTGCGCCGGTCCCGGATCACGTGACCGCGCTCTTGGGTCGTTTGGTGTGTCGCGGGGAGGGAGATGGATAGAAAGGAAGTTGGCGCGCGCTCCGCCGGGCTTCCCTCGCCTCAGATCAGTTTCAGCGACCGGATGGGAAAGGACTTGTCGTCAACGCGTCGATTCTAGCGTGAGGGCTTCCGAAGTCCAGGCGAAACACCGAGTTGCGGACCCCGAGTTGCAGGAGCGCGATGTGGAAGCCAAACGTCAGCGTAGAGCCGCCTACCCTGAGTTTAGGGCAAACGAAGCGGAACGCCTGCGACAACGTCGTCTTGCCACAAGCTTCGCTTACCCCTATTTCCTCGACAGGGGAAGGGCTCTGAAATTTTTTTCAGTTTTGTGCAGTATGAAGACAAAGAAAGCACGAACATTGAATTTCGGGGGTCTATTGAACCCTCTGCTAACACAATGGGGCTCCAGGTCCCTTCAGACTGCAGAGTATTACTACACAAGCGCACTTGACTAAAGGCACTACCGCGTAAGACGGGGGGTGTTTGGCGCCCCATTATCCGTCCGCAATGGCGAAGGAGTACATTTTCCTTCCTCTTAATGCCTGCAGCTAATAATTAACTTGTGAATGTCGCATGAGCTGTGACTCTAATCTTTGTGTTATATTAACACGGAATATGACTACGTTAAATCGAAATTTATATCTGTAACTTCGAGAACTCACTATAAAATGCAGAAAGGATCATCACACCATCTTTACTTTCAATAGAGTCTGCGGCACCTTAAAATAAAAAGACGTAACTGCGACACAATTATTCACAGTGCATCATAATTCGTGAAGGAAGGGGATACCAGCGGGTCACCGACGTTTCACAAGAACAGAAAGTTAGAAACAGCTTCCACGCTCTTCAAGCCATGCTCAGAATGTAGAAGGCTAAATAAAGCAAAGTGAAAGACCAAATAGACGGTGCTTAATCCATCGCTGGAAAGAAGGTATGGGGATGAGCACCGTGAAAGAGAAGGGGAGACGACCAGTTGGGGTGAAAATAGCGGTGCGACTACACAGCACTGTGAACCATGATGGAAAAGAAAGAAGACTGCGTGAAGACTGGAAATAATCATGCCGACGTCTCAGCCAGTCTCACTGGTCGGTGGTCGAGTAAACACAACAGGGATGGTAGACCGCCTCTGGCAATAAATTGGCATGGAATTGTGGCTGGATCCGTCCGTTCGTGGACACATCCGTGGACAAGGTGTAATACCGAATATAAAGGAAAGAATGCAGATTATTACTAGCGCGCAAACTTCTGCGTACTTTTTTTTCCTTGCTGGCTGAATACTAGAGGCCAGAGAAGATTAATTTGGCCGCCGTACTGAGATGTAATCAAGTGACGCAATAAAGGGAACCACGCCAGACGCCGATCTCCGTCTCACAGCAAGGATGCTGCTTGCATCACTTTACGAAATCGAGAAAGCGCGTCCGGTGCTCTCTTGTCTGACGCAATGTTCACGTTAATGAGCACTTTAAAAGCAGGAGCCGCCTTAATAATGTGTACAGACATTTCTTTTATTGCTGTCTCGCACAGAAAAGTCTATTTAATTGATTGGCTTTCGATTGCCGCATGTGTTTAGTCATTTTCATTTCGCACGGCACTATATTTTATCCGATATTTACGCAGGGCGTTCTCTCATCTGGAATCATTCTGCTGTCACGCCAGAAGGAAAGTCAGAAGGTAAAAAAAAGTGGCACGTCTCCTACGCCTAACTGAAATTTCCATGTGTGAAAGCTTAGAAACTGGGTGCCACAAACGTTATAGGAGCAAAACTGAACGTCTTTACATGAATCACACCAATGTCAGAACAATGCGCGACGCCAACATTCCAATAATGTCGTATCAATGTCACGCCAATGTTTCTTTCGCGTAGAGAGGAATACACCTTCTACTTAAATTGTTCTTTTGTTCGCTACTTCACTCTCGCATAATACTACATGTGTTTAGAGCAACGTTTGTTACTTCATTGATGATTGAAATCCAATAACGGTAGAATGCATTGTACACTAGGTACGCGGCCTGGAAGATGCAAGTCCGATGCATAGTAATTCCACAACAATCACAAAACAGTAATCAAGTGTCAGTTACACAGGCTTTCATAGTAAATAACATTGATAAAACAACACGTATAATAATGTGTTACAAACATAGAAATGTGTACTATGAATGTGCGACAGATCGTATTACATAGGTACATCGCATGATTTCGCGGCAAACACTGAAGCGAGTCATAATTCATCATCGTATATTTTATGTCCACTGCAGGACGAAGGCCTCTCCCTGCGATCTCCAGTTTGTCGGAGTCATGAGGGAGTTAGTGGCCGAATACTGCACCAGGGAGGCCAATTCCTGTTCTGGTGAGGGAGTGACTTTGATAAAGCTTAGTGGGCCTTCATAGTTTGGTTGCACCTGAACTAGTATAGTTCCACTAGCTCTCGGCAATATATTTTTCTTGCCGGTGTCAGGCACCACTCCATGCCTGAAAATGTGGTGGAGTGGAGTAGGATTCAAACTTACGACCTTCAGATTTGAAGCCGGGTATTCTACCTCTGCTCCACGCCACTACTGAGTCATAATTATGTACATTCAATGTATATACATGACATTGTATCCAATAAAGACCAGTGAATTTGCCTACCAAAACCAGGCAGGTCGGAAAACAACCTTCACTCGTCCGTGAGAGACCAACACGAAGAGACACAACCATTGCCGAAGAAATTCATCATCACCGAGGAAAAACAGCTCCTCCGACATGACAAATAGGTGCTCGGAACGCAACCACTCTAGGATAGGAAATTGAGCGCGGAGGCGATGGCATATGGCATCCGCCTTGCAGCGGTTGTGCAGTATAGGCCGCAGGGACCGGCAACAAAAAGAAGTCACATGAAGCGCCCCCGCGAATGATGACGAGAAGAAGTGAAACTATCTATTATAAAGCCCAGAAATCTGGCATTCACGGCCCTCCAGCAAACCCGATCAACGACACATTGCATCAGAACACGCTGATTCGTCTCTTGAAGGGGACAGTTCGGACACGCTGCTGACCGCAGCATTCCCCACAGCGTCAGGCGGTCGAGAGTGGGCAGCATACCCCGTCCGAGGCGCTACCTGAAGTCACGAAGACGGCCAGGCAAAAATGATGCCACTAGCACTCCCCGTGACACATGACTGGAGCGATGTCGGCGTGCCGGGGGAACTAATGGGAGTAATAAGCCAGCTTATGTGTTAACAATACAATTGTTAAGCGCGTCTACTCCTGCACAGGTCAACCGTACATGACGAAAAAAAATGCAACACATGTGGCCGAAAGTGCCCGGAGCGTAAATGACTGTGGACCCCTGTCGATATGCGCATTGAGCAAGCGATGCCGAAGACGAGTGCCCAGAAAGTAATCTGCAAGAACTAGCATGGGGCATGCATCGCCTTGCACTAAACATAGAAGGAAGTGCTTGTAACCGGCAGCGGACAGACACGGAAAGGTAAGCAAAGCCACCCCAGGAACCCGGCTCTCTTAGTGCCGGACGGCAAACCAACTCGGTGCCACCTGACCAAAGCTGAGAAGCGATTGCATACATCTCACGATGAGTAAGGTGGGGGGGCGGGGGGGGGGGGGGGGGGGGGGGGGTTGCACCACGTGGCAGAGATACGTGCGGCCACAAAACAGCTTCAAAAGATTGTAAAAAGAAACAGTCAGTTCGCTACCCTACGCTGGGCGAGGCTAGCAATAAAACATGAACACAACGTGATGGCAAGAGCACATTGTAAGCAAGGAGTCAATTTCGACCTAAGAATAGACTCGTAAGAATCTTCATACTAGACTCTGGTTTCTTTCACGCTTATGTTAGCGTCCCGCTACGTCGATCATAAGAAAGTTACTTAAAGGAGTCTGAGAATGGTAGGAAGCCAATGGCGTCACATGATATTGCGGATTTAACATTGATAGAAGATGAACCGATACAGATTTCATGAACACACGTTCACAATTGAGTACAGTATGAGCAGAACACACGCGCGCACGCACACACGCCCACACTTACAAATCTTTGCAATTCAGCCCTTCGAAGATATAGTCACAAGAAGGCCGCAGCACGTGTCCGGGGTAGAAAACCCAGATGACAACAATTACCTTATTTCGAGGTAAGCAGCCATTGCAAAATGCTCAGTGGTAATTTGTGATAAAGCATCCTCCTTCCGTTCATGCTGTGTTCTATTTCATTAATGAAAATGCACGTAGGTAGCTATCGTCACAAGAGCTAAAGCAAGGAATGAGACCAGCCAATCTGATTTGGACAGATTCATTTCCGCGTGCACTCATTCAAGTTAACCGTCTATTTCGAATGCAGTTTTCGTCAGCGTGCTTGCACGCGGCTCTTCCAGTAGACTTCAGAGGCCACCTGCACAATCCCTTGGCCATATAATGATGGGAGGCCATTTCCCGAACATTGTGGGGCATTTCCATCTATCTTCTACGTCACGTAACAAAATTAGCTTGAGGCCCTTGCATCACACGCCTGCTAGTCAGCCATGAAGCCGAAATTATAAACAATGCATATAAAAGATAAGCTTCGGCTTCTTCCAGACGCTACAGCGAAATACTTTTTGGATTGATACCAGTGGTATGCTGCGAGTTACGGTCGCTAAGACATATAGCTCACGCGCCATATCACCTTTACTACGTTGTAGCATAAGCCCGCGAGGTGCTAGATGAGAGGGTCAATGCTGTTCCCTCAAGGACAGCTTTTGGTCAGTCTTCTTTCTGTGTGCTGCATAAAAGAAACCGTTCCTTGGGAACAAACTACAGTCGTAATAGCTTGCCAGGAAACGGCCAGGGTCGCAAACGGGAAGGGAAGGTTCGAGGGGGACTACGGTCATAAAGGGCGCTAGCGGAATTCCCGCGACGCGTGCGAATCGCCATTCCCGATTCTATTGCCCATTGACGTGGCCTCCCGCAATAGTCGTGCGCGACCCGCACTGGGATCGTGGGGCGTGGCGTTGGGAGGGGACGAAAAAACGCACGCACCGAGGCGTTCAACGGAGAGCAGCGAAACTGAGGAACCACAGCTACGTCGTTGCGCATGTGGTGTCATGCGGAGAAGATGGCCGCGAATAGCGCAGGAGGGCGGTGGCGGACGCCACCGATGCACGCCCTTGCGGCCATCACGCCACACAGCCTTCTATTCCCCCGACCTGAGCACGCCATTGCGGTGTTGAGGAGGAGGAGGAGGAGCAGGGCCGCTCGTAAACACACGCGGCCGCACAGCGCGCGGGTGTGCGAGATCGAAGAGCTGATGGCGCTATAAGTCGTAAGCGGCAAAATGCACGCTATGGCTGGGTAGACCGTTCGGCGGTAGGGCACCGTATACGGCGGCAGCTATTGAAGGGGATGCGAGTCATGAAGGAACGATCGCTTCCGTGCGCACGGAGGCGTTCTCGCGCAGAGTGGCTCGGTGAAAAGTATCAAAATGCAGGGCAAGAATACTTTACATAGGCACATTTTTTTGTTTCCTTGTCTTTCTGTCTCACATTTTGTGCAAGTGTGACAAAGTGGACGCTGCGATGCCCGAGCCTTTACTTCACAAGCTTTCTTGAGACAAAACAATCTAGAAATAATCTAGCATGGGATTCTTACAGACAGCATGAACAATGTTTCAGTCATTCATGCTATAGTAGAGTGATATAGTAGCGGCGTGCCCCCACCGTTCATTAGAAGATCAGTCAAAAATATTTTTTTTAGAATGAAGCGCCATTGGCCGCAGGAAGAAACGAATTTTCAAGTCTACGGTTGCAAGGACAGTGGTCAGCCACTAAAGCCATTATCCAGTGGCTCGCTGGCAGGAGCTGCTATTGCTGCCAAACACGCGAAGTATCATGACGGTGACCGGAAAGTGCGCCAAGTTGGATGTCGCGGATTACTTAAAACTACATGCAAAAGGTCGCTGAGATATTTTGTCCTAGAAACAAACAATATACAACCACATCGTTTACCGTGACATATACTCGCGATGGGATGAAGAAGCATTATATGGTTACTCCTACAGTTCTGTACGTGTAAGCGCTCTTTCTCTTTTTTTTTTTCATCACCCTGATCAACGAGTTCAAGTTCGAAGAATAAATGGAACTCGAGCGCTAAGATGGGCGCGATATTCAGTGACTATGCTTAACTATGGCATCCATTGATTTTAATACAACGTCTAATGCATAGCCAATTATCCCTTTTCTGTCACATCGTCTATGGATGGATGCCTAGCAAAACAATATCGTCGTAGCATTTCCCACTATCCACATATCACAATCATACACTCACCAACTCGTGAGCGCTTTTCCCGCATCCACCAATGTGCATGCTGACTTTCAAATATGGAAATGCTACGCCGCTCTCTCCCATGACCATTGATAACTCCGTGTGAATTATGCGTACCTCACGCGTGGTCTTCCCGCTGCGTGGAGATTCCTCTGAGAAGTACTCGCCTAGGTGCTGCGTTTTTACACCAGTTGAACGTGTATGGCGTACGGACCGTCTACCGGCATCCGGCGCATACTTGCTCCTTCTGTCTTCGTCCACATGCTCTCTAAGAACTACCCCACATCTTTTGATGCTGTCCTGCACGCATCTATAGTCCCCGCAACGTGTCTAAAGAGCCCACATTCAAGTCATCCACCGGAATACCATCGGTGAATTTGGGGTCACTGACCGTAGGCCCCTTCTGGATTTCATTCATGAAAACGAGCTGTCTTTGTACTATAGAGATGCAGCACACAATTTATGCCGCAGGCTAAACTATCGAGAAAAAGAAAGTCACTCGCTTGAATGAATAAAACATGTCGTGTTCACTCGCACACGGTACAAAACAATCAAACCCCTGGAGATGACCACTAGGCCGCATTGCGCCATGTATTCATTTTTTTATGATTGCATTCTACTTTTTTCCCTTCATTTTCCCCCAAACTACATCGGAAGCAGCTACAGCCAGAAACTCTCATCTTGTTAACCTAGCTCCGTTCTTGCTTCTCTGTTTTTTCATTGTACGGCGAAATCGCCAAGCATCCTGAAGCTCCACGTCATCGTAGCATTTCAAAAAGCAGGTCGCAGAGAAAGAGCAAAGACAAAATTTAAAAAGTGTCGTGTATGGCCCTGAAAAAAACTTTTATTTTCATCGCTCCCTCGGCATCTTGTGATCGTCCCACCGACGACAGTCACCACCAGACCGTGGCCATTCGGGGGAAAAATAAATAAAAATAAAATAACAAAAACGGTGGCGAAAGAGGCAACGACACATCATAGGTGTAGCGTTCGGTAGGAATCCAAAGAAACAAAGCCTACGACTACGCTGTGCAATACATACGGTCTCGCAACTTCGAGCATCTGTGCCCTTTCTGTTGTGTGAAACCAGGAGGCGTACAGAGACACGAAGCAAAGACGCGTACGTGATGCGGATCAGAAAACGAGAAGCAATAGCAAGAGGAAAACACAATTGCGCTGTTGTTTCTTTACTAGTTTCTTTTTTTTCACTTTCTGTGCCTCATGTCGCCTTTTTTTTTCTTTTTTTTGCAGTCGTTGTTTTATCAACTATGACACGGTTAAATTTATCACACACTCAGTGACTGATATTGTGTCATCGACTTCAACGTCATCGCCTTTCGACATTTTCAACGTCGCAAGCGCGGACGACAGCGCTTGTCTAGTGTGGCCACCAGAGAAGACGCAGATATGAGATTGTAGGCCATTTAAAATTCATAGCCAGCCTGCTAGCGCTGATATAAGCAGCCTTTTATTAAGAAAGTGTCACCAATGTAGATGTGCAAGCCCCATAACCCGTTGAAGACATGAAACCGTTAGCTTCCGTAATATCCGAACAGAAACATCGCGCGCCCTGTACGGTTAACATGCTACAAAAAAGAAGAAAAAAACATATTTTGCTCAAGTCAATAATATGTGCCTACAAATTACTTATGTAAAGACCAAATTATGCACCAACGAATGTTCTGCGTCGATATTAAAGAGACGAGCGTGAAGCCGATGTAGTAATACAGTATAATGTTTAAGATATACGAAAGAAACGGAAGAGCATGTCGAGAAAAAGAGAATTAACGTCAAACACACGAAACAAGGGACGCAAATAACTCACGGACAAGCACCCCATGTGCTCGGGCTCCGGAACTCTCTCCCTTAAAAAAAATTAAATTTTGAGGGTTTTACGTGGGCGAATCCAGATTATTTTTACCACCTAGGGATCTTTAACGTGCCCCCAATGCTCGGAACACGGTCGTTTTTGCATTCCGTCCCCATAGAAATGCGGCCGCCGCAGCCAGGATTTCATCCCGTGACCTCGTGCTTAGCAGGGCAACACCATGGCCGCTAAGCCACCGCGGCGGGTTCAACTCTTCCCCTCCATGGTCTCAACGAATTCACTGTCTGGTATGAGGAGCTTGCGGGTTACTTTGACTGGAGGCTCGCCCTCAATAAGCAGTAGTGGCCACGGCATGCGTACGTGATGCCTTTAGGTTTGCCCAATAACTCAATCCTAAATATTTTTGTTCCCTTAGTAAAGTAGTGAAACCGCGCTCCATACCTGAAGGTGGTAAGTGTTCATCAAAGCTTGTCAAGGAATGGCAATAGGGTAGACGTTCTGGCGTTTCGAAAAAAAATGAGACCTCTTTTTTTTTTATTGATGATGATGACGACGACGAGTATCGGAGATAGAACATTTGAGCCCACAACTTACTATTTCATAGGACGATGTGGCGATGCTGGCACGAAAGGGGGTGATGAAATAGTGTAACACATAGAGTGGTCTGCGCTGATAGACGACAAACGCCCGATTACAAAGCTTCATTACCGACACTTCGCCGATACTCAATTCGAGCATCGCCACTCCGTCGGCACGGGAGACGTCAATCATGCGCAAGAACGATACACCGAGGCCCAGAAAGAACAAAACACCACCAGCGGTGGCTGGAGCAGCGTGATTAAAATAGTCTGCGGTGCCTGGATTATTGGCGATAGGCAGAAAGCGCGTTTTCGGCATCCGGGACCAATTTCTCGTCGCTCAGAATGTACTGCAAGCAGCAGCGGACTACCCCGCCGCGATCGGTTTCCGGCGCCACGCGACCGACGTTTTGTCAACCATCTGCGGGAGCCCGATTGACTGCCGACCGTCAGCCGGGGTGAACCGAAGCCAATAGGATGCGCCGTCGCGCAATGCGGCACACAAATACAAACACGCACCCTTTCCTCTCTTCGCTGAGTCACACACGGCACGCAATTTCCTCTCTTCGCTGAGGTCACTACACGGCACACAATGCCAAAGTGGTCATAACGTTTGTCGATCCGGCAGCGAGCCAGCCTTCGACCGCACACCACCCGGAAGCTATCATTCCATCCTTAGGTCTTTCTTTTTCTTTTTTTTTTCTCTCTAGACTAAGCACGCATTCCGAAAGCCAAGGAATCCACCGGCACGCCCATGAAGTACCAAAGCAATAACAACCATCCTGACAACCGAACCGAGAAGCTAGAAAAACACACGCAATGATGCGGGGAGGAGGAGCTGCCGTGTATACGCAAAGTCAACCGAGTGCGGAAGCTAACTTCCGCCGCGCAAACAACGCAACCACCGGCGCTGCTTACGACAGGCTCGACAAGCAGGCGTGACTCTCTCACACGCTTGACTGAACTCTCGGACAAAACCACTTTGAATAAGAAAAACTTGGCTTACAACACTCGGCCAGGCTGCGAGCGAATGTCTGAAGAGCAGTGCGAGCGTTGCGCACGGCGAAGGTGATGATTCGTCATACAATTGCGTACAAGGAAGTTGTTTTTCCTGGATGGAAAGAAGCGCATTACAATATCATCACTTGCATTTATAGACCGACAGGGAGTAAACAAATGACTCTTCACGTCGTGATGACATGAGTTGCTCCCCTTTATATACTGAGAGAGAGAAGAAAAGAAAAAGAAAATGCAGGGAGGTCAACAAGGCCAGAGTACGGTTGTCTACCCTACTGTGGGCAAAGGTTGTTAAGGGCATAAAAAAAGTAAGAAGGGTGCTCCATTCCTGCACACATTGAAACACATCCCCGCACACACCTCTGCTGAAAGCATATAGCGATGCAAGTGATTTGAGAAAATAACGCCGACGCTCTGACGGTAGGCTTAGTCATTCTGACGATAAGCTTAAGCAATTCCAACAGACTGACGTGCTAACATCTGAGCCGCGTCTTAACCAATCGAAACAGGTTTACCACAGTGGCAGATTTATAAGATTTACAATCGTGGCAGCCTGAAGATTATTTTTCACTATCTGGAATATTTTAACGTGCACCTAAGCATCAATGCGTCTCTTTATCTAACCCCCATCTGAATGCGGCCGTCACAGTAAGGAAACGAACCCGCGACTTTGTGCTCAGCAACAAAACGTCATAGCCATTAAGCCATCGTGGTGGTCAACTAATACAGCGCTACTCGATGTTCAGTCTAACTAAAGTGCAATGTGCACCATGAAGTCCAGAGATAGCATAGCACGATACTTGAAGTTTTCATCAATGCAAGCATACATATCTTATCCAGTGGTACAGCGGGAAGGGGTGGCGAAAAGGCAACTGAATGCCTGACAATGCGCCAATCCCCGCCCAGACCACAGATATTGCACAACACTCAGCGTGTCACTCTATGTAATACATAAATGCAGTGAACAAAATAACAAAAATATTGCAAAACACTCAGCCTGGTGCTCTAATACATAAATGCAGTGAAAAAAAAAACAAGAAAAAAAGAGAAGGAAAAAAAACTAAGCCGTGGTTTTAACAAGTGATCTAGAACATATCTGATATCAAGAGCTTATCTAAAAGAAATTTTCACGGCTGAATTTTAGGGCACAGTACATTTCTGAAAAAAGTATAGAAGATACGCAAGTCGTACACAAAGATAAAGGAAAATGTCATGTTTGAAGCGTGAGTGGATAAGCGTGTATCTTTTTTTTTTTTTGAAAATTGCTTCTGATCGGCTTTCATTCATTATGCTCATGGCCATCCTGTTAGAGTTCAAAAACCAAGGAATAAGGTGTGTTAGTTTTTGCTTGCCGTAGTTAGCCCGAATCCTTTCACTGTAATAGGTGGTTTTCCTAAGATTATACGTGTGCGTCTTTCGGGAGTAAGTATCTTTAAATATATCTGTGTTCGATTTAATTTGATAGTAGATGACTGTCGCTAGCTTTTTATAAAATATATTTTCGAATATTAAGATGCTGTGCTTAAGAAAAAGTGGAGCAGAAGGCGTTTGGCGCGGAACATTTTCGATTATAGGCAAGATTCTTTCTTGCAGCCTGTGAATACTATCTTCATTTGTTGTTGTGCCCCAGATTAATAGGCAATAATGTATGCGCGAGTAAACTAAAGTGTAGTAAAGCTGCTTTGTCCCCCAGAGGGGCAGTAAGCATCTGATTACGCCAATTATGCCAATGGTCCGTGATATGTGGGTGCGAAGATTATCTATGTGATTGGACCAACTCAATGTTTCGTGAAAGATAACGCCTAAGAACTTTTGAGTCTGAACGCGCTCAATCAAAGCTCCTCGGAATGTGAGCTGCGTATTGCGGAGAATGCAATGGCTTTGTTGTCGAAAAATAATGCACATTGTTTTCTTAATGTTTAATTCCAACTTATTTGTTCTCAGCCATAACGACATATTGCTAAGCCAAAGGTTCGCTTCTTTTTCTAGACTAGACATATCTTGACCCGAAAAAAAAGACGTTAGTGGAATCTGCATATAATATAATATCTGGTGTTAGAGGTACGTTTACGATGTCATTTATATAAAATAAGAATAGGAGTGGCCCAAGTATAGACCCCTGTGTCACACCGTAATTTATCTTGCCCATTTGTGACTTCGAGCGTTGCAAATCCGTATATGAAACCGATTAGTAAGGTAACTTCTTAATAAATTAAGGGGCGTACCTCTTATTCCATATTCATTCAGCTTTTGCAAAAGAATTTCATGCTTGATCGAATCAAAAGCTTTCTTAAAATCAAGAAATATTCCAATTGTGTGATGTTTTTGCTCAAAATGTTCAATAATTTGATCTTTAATAGATAATAGGGCCTTTTCAGTACACTTGTTTTTCTGAAATCCATATTGCTGTTCTGTTATAATTTTTTGAGCTACAGAAGTTTGCAATTCGCACATATATGACACGTTCTGATAATTTTTGAAAAAATGGGCAAAACAGAAATGGGCCTATAGTTATTCATGTCATTTTCATCACCACCTTTGTGAATAACGGATACTCTAGCTATTTTCAATTTGTCCGGGAACGTTCCAGTGCTCAAAATGAGGTTGCAAATATGTGCAAATGGTGCGCTAATGTGCCTTGAAACTGCTTTTAAAGGTTCGGCCTTTATACTGTCAAAACCCACAGCACATTTGTTACTTAAATTCTGTATCAGCGAGGCTACTTCCGATTCATCCGTGGGAGTTAGGAAAATAGATTCCGAGACGCGTGCTGTAATATACGATTTGTAAGACTGGTCAGCACCATTTGAAATATCGGGAGCTCCCGAACTCAAAAAATGATCATTGAACATATTGGCAGTAAAGTACCTGAACAAGATCTGCCCTCTATTTGAAGCTCAGAGATGGTCTTCGTATTCTTCTTTTGCAAGAGATCGTTCACTGTGTTCCAAATGGCTTTCTGGTCATTAAATATGTTTGCAAACTTTTCGTAGTAGCTGATTCGCGCCTTTTTAATAACAGATCCTAGCTTATTTCTGGTCTGCTTAAACTCAACCAAGTACTCCAAGCGCTTTGTTTTTATGAATTCAGTGAACAGCTTATCTCTTGCTGTCATCCTTTTCAAAAGTGAAGCGTCTATCCACGGTTTTCTTGCCTTCTTGTTTCTTTTATACGCGACAATCGGAAAAGCTAAATTATAAAGGTCTGTTAACATTGTAATAAATATGTCGTAGGCATTCACAGGGTCAGTATTATTGAAAATACAACTCCAATCCGTTTCGGTGACAACTTTCTCGAAAAGCTTAATTGTTTCTTGGTTAATTTTCCTACGCTGCGTACGATTTTCTGGATTTTGTTGTTTTACGCCCCACGAAAAAATGCAAAAATCGGCAAGTGATCAGTGACTTCTGGGGTTAGAACCCCTGTGCATATCTCATTTTTGTAGTTAGTGAAACATAAATCCAGGGTAGTTTCAGTCAACTGTGTCATCCTGGTCGGTACATGAATTGTATTTTCATAGCCAAAAGAAAGCATTCTGTCAAGAAAACTTTGTTGTTACTTGGTGACATCATATCTATGTTAAAATTTCCTGTAACAATTACGCGTGTGCCATTTTGTTCATAGTACTCAAAGCATTTCATCTATGAAATCCAGGAAATGAGACACAGTTCCTGAAGGAGGCCTATATATATCAACAACTAAAAGGCTGCGACATTTTATCATGACAGATTCAAAATGAGAGGATATGGCAGTATACTCTTTGACAATATTGTATTTCACGCTGTCATGAACATAAATCGATACACCACCACCCCTTTTATTTTCCCTGCAGATTGAAGCACAATTGTAGTTCGCAAACGGCATGGTATCATGGTTATCAGTAGACCACGTTTCAGTGAAAGCTAAGAAATCAAACTGGTGATTTAAGTTACTCAAAAAAGGTCAACGCATTCTTTTTTTTTTTTTTGAAGACTTTGCGCATTAAGGTGAATCAGTGATAGCTGCTTTTTGTGGCGTGAAGCAATTTTCTGGAAGGCCTCAGCGTCATAGTAGTTTGTTATGTTTGCGAGAGGACGTAATCACGTCTTGCGATCAGCTATGTTTCATTTTATCGTATTTTTTCTAGGTCCTGCACTGTTGCAATTTAATCACCTTATCACTCGGGCTGCGGCGCACGAAAAGTTTGCCGTTCTTGTGCCATGCGAAATCGTATTTGTTTTCAAGAGCCCTAGTTTTCATTTCCCAGAAAAGCGTCTTATTGCATGTCGTGAGGCTTTCGCTGAAGAATATAGCTGACTTTGCTTTCTTCAGTTCCCCTTTCTTTGCAAGCCATTTTTCTTTAGTTTGACAAGATGAAAATCGAACCATCACAGTATTGGGCTTGTCTCCCTTCCTCTCGTTTCTTGAAGGTAGTCGGTGGGCGGCTTTAATGTCAGGCTCAGAAAGCTGTCGAAGCCCGAGATCAGTTGCCAGTTGGTTGATCTTTACCAGAAGGTGCTCATTTTCGTGATAGGCCAAGCCATTCACTTCAAGGTTTTAGCGCCTGTTGTACTGATCTAGCTCGTTCAACTCACGCTGAAGTTTTTCTACGTCTTTTTCTTTAGCCTGGGCCTCAAGCTTCACAACCCGCCTTTTGAGATCTGAGATGTCTGCGGACTGCTGTGTCATCTGTACAAGAACTTCATCGTATTTACTGGACATAACTTTCATATATTCCTCAAGGCTATCGACAGTTGTTTTAATTTGGGACAAAGCGTCAACCTTTGATTTGATGTCCAGTAGCTCAGTAAGCTTGCGATGAATTGCCACAAGCTCCGAGGTGAACTTCTTTTCTAACGTCTCACTCTGCATTCCCGCGGAATTGGCGTCCACGTGTCGTCGCTTTGCACGTTGCGCATGTCCAAGATTTTTTTGCAGCTTGCGGATTTTCTTTTTTTTTTTGCAAGCGTTGTCAGTTACCGCAGAGCATGATCCGATATGGTAACTACACTTGCATTCTGAACATAGCAACCATGACTCCAAGTCAAGAATCTTGCCGTCACATGCTGGACATATGTCACTCATAGCACCCAGCACACATACACTAGCAAAGTTCGCTCACAAAGTGCACCCAGAAGCAGCAGGAAGCGTAACAGAACAAAAGTGGCGTCGATAGGCTAAGAAAACAGACCAACCTGTAACGTCCGTGAAAAACGCATTTAGCCGCCGTTCAACTGTCAGCTCCGCTGCCGCTGCTGAGTGCGTGTGCGACAGTCCAAAGGGGGCGATGTCCTTTTGTAGGCCGCCACGGTAGGTGTATTCCGCGAGATGGTCCACGTGGCCTCCGGTTGATCTAATCGTTATCCGGTCCGCTCCAACGTTCGTCGTCACAGGTACTGGTTTGAGGCCACAGTTCCAACCTGTAACGTCCGTGAAAAACGTATTTAGCCGCCGTTCAACTGTCAGCTCCGCTGCCGCTGCTGAGTGCGTGTGCGCCATTAATTCGACGCAGAATTACTTTATTAGCGTACAAGTAGAAATAAATGTAGTGGGGTTCCTAATTTTTCAAACTGAAAGCTTCGCACGAGAAACATATAAGCTTCATGTTAATACGCCACCACGTAAGATATGTTACTAGCATATCTGGTAAAGGCGTCCACGCATCTGTTTCGCGTTCAGTGGGGCCCACGCTCTTAATGAAAAGCCTTGGCGCCTTATTTACGTGAATGCTGCGTGGTACAGCCCCCACGGCCATCGTGCTGTAATTAATGCTGGTAAGTTTCAAAACCCAGCACTGCTACTCAATCCGACTTGAACGAGTCCTCAATTTTCGCCTGCTCACTCAGTTCGCTTGCAATAGAAACACTGGCAGCGCGCGCAGACGCATTGCTATGCTACAGCTGATTGCTTTCTCTAGTTCTGTTGCAATTTCAGTTTTTACTACTCGCGGCGTTGCTCGCCGTTTTTCTTCCAAGCCTTGCATAAATAAAAGAGTAAAGCGCGCCTCATTTAATTACGCTTACTGCACTCACCTTCACGTTAACTATTCCCAAATGGAAGTACAGGAAAAAAGAAAAAAGAAAGGATGGAGAGCTTTCAGATGAACGAGGGGGCTGTCAGTAGCGAAATAAAGTACGAAGCAAACACCGAACAAATTGTCACGCGCGTGGGCTGCGAGTGGGTGCAAAGTAAACAGACGACAGTCTTATTAGGGTCTCCTTTTTCTCGTGGGTGTCAAAAAATACGCAGTTTCGCCCAAAAGGCGAAGCATCAATTGCGATAGCAAATTAGTAGCGAGCTATACGGAGTAAAGATAGTAGTTTTATTGACTTTATAAAGTTGGACACATTCGCTTACTAAATGAATTAACAAGCATGGTGTCAGTGCTCACAAGCAAACATGAATAGATCACACTCAATCCGCACACAATCGCTGTAAAAACGCTGGCGTGAGCAAGCGCACCAGCAGCAGCGAGCGAAAGTTCGCGCGGTCTCTCGCTTCAACGGAAACTGAGCGGCGAAAGCACAGCACATACAACGGTATGAGCCGTGTTGCAGATCGCTTTCAAGATACGGTGCGCGCGACCGCCCGGTGCCGCGCAAAGTACAAGTACGCAGTTGCTCGCAGAGCAGAAGCCACAACCCCTCCCTCCCGCGCTGCCTTCCCGCTTTCCTCCTTTCACGTGGGTGATTGAGTCGCCAGTTCCCCTTGCGCCCGGTCGCAAGATACGCATTTGGTGCCGCATCTAAATGTCGTCTCCCCTCCCTCGCTCCCGTCCGCCCACGGCCTTTCGGGGACGGAAGAAGTCGCGTTTGCTCTTCGCCGCGCATCCGCTCTTCGTGAAAGCGCGCATCTCACGCTCGCTTTCACTCGCACATAAAGCATACGGCGCGCGGCGACGATTTTATCGCCGTTGGACTTGATACGGAACCTCACGGTGACGGCGACGGCGATGCCGACGACAGAAATCCGCTTGGAGTGTCCATATAATTGCTATTGCAATAAAAAGAACGGGAGTTGTGTATGCCTTAAAGGCATATCAACCGCGTCGTTCTCTTATTCGGTCTTCAAGAACTGCAAACACGCTCCCGCTCACACATAGTCCTAGGCTCTCAATCGAGGTACCCAAAAAGCTTGCAAAACCTAGTGGGTAAAACTGGCAAACAAACGTTTGATTCGTGTGCGAAGTCAATTGCATGGTATATCCGTTGTGACACTTCACGGCGCTCTAGCCAATTCTCGCCTATATTGTTCTTCTCTGTAAGCCAGAAAGTGAAAAGGGCGATAGCATGTTGCAGACCTCACATCCGAGAAAATGAAAAATGTATCTAATAGAAAACGTAGCAGTCATAAATTATTCCTAGAAGCACCTAAGCGTCTCGAGAGCACCGGCACTAAAATCGAGTACCGTTGTGATCCTGAAGTTGATCCTAAAGATCAAGCTAGCTTAATTTAAAGAAATAATCCATCTTCCCACCTTGTATATTTTTGTCCTATTGATAGAAACATACTCGCTTGTGCGTACTTTGCTATAACGTGGAATAGTAAATCTCAGCAAAAATTTCTTTTTCTTGTCGTGAGTTGAGATGCCTTATTTAGGTCTGTAAAAACAGACTTCCCGGTTGGCTAAAACCAGAGGACCCTGTGCAGAAGTCGAACTCGGAAACACAGTGAACATTGACAAAAGCCTCTGCAGATGGACGGTAAAAATAGTAAGAGTTAGTGTTCGACATTTCCTGCCTATTTTCGTAGGTTAACCTCAAACCCTCAACACTCTTCTATGATGATAAATTATAGCAGTAGTGTGGTCATTAGACCGGGTAAAGACCCGCCGGGGCGGCTCAATCACCTAAGGCGTTTCGCTTCTGAGCACGAGGTGCTGAGCACATTTCGATGGAGGCGAAATGCAAAAACACCTGTGTGCTTGCGTTGTAGTGCACGTTAAATAACCCCAGGTGGTCAAAATTAATCCGGAGCCCTCCACTACGGCGTGCCTCATAAATTCACAATCAGAACTGGTTTTGGCACGTAAAACCCCAGAAAGAAGAAGAAGAAGGCCAGCTAAAGCTCAAGCAAGAAGTTCCCTTCGACACGGAGGAACGGCGAATACGAACCGAACACACATTGGCTTAATCTACAACAGCAAAACCTATAGGTAATCACAAGCGTCTGAAAGTTCCAGAAAGTTAATAAGAGAACCACCCAAAAGAAGTTCCACTATTGATATTCAGTCAACCACTTGCTCCACGAACGGCGAAAAAAATGGGACAGCGAACTTCACTAGTTAAAAAGACAATGAATGACCGGTTGTAAAAAAGTGTATAGGTCTTGAATACACGAAAGATTTTGTGCCCTAGTCGTACGTTAGTTTTTATTGCGATAGCAATTAGATGGGCACTCCAAGAGGATATCTGCCATCGGCGTCACCGTCGTCGTCGTCGTCGCCATCGCCGTGAGGTTCCGTTAAAGTCCAAGGGCGATAAAATCGTCGCCGCGTGCCGTATGCTGTATGTGCGAGTGAAAGCGCGCGAAGGACGCGCGCTTTCACGGAGTGCAAACGCGACGTCTTCCGTCTTGCGAAAGGCCGTGGAGGGATGGGAGGGAGGGAGGGAAGGGAGGCAACGTTCAGCGGCGGCATCAAACGCGTATCTTCCGACAGGGCGCAAGGGGAACTGGGGTGACTCAATCTCCCACGTGAAAGGAGGAAAGCGGGAATGAGGGGGTGCGGCTTCTACTTGCGCGGCTGCGGGCTGTCGCGCGCACCGTATCTTGAAAGTGATCTCCACACGGTTCTTACTTTTGTACACGCTGTGCTTTCGCCACTTAGTTTCCGTTTCAGACCACACGAACCTTCGCTCGCTGCTGCAACCGCGCTTGCTCACGCCAGCGTTTTCACAGTGGGTGTCTGCGGTCATCGAGTGTGATCTATTCATGTTTGCTTGTGCACGCTGGCACCATGCTTGTTAATTCAGTTATTAAGTGAATGTGTCCAAGTTTATGCAGCCTATAAAACTACTATCCTTACTCCGTATAGCTCTCTACTAATTTTTTATCACAATTGAGGCATCACCTTTCGGGCGTAACTGCGACTTTTTTACTCATATTTTCGCCAGAGAAATTGTGCAGGAGTTTATTCACTCATTCATAGCGCGAATTGGCTAACTGCCCCATTAATCGTAATTTAACTTAGCCGAAAACAGCTGCGCAGATAGGAACCTACACTTCAATGTTATTTGACAGACCACACGTACCGTCAGCGCCGTGATACCTGCAGTTTGACAAGACTGCCGTTGTATTAAGCATAAAATAACCTTGCATGTTGTCTAGTCGTACTAGAAGATTTACTCACAAGTCGTTTATCTCAGTGTCCCTGCCACATACACAATGGTATACTCCGCAAGGCTGTTTGTCTTTTTCATTAGGAATCACGAAGAACGAAAAAAGAAGGAAATACACGGGCGAAAATTTTTGTTTCGGCAAACCAAGCTTTGTGAAACGTATTTACCATTCGCTGCACTAACGAATACAACCCCAAGCAGCCTCGGTAGCAACGATGCCACTGCGCGATTGGGGTTGAGGCTGCATGGTGTTGACGTCGGTTTATTCTTTATATGCCTTGTGCATGATGCGGGCATTATTGTTCATTTTAGTTTATTTCACACCTCTCTCTGTCACTTTTCCCACTTTCGCAAAGCAGGGAAGCTTGCAAACTGTGTTTCTGGTTAAACGTCTCGCCAATTTTTTCCCTCTTTATTTTTTCTGCTTTCTTTTCTTCGAGATACACGCGTGGCGCTCGACCAAGAAGCGCCGTGGCGACACATTACCTTCAAAGGGGGCGTGGCGCTCATGCCACTTGCAGATAAGCGACGACACGCAGCACACAAAAAAGAGCATAGGAGAAGGCGGGCGACTCCTAGCGAGTAGCAGCTCGTCCATTATTCACGCCGGCTAATTCTGCGAGCTGCGAACGCTAATTGACGAGCCGCTAGGGCTGCGCGCTTGGTCCACCGCACAAGCAATAACGATAGCTTTCTTCACTGGGCGACCGAGTTCTGAAAGCACACAGTGTCAGATATGGCACAATCAGGAAAAGCAGCAGGTACTGGAGCTCGCTCATTTGTTCGCATCCTGGTATGAAAGAATGCTAGGTATCACGGTGCCAAATACGAGATGCGTCACTGGAATAAGTCAATAAAAAAAAAAAGGCAGTGCACCTTCACGATTCTGCACGCTACGTCAACGTGAAAGAAAAAGCTTATGTGGCAAAAATAGCAACATCGTACCTTGTGTCGACGTCGACTAACGAGCGGTTAGAGCAGCGTGCCAGCACAGAGAAATGACTGCAAAAGAAGCGCTCATGGGGCGTTAACGAGCCTGTGCAAATTGTGTGTTCTGTGACGGAGCAAACAAAAGAAAATATTCGCGCCTCCATCTGTTTTAAGTGTTCAAAGAAGTATTCGATTTAGTGCTTGGTGATCAAACTTCATTACTGCTTTCTTTCATTTAATCATTGCATTGAAGCAAACTACAGTGATTTGCATCGCAGAGTAGGCTAGCGCGAGTTGATTTTAACAGGACACTTAGGTCGCGTCGCTTTTCAAAACTATCGAACCTCACATAATCGACAGCAAAGAATGACATGTGTAAGACGCATGCGAAAATATTTGCGCATAAACCCAAGTATTTACCCTGGCGTGCACGGAGGCAGAAACTGCACTCATTGTGGCATACATAATTTACTCCATAAAGCTCAATCCACTATGGCTCGAGACGCCAAGATGGGCACATGCGTTTGGAAATCTGAAGATGCTGAGTAGAATTTGACTAAAAAGAGACGCGGCGTATGTTTTGTTACACTTAATTGCTGAGACGATTACCACTGAAACTAGACCTTTCACTCAGTCTCAAACGACCTTCCTATAATAAAAAAATGCCGGCAAATCCCACGCCCTGTGGGAATCGATGTTATGCGAAGCAGTGTGCGGGGAGCCTACCATGTTAAAGAAATGACCATGAGAGCACCAAGACGTGGGCGGCTCTTTCATGACCTACATGACACGCATGTCATGACATTCATGCCATGAGTCCTCAGGAGTCCCTTTAGCTACACCTAAGAGACCTTAGGGCGAAAGCCTTAGTTATGTTCATGACTGCGACTTCGACCAGTATCCTTTAGTGCTTCCTTCACTTAGTACCGACGTAAGAACCCATTCCAGTGGTTTTTGACTGTTAATCTTTTTTTCGCTGAGTCATTATCATTTTTGCTGAGTCATGCTCATGACTTTGAATTTGACCAGTAAAATACTGTAGTGTTTCCTTCCCTTAGTACCGACGTCAGAACCCATTTCAGTGGCTTTTGAGTGTTAATCTTTTTTCGCTGAGTCATCGTCATTTTGCTGAGTAATGATCATGACTATGATTTCTTCATCATCATTGAGTGTTTCCTTCACTTAGTGCCCACGTCCGAACCCATTCCAGTGGTATTTGAGTGTTAATCTTTTTTCGCTGAGTCATTGTCATTTTGCGGAGTCATGCTCATGACTATGACTTCTACCAGCATCCTTTGGTGTTTTCTTCTCTTAGTACCCACCTCCGAACGTATTTCAGTGGGTTTTGAGTGCAATACATTTTTCGCTGATTTATAGTCATTTGTGCTGAGTCATGCTCATGACTATGACTTCTACCAGCATCCTGTAGTGTTTCCTTTACTTAGTACCTACGTCCGAACCCATTTCAGTGTTTATGAGTGTTAATCTTTTTTTCGCTGAGTCATCGTCATTTTGCTGAGTAATGCTCATGACTATGATCTCTACCATCCTCATTGGGTGTTTCCTTCACTTAGTGTCCACGTCCGAACACATTCCAGTGGTTTTTGAGTGTTAATCTTTTTTCGCTGAGTGGTTGTCATTTTTGCTGAGTCATTCATGACTATGAATTCTACCAGTATCCTGTAGTGTTTCCTTCACTTAGTACCCACGTCAGAACCCATTTCAGTGGTTTTTAAGTGTTAATGTTTTTTTGCTGAGTCATGGTCATTTTTGCTGAGTCATGCTCCTGACTAAGATGTTTAAAATCATAATTTAGTGTTTCCTTCACTTAGTGCCCACGTCAGAACCCATTTCAGTGGTTTTGAGTGTTAATATTTTTCGCTGGGTCATTGTCATGACCTACATGATACGCATGTCAAGACATTCATGTCATGACATACCATTTATGTTTGTCATATACTCCTGTCATAGTATGCCAATTTTGGTACTAAGTTAATGAAATGACCATGAAAAGCCGTAGGCGGCTAGATAGATAGATAGATAGATAGATAGATAGATAGATAGATAGATAGATAGATAGATAGATAGATAGATAGATAGATAGATAGATAGATAGATAGATAGATAGATAGATAGATAGATAGATAGATAGATAGATAGATAGATAGATAGATAGATAGATAGATAGATAGATAGATAGATACTGTCAAAGTAGAAAATCTTCGACAAGAAATATACTTCGCATTTTAAAAAAATACGAAAGCCTGAATTTCCAGGTCTCGACTTCTATAAACCGATTTCACATCAGGCCTATTAAATAGCAGTTCAAAATACGCAAGCTCAACCTTTCAGTGACTAGTGCACTAGAAAAACAAAACATTTTATCCACAATATTGTACAGCGAGCAGCTTTCGTGCTTCAAATAACACTGTATGTGATGTCATTGGATGACTTGTTTAATTTCTCCTCAACTCACTATTTTGAATGACAGATCACCACACTCATAATTTAATGCTATGTACCTCACCCTCATCACAACCTAAAGCTATGCTTTCCTCTTTTCTTGAATACACTCACTGCTTTTAGTTTTCCGACGTTGTGATTTATTGTCTTTAAAGGAGGTCCGTCCAGCGAGTAAGTTCCGATTCTGATTTCAATAAGACATGCTCTCACATCTAATAAAATATATTTAACTGGCAGCAACTATTATTCAATGAAACTACTTAAGCACCTATATGTGGAGAAAAAAAACATGTGCGCAGAATCTCATCTTTGAGAATCAGCACAGTTGAGCCATCGTCTCCTATTTAGAAAGTACGCGTATATAGGAGGCTATGGTTGAACACTGCTAGCTTCATTGATCGGTAGTCTCCTAAGAGAGGGTTTGGTGAAGGTGGGAGTTTATTGCAGTAGCGAAGTTTTTTTTTCATTTCAATAATTTATACGTTTTTTTTTCTAATTATAAATTATACTATTTTGAAAGTCGTCTGTTCTTTCGCATCGCTACAAGCTCGGCTCCCTCTAGGCTATCGTAAAGAATTTACGATTGCAAGTGCCAGAGCACCCCGTGTAATACAGCGACATTCTCGCCTTATAGGCCGCGGCGCTCTCTTTTTTCTTTCTTTCTACACTCCCTGTTGGACTTCCTATAAGTCTCTACATGAACGATAGCTCGAAGCCATGCTTGTGGCGGCCGTGGTTTCAGTGCCGACTGTATTCTGAAGAGGAGAACGTCAAGACAATCCTATCATACCGAAATAAAAGAGAGCCTCAGAGCAGATCAGAAAACTTCACTTTTAGCCACTTTCATCTTGTTCGGCCGGCCATGCTGTTTATGCTTATAAATGTACACTCAGACGTGGTGGCCATCCCGATGACAAATGGATCCGAAACTCAATTACCCCTGGGGCTCGGAAAACGAAACTGACGTCGACTGCAGACGGCGGCCGATGCGGCACACAGAAATGGCTGCCGGGCCGTCAGGGGTGCACCTTCAATCACGTTCGATTAGCGGGCTCGAGGGCCACCGTAGAACAACCCACTTATCGGAAGCCCCTGGGAAGCAGGCTCTGCGGCCAGCAGGGTTAGCCTGGAGGAAAAAGGCCAAAAGGCAATCACAAAGGTTCCATGCTGCCACCAGAACAGGCACAATATCGGGGCAGAAATCAACGCAGACGTGGCTGAAGTAATGATTTCTAGCACGCTTTAGTCATGCTATCTTGATATTTGGGTGCTGTCGTCATGGTCAGTAAAAGGGCATGGAAGGAATGGAGGGAAAAACAAATGTACAGTCGCGAGCAAAAATTTGTGGCCCAAAGGTGCCACGATTTTTTTTTTTTTTTTTCTTCTCAGCCTGGGCATTCCGGCTGAAATCAAGAGCGCACGCCTACGTGCAACTGTTTGACCAATACAACGTATTAAGCCTATTCGAGGCCGCTGAGCTGCGCTTGAATATATTTAATTTTTTTGCTGATGCCGTGGTCTCCAAACTTTTGCTCGCGACTGTAGGTCGAGAGCCCCTGTGGAGCGATAAATAAGCTTACCCTCAAAAACAATCATTATGTGGCGGAGCACGCTTTACAGGCAGCGACAAACAATAGTATGTTGACGTTCTTTGCGAAGATTTCTTCGCCAACTTTTTAAAAAACTTTTTAAGAACTCTTGCTGCGCTTCCGCAAATAATTCCAGTTAAAGCATTACTATATTCTAAATGCACTCCGGTAGACTTGAATTGGTTGAATCACTCGTGGGCTCGCCCATAGTCCAAGACTTCATTTACAAATGCTAATTTTCATCATACGGTGGGTTTCAGCGAGCTTTCTTTCCCACTTGGCGGAAACAGAATTTCACACATTATTTTTCTTATTGTTAAGTCACTCCTTTCTGTGTATGCGAATCAGCCTCAACATACGAATAAATTATCGCATATTAAGAATAAATGCCGCTTTCTCCGCCAAGGAACAGTTTTCTAGAAGCTCAATACCAACGCTACAGGCTTTATCTGAAAGGAATGGGCAGGGCGAAGAGAGGACTGCTGCTTAACACTCTCAGTTCAGGCAGGGCAGCATTATTCTTGGAATATTTAATCACTCTTCACATTAAGCGTAAAGTGCTCCTTCAAACTAAACACTTCTCTAAGTGGCTCACATTCTGACAGCCTAGGCACCATCAGTACCAATCCCAGAAAGTTATTTGAACCCGCCGTGGTTACTTAGTGGCTATGGTGTTGGCCTGCTGAGCACGAGGTCACGCGATCGAGTCGCGGCCACGGCGGCTGCATTTCGTTGGGGAGGAAATGCGAAACCACCCGTGTACTTAGATTTAGGTACACATTAGAGAACCTCAGGTAGTCCAAATTATTCCGGAGTCTCCCACTACGGCATGCCTCATAATGGAATTGTGGTTTTGGGACGTAAAGCGACATGATCTATCGTGTTTTGCTTATACCGACTAACGGTTCGACAAAAAAAATGGTGTGGGCCAGATTAGCGCCCATACACCTTTGAGAATAAATTTAGCATATCAACTCGAAAAAATGTAATTCTGTTCAATGGTCAAGAAGCGCAAATAAGCGGGGGGAAATGCACAGAATACAGATAGAGGGCGAAATTCAGGCCACGATAATAAACGGTGCTAGTAAGTTTAATCTCAGCGCAAGCACTTGGGGCACCTTATTCAATAAAGCCGATTACACAGGATGTCTCGAGTGGATAATGTACGGGCTCTTAAGCAGAAAAAAAACTTATTTTCTTCTGTTTCAACACTTCTAGGTCCCTCAATGTCCAGTGCGAGGCTTAGCACCTACAGATAACGTGTGACGGAGCCAATGGTGGAGCCTGCATAAGTTGGCCCGCGAGCATCGACGTTAATTGCCACACATTTAACCAATGGCCATAACAAGAACAGACGAAAGCGAATTGGGAATTACTGCAATAAGCGTGGCGCAGACGTGACGCGTGCCAAGGTCGCGCACCTCAAACAGCATTTGAAAGAAAGAACGAAAGAAAGAAAGTAAAGAGAAAAAGAAAGAACGAAAAGGCCCTATGGCAATAGGGAAAAAAGCGCGAAAGCCGCACACAAACGTACATTGAAACAAATAACTCGCGCAAACATCAGCATACTTGCCGATTAACGCTTCTGCCTGCGAATAAAAAAGGCTGAAGGAATACGTGTACAGTGGACGCGACAACTGTTTTGCAGAAACAAAAGTTATGAGTAGGCTCTTGAAACAAGCCAAATACTGTAATGATTCCGGCAGTGAAATCGGCCAACATAATCTGAACAATTACCATACCATCAATTTCATGCACCACATCTGATTTCGACGCATAGAGCGTCGTTATTTTATGAATACAAAAAAAAGTAATCCAAAATCAATTGTATGCAAACGTACGTATACGCGAAGGCCGCAGTAAATAAAGTTCAACTGAATTCAATTGAAATAAATCAAAGTGCCGATAACCTCCAACTTCTTACACCACAAATATCCGCGCATCAACTCGTCCATGCACCACACAACTGTGGCCAGCAGCATTTTAGCATGCGCCGTTAGTGTCATTCCGAGAAAGCAAAGCTTTGGACTAGTTTGTGCTTCATGATCGAGTGCAGCGCACAACAGAACAACCGGCGGCAAACGGGCACGGACGCGCTAACTTCCAAGTGATTTTATTGATCGCATGTGCACTCGCATATGTGACCTATACAGTGCGTTATGTGTGGAAACCAATAAAGTGTGTGGGCTCGTGTGACCAACAAAGTCAGTTGGAAGTAAGCGCTCGTCCATGTTGATCCTTTCACGTCTATTCTTCTGCTATGCACTACATTCATGGCACATTCGACTGGTCGTTTCCGAGCACTTCTGTGAACGCGCAAAGATCAATCAAGAGAGCAACTACACTTCATCGTGACAACAGACAGTCTTCCACAGTTACCAAAACCAGTGTAGCTGCCATAACGAGACTAGGTGAGCTAGTTCCTACATGTTTTGGAAGCAAACAGCCCTGAACACTGGAGACTACATGAAGACACAAGACGGTGCATTCACTACCAACTGAAAGATTTATTGCGTGAAAGTTGTCTTATAACCCTAGAAGGCGAAGAAACAAGACGTAAAAACAAGGTGAATAGAGAGATAGCAGGGAAATTTCAAAGCACAACGCCTGTACTAATCGCGAACGCATTAAAGCCCAGAAAATGTTCCGTGCATATTGCTCGCCATAAGTCTACAGGACACATGGCTACCTGTTTTTTATCACAGCGCATTGGCTTGCCCCTACAGAATCGCCCAGTACTCAAGTACTTTGTATGAGTGACATAGCTTCACTCTTGTTCTACACGGCCATCAGAGCACCACCACAAGGGTCGTGAGCTCACTTTGAAGCGCAAGTGTACAGGCATGGAGGCCCTCGCACAAGGAGGCAGAGCGCCCTCTGCCATGGCGAAGACATTGGATTACAAACACGGTGACGCGCTCTTTCGCCCATACCGGAATGAGAAGGGTGATGGTCCACACGCGGCATCCCATTCTCCCTCTTGGATACAAGCGCCACTGAACGCCTTCCTTGCTACCGCAGACGTTTTTGCGACCCTCTCACTCTCACGACCCTCAGGGAAGATAACATTTTGGATATCGGGCACGGTTAAAGCCCGGCGGTGTTCCTGGTCTTCATTAAATACTGTTAAATCATAGTCGTTGGCCAAAAGGACACACACATTGCACTATACCATATAGCCTGCTAGAGATTGGTTGCGAAATCTACTCAGCCTTGTTTCTGCTACCCAATAGCATTGGAGGCAAACATCGCAGGCTTCAAGGTAATTCCGTGATAATTCATCACACAGAAAGAGCCACGGCGATCCAACACAGGAATTCTTAATTGTTACCTTGGTTGTTCTGTCAAGTAATCTAGCCGAAAAGAAATGCTACTCGAAGATGACTGAAGCCGTAAGGCTTTACACTGCGGAGTGCTGAAACATCGCACACCGCTCTTCCTTATAGGCACTCGTCTTGGTTCGCACGAACCCTTAGTATCGTACGTCTCTGCGTTCTTTCAGCCTGACATACGTACGTGGTGCTCACATCGCCTACCCTCCCCTTCACGGGTGATGCTCCCACTTAATATTAAATGCCAGTGGAATTTGGCACCTAAATAAAAAAAATGCGAAGGCAAGTCGAAAAGTAAGTGGACTGTTGAGAAAAGGTACATTTATTTTAATGATAGAAAACTGAAACGTCCATTATTTTTCTACATAACCTGCCTATACTTCAACGCACTTTGCCCAATGTTTCACAAGATTTTTTGATTCCGTCGGAAAAAAAAAGTTTTGGGTTGCACCTGTAACTAATTTTGCACCGCATCAGTAACTTCTGCATCGGTTACAAATTTTCTTCCCCTGAGCGCTTCATTTAAAGGTCCAAACACATTAAAATTGCTTGGAGCTAGGTTCTGGACTGTATGGCGTATGTTCCAGCAATTCCAATCCCAACTCTTTTATTGTTTCGGCCGTCCTTTAGGCAGAATGTGGCCAAGAGTGATATTGCTGCAGGATGACACTTTTTCGTAGTATTCTACGACGTTTGGATTTGATTACAGGTTTCAGTTTAGTTCGCAACACATCCCAATAGTTCTCACTGAGAACTATTGAGAACCCTGAGAACGGCTACCACACCTTCCACGTCCCAGAATAGTGTTAGTAAAATATTATACCAGCTGATGCTTGACGTTTAAATTTCTTAACTTCTGGTGAAGAGAGTTTTCAAACCATGCTCGTAGCCTTACATTACGGTTCCTGATGATGTGCCCAAGTTTCATCTACAGTAAATATTTGCTGTAAAAATCCATCTCCCTCGCGACGATAACAGGTCAAATGTTTACGAGAGATATCCAACCTTTGTGCCTTATGCTGCGCTGACAATTCGTTAGGGACCCACCTTGCCTTTCCGAAAATTCAGCCTGTAGTGTAAGATGGAATTCGCTGAACCATGACTGATATGTAAAGTATTGGCAATTTCGTCCGCTGTGATTCGTCTGTTTTCCATCACCATACCCTCAACGACTTTCAAATTGTCCTCATTTGTTGACGTCGATGGCCTGCCTGATCTTTCCTCGTCACATAAAGAAGTTCTTCCCTGTTTGAAACGCTGTATACATTTGCAGATCTTGCTTCGCGATAAACAACTGTCACCATACTGCGCTTGCATTCGACGAATAATTTCCGCAGGTTTAACACCTTCCGCAAACTAAAAGCAAATCGCTGGCCTCATTTCCTCCTTGGTGCAGATCGACAATGGAGCTGCCCTGTTTAACGATCTGCTAGACTCTAATGACTAACGCGGGAATAAGAGTGACACGTTCTATGGAAGTGTTGCAGACGACACTAATTCTGCGCTGGATACTAGCAGTCTTACCAAAACCTAGTGCGAGAAATTGCAAAATACCCTTTACTTTTTGACTTCCCCTCGTAATTACTGATGCGAAGGTTGTTCGTTAGCACACTGGCTTTCAGAAGAAAAACAGGTCATAATGTGATACGCAATCATTCTTTGTTTGTTTAGCGTTGTCCAACTTCATAAAACGGTGACAAGCTTCTGAGTGGGCGTCAGCACCGCCGAAAATATGGCGTTCCTTTGTGTCTGCACCGCGGCGTCCTATAATTTCGCAAGCTATGGCGCCACTCGTCTTCGGACAAGCAGAATGCGCAACGAACACTACCATTTTTTTTAAAGATGTAATGAAAGGAAAGTAGGGTTGGTAATCATCAGTAAAACAGTAAACAGTAAAATGCAAGCTCGTACTCTTGAATTAAATTTAAATTGTTTGACGCGTGACTAGTCAAGAGTATACTGCAATTACAGCCGTTTGTATTAGTTTACCAGAGCATTGACATTAGATGGCTGGTGCCGTAAGCGATCGAAGAATGACATTATGATCATAATTTTACATCGAAGATATATTTGACTAGGGTCCCGGGATTTCTTCGTCTCCGTCGACAGAATACGATAAGAGACGAATGGAACTGCACCATCAGTATGCACAACGGCACGTGCTCAAGCTCGGCAGGACCCAGTTCAAGGCTACGTGAAGGTGGTTGGGCTCCAAATTGAGCTCCAATCCACGCCGTGAAGGGGGTTGGCCAGTGAATTGTAGCCAACTTTTATTCTTTTTATTGCGATGGCAATTATATGGACACTCCAAGCGCATTTCTGCCATCGCTGTCGTCGTCGCCGTGAGGTTCCGTATAAATTCCAATGGCGATAAAATCGTCGCCGCGCGCCGTATGCTGTATGTGCGAGTGAAAGCGCGCAATGGACGCGCGCTTTCACGGAGAGCGAACGCACGGCGGAGAGCTAACGTGACGTCTTCCGTCGTGCGAAAGGCCGTGGGGGGTGGGAGGGAGGGGGGGGGCGACGTCGTGCTGTGGCACCAACTGCGTATCTTGCCACTGTCGACTCAATATTGCACGCGAAAGGAGGAAAGCGGTAAGACAGCGCGGGAGGGAGGGGACGCGGCTTCTACTCTGCCAGCAACTGCGTACTTGTACTTTGCGCGGCGGCGAGCTGTCGCGCGCACCGTTTCTTGAAAGCGATCTCCACACGGCTCTTACCTTTGTATGCGCTGTGCGTTCGCTGCTCAGTTTCCGTTGAAGCGATAGACCACACGAACCTTAGCTTGTTGCTGCCGCCGCGCTTGCTCATGCCAGCGTTTTGACAGTAGTTGTGTGCGGTCATCGAGTGTGATCTATTCATGTTTGCTTGTGCGCGCTGACACCATGCTTGTTAATTCAGTTAGTAAGCGAATGTGTCCAAGTTTATACAGCCGGTAAAACTACTATAGTTACTCCATATAGCTCTCTACTAACTGGCTGTCGCAATTGATTCTTTGCCTTTCGAGCGAAGCTGCGACTTTTTTTGTGTACGCCTACAATTAGTAAACTCCTGCCTTGCAGTGTGCGTTCGGCTCTATTGGCTCTCAAAATACGGCGGATATTATGCGACGTTGCAGAACTTTTTACCAATATTCTAATAACTATATAAGTTAACGTAAAAATAGACTAACGGTAGCTAAAAACAGTTAAGAGAGGCAACTATACGAGGCACAGATGAGATTTGGCGCGCTGCGATGCAAGAGAGAGCGACGCTTTGGACGTACGCTTTGGTTCGGACGGCGCACTGAGGGCACTCTCAAAAAACACCAACACGCAGCCCACGATGCCGCACTTCTGGCAATGGCCCGCATTTTTACGCGTCGATCGTTGGGAACAAAAGAAAGGTACCCATTCCGTCCTCATTTTGCGATTGAACTCAGCGCCAAGATAACTACACAGTGATACGGGGGCATGCGCAACTCGGAGGCTGGTCGTCGTTACATTATGATACGATACTCAGGGGATCGGTTTCAAACTTGCCGTAGAAGAAACCTTCAGTCGATGGGCTCAGTTACTGCGTGCGCAAACCGCACAATTTTTGTTTTCTAAGGGATGCAATGGGAGAAAATTAGGGTTGGTAACCACGAAACGAAACGATTGATTTATGCGCGTTAATGTATCGAAGAAACACTGAACTTCTAAGAGACGCCACGCCGTAGGAAGGCCCTGGGTTAATTTTAACCACCCAGACTTCTTTAACGTAGGCCTAATTCTAAATGCACGAACGTATTCCCGTAAAAAGGCTTCTTGTGCAATTTCAGACCTGCATGTGCACGAGATCAGGGCATATAGCGCCGACAATAATACGTGCTCGCATGAGTCAAACACATTTTCGGCCGTCATAGACAGAGGCAAATTTTGGGACAAGCCTATATTATTAAACCGAAGCTCGCACAAATTAAAACATTTCTAACGCTTTTCTTATTAGCGTCGTTTCAATCCGCAGTGACATTTGTTCATTACTGTTGAGTCAGGGCGTCATCATTGGTATAGTGGATGACGAAACAAAATCCCGTAAATCCCAACTCAAAGCGACAGTTGTGACTCTTTCTTTCTTTTTTTTTTTTTTTTGCAAAATGACTCCGATCGCAAAAGCGCTTCCTTGCCTCATTGACAAAATACTTCGCTTGCGAAAACTTACTTTGCCCCGTAGATAAAGTCAAACTACGCCAGTTCACGGCCGTTCCACGGGCTAGATAAAATTGTCCTTCAGGGTGAAACTGAACTGCTGGCCAGATTTCAACTTGTATGGGACAGTTCCCTTCTTTCTATCGCTCTCTTTTTTTTTCTATCTTTAAAGACAGCGAATCAGTACCTGCCTCTGCACTGCCCTCTTTCATGAGAACTCCCAAAGACCTCTCTTCTGAGCGATTAAGGAACATAATGCGGCAATAAAAGGACTATGCAGGGCTTTAAAGTATAGCGAAGTAGCTCAATCACAGTCGTAAATTCCCATAATGGTGATAAAAGGCATACGAGGGGCCAATACCATCGAGAAAATAAACCTTTTCTTGCAGCCACCGAGCAGTATTTTGACTTCGCCTGTTCAAATACAGCCATCTCGAAACACTGCTAGAGTCGCCAACCTAATCGCCCTTCCCCCCCCCCTCCACCCTCCCACCCTGGCACGTGCAGAACACTAAACGTAGGCACACACGCACGTGCACAAATGAGCATGCACGAGAACACACGCAGGAGTAAGTTTAGTCACTCTGGCCAGAGCCAGCATTATGATTCAACGCACAGACAAGAGGCATCAAAGTGAGACTCTAGAGGCAATAAACTTAGCAAACGAGCGGGCGAGTGGCTGGGCAGGCCAGAGCGGGCAAGTGAGCGAGCCGTAAAAGTAGCAGTTACACACGCGTCTCAAGTTTCGCCGCCTAGAGTTGCAGCAAACAGTGGCTCAAAAGGTTCACTTTCTCCACGTAGCTTTCTAGATCAGCAGTGAAAGCAAACAAACGGAGCAGCTCCTCGTAGAAGCGAGCTGAGCAGCGATGCCGGCGAGTGGGTTGAGCTGAGACACAGGGGCAAGGTCACCCGGTTCAAAGTGATTCCGTGCAGGGGTGAATACTAACGAGGCATGGAGCAATCGGAGTGGATCTCTTTTTCATCCATCGAGGGCGCTTGCTCAAGCCCAGAAGCCTTGCCATACATTACCGTCATATGTCCATTTATGTGTTTTTGGCCGGACTGCAGTGGCAGCCAAACGCTCGATCGAACGATGGGCTATTTAAAACGAGCTCCCAGGGTACGTATTAACGATCACACAGGGCTCCAAGGGCTGTCAAATAGACGCGAGACTGGGATCCGAAACCGGAGCCTAATTCGTTTTCTACGACTTGGTTCACCCCCGGCGTGCAGGAACGTGACTGCGTTTTCTGTCGAAATCTTCGGCACACTTCTCTTGACTATTCATTTCTCGTTTTCTTTTTTTGAGCGACGAAAGGCTTGGACAAATAAAAAAAACGAAACGACACAGCTGGCGTAATTTAGGGAATTAGTGTTGAACAAAGAACAGTTTCTAAGGACCACGCGAATGACTTCTTGTGAATTGGTATCTCAGGCGAACTGGAAACGTCACTTTATTAGGGAGGATTATCACAACGTTGAAAACGGTAACTACACGTAGAACTTCACACTGGTGAGAAAGTTTAGCACGTGCAGCCGTGTCCCGTCTCTACTTTGACAATCAATATGCACCCCTGAGCAGCACAAACACATACCACAGATAGCTGTTACGTGTTACATTTCAAAGTAATGATTGGAAAGCGTAACATAAAGAAACCTTTTTAACGCCGACAACTGTCTTGGACTCCTCACTGTGCTGAAAAAAAAATGGCATTGACGGTTGAATGAATTCTGGGGTTTTACGTGCCAAAACCACGATTTGATTATGGGGCACGCCGTAGTGGGGGACTCCGGATTCGTTTTGACAACCAGGGGATCTTTAACGTGCCCCCAATGCACGGGACACGGGTGTTATTGCGTTTCGCCCTCATCAAAATGCGGCCACCGTGGCCGGGATTTGATCCCGTGACGTCGTGCTTAGCAGCGCAACGCCATAGCCGCTAAGCAACCGTGGTGAGTTGGCATTGACGGTAAGCGACCTAAATCAAGCTTGAGCTGGTTGATTCTCGAGAGTACTTGCTGTCAGAGTGTCGAACTTTTCGCAGTTGTCGCTGTGTTCTGCTGAACAAGTTTCCATATCTTAATCTTGCTCGAACTGCGCCTAAATGAAATGTTGTTTCTCAAAGGTCGTGCTTCAAGTTGGTTTGAAGCCCACAAAACTATGCTAGAATTCTTGTCAACCACGGAACTAGATGCTCGTCTGTAATGCTTGCACTGTAACTGTGACTGTGGGATGTTTTGTTGTGTGTCTTTGTCTTCTTTTTTTTTCCTTTATCTCCTTTCTCTTAGTTTTCTGGATTTTTTCCCCTCTCCGCTTAAAGCGGGTGAGTGTGGTGTCTTTTTAGGAGGAAATTGCTGGCCCGCTTTTCTTTCTCCTTCTCATGTTTATATATGTGTACATGAACAATGATAATAGTGATACTATCATCGAAGTCGCAGCCACAAAGTTGCTTGCTCGCGCTGTCCTCTACTTCTCTGAGTCTTTATCGAAAACGCCTAGTGTACATGCACTATACTGTGATATAGCGCACGCACAATATCACAGCATAAAACTGTGATATTGTGTTCCAGTAGCGTGCTGCCGCCATACATTGTACGCACAAGTTATTTTCTTCGTCCATTGTTGTCCAAGTTAGCGTTCGCAGAACCACAGATTTCTCCTTTTTCAGAAGTGTTTTGCACTGTACGCACTCAATGCGATCCTCTAGATTGAAAGCTGTATATCAAGCCTTTTCGCAGGATCTAACCAGAACGGAGCAAGAATAAATATTCATAGCAGATATCGAGCTCTAGAGTTGTTTTCAGCCGTCAACACTCATTACTAAAACAGAAAAATAGGACAAGAAAGAACTAAAGTTGATACTGCGATGCCCCGCTGCAAATGGTTGTCGTGTAATATCCCTCTGAGTGGAAATGCATGCTTACATCCTGTCGATATTGGTAAAAATGTTGTCGCAGTTTCACCCGAACGGCGAAGCATCAATTGCGATAGCAACTTAGTAGAGAGCTATACGGAGTAAGGATAGTAGTTTTATCAGCTGTACAAACTTGGACATGCAGCAGCACCGGCAACACACAGCACTGTTGTCGACACCGTCGGCGCTTTGCCCGCGTTCGCACAAAACGCGCGCGGCGTTGGTGACTGTTGCCGGAGCCTCTGGGGGCGGCTCGGAGGTTTTCCACGAGATCAGAACAGAACACTCGTCGAGCAGCGTCGGAAGTCGATCTTTACCACCTTCTCGCCTCACAACGTTTTTATATAAATAGGCATTTTGTGCCGCAGCTAAACGTCGCCCCCCCCCCCCCCCACGGCCTTTCGCATGTCTGAAGAAGGCACGTTTGCTCTACATATATGGTGATTGTAAAGGAGAAAAGAGACGCTTAATTCTGCAGCCCTTAAGGGAGCACGGCGCAGAACGCGCGTTTGTTCTCCGCCGTGCGTTCACTCCCCGTGAAAGCGCATACAGCGTTCGGCGCGCGGCGACAATTTCATCGCCTTTGACGTCATACGGAACCTCACGGCGACGGCGACGGCGACGGCAACGGCGACGGCGACGCCGACGGCAGAAATCTGCTTTGGAGTGTCCATATAATTGCTATCGCAATAAAATCAAGAAAACGAAGGCCAATTTCACAACCATGAAGGTTCTGATGCGCACATAGAAAAAACATTGACGCGTTACTTCATGTATGTGTGTCTGTGCGCACTCGCGTATGCCATGTGCGTGCGCTTGCTCATCCTACGTGGGCAACGGGCTTAGCCCGGGCCTGGAAAACCTGCAAAATCCAATGAAACAGAGTCTGTCTGTCCTTGCATCTTTTGCGGCATACGGAATGGCGGGACCAGTACCAGTTTGTAATACCACTTATATTTCGCGCGTTTCAGCACCTTTGTCATTTGATCGTTGAGAAAAACGTCTCCAAAAGCTCGTGACAGTTATTTCCTTACAAAAGCACACATCTATGACAGGCTCCAAATTCTCAGAACATGTCGAGAACAAATTTTGTATAACATAAGTTCCGGCTAGTACGCATACATATCATACGCATAGGTTGCAACTGGTAAGGGGATTTTTTTTTTTGCAAAGTTCCCTTTACTTGAGAGGTGTTACTGAAAAAAAAATACGCGTAATAAAGGAACAGCGATTCAACGCAGTAAAAAGTTGTCGCAGTTTCACCTGAAAGGCGAAGCATCAATTGCGATAGCAAATTTGTAGAGAGCTATACGGAGTAATGATATTAGCTTTATCAACTGTATAAACTTGTACATGCAGCAGCACCGGCAACACGCAAAACTATTGTCGACGCCGTCGGCGTTTTGCCCGCGTTCGCTCAAAATGCGTGCGGCGTTGGTGACTGTTGCCGGAGCCTCTGATATAAATAGGCACTTGGTGCCGCAGCTAAACGTCGCCTCCCTTCCCTCCCCCTCCCCCCCTCCCCCTCCCCCACGGCCTCTCGCGCGTCGGAAGAAGGCGCGTTTGCTCTACATATATGGTGATTGTAAAGGAGGAAAGAGACGCTTACTTCTGCAGCCCTTAAGCGAGCACGGCGCAGAACGCGCGTTTGTTCTCCGCCGTGCGTTCACTCCCCGTGAAAGCGCGCGCCCCTCGCTCCCTTTCACTCGCACATGCAGCGTTCGGCGCGCGGCGACGATTTCATCTCCATTGACGTCATACGGAACCTCACGGCGACGGCGACGGCGACGCCGACGGCAGAAATCTGCTTTTGAGTGTCCATATAATTGCTATCGCAATAATACTGTAATATCTAGAGCAGTGCACATGTCCGAGTAATTTTTTGCCTGGATCTACATTCATACACTGACAATAATTTTACCTGGATTGTTGTTTCACAGAGGCTCATCTGGCCACAACGTTTCGCATAACAGGTACCATTATATCCCCCCCCCTCTCCCCCACCCCTCAAAAGCAAAAATAAAAGGTGGCACTTCCGTGCGAAAATACAGATGCTTACAACTTGGCATTCTGGCAGGCATCACAGAGTGAAAAATAAGTTCACAAAAATTTATTTTAAGAGTTCATTGCACAAAGCACTACGAGAACACGCTTGGAAAAAACAATTTACAAGTACTGTAGAACTCAGAATTGAAAGAAGGACTGGCGATTTCTGATCTAAGAGAAAAAAAGTGAAAGAAAGACGGGGTGGTTAGCCCGTTTAAATACTGACTGGGTACTCTGTGGTGGGTAAATGTGTAAAGGGAAGGAAAGGAGATAGAAGGATTAAAAAGTAAAGAAAGAAACATGCACACAATAATGCGATGTAACGTGCTACAACTTGCAGTCCGTCGCACTATACTCAAGTCCTTAAGGATGTGAGCAGCGCATTTAAGGCCTTCAGTGCCGAAGGCCGCCTGGACCAGTGTCCTAGGACATCTTCCTTTAGTGCTGTACCAACACACCTTTCTCTCGAGAAACACTTCTTCATAATCTCGAGAAACACTTCATCGAGAAAGAAATTGTTTTAAACAAAGAGCTTATAAAGTAGACTCTGAAGCAGAACTGTTGCGTACAAACGTAACGTCTGGCAAATGTGTAAGATGTAAAGTTGTACAATTGTGGTTAACGTTTGCTTCATAGCTGAGCTTGTTCCAGTAAGTTATCTGCGCCACCCTCCCGGTGAAACGTCGCTCGCTGATCCCTAAAGTATAACACATGTACTAAATACAAGTCAACCTAAGTCTGTAAAGAAGTATAAACTCTCTCGCTTAATTCCTGGTGTATGTTCGCGCCTAAAGCACGGTCTTCACAGCAAAGTATGCATTAATTTTATAGTTGCTTCAGCAAGATGAATACGCACTCAAGTTAAAAAAGTTGTCGCAGTTTCACCTGAAAGGCGAAGCATCAATTGCGATAGCAAATTTGTAGAGAGCTATACGGAGTAATGATATTAGCTTTATCAGCTGTATAAACTTGTACATGCAGCAGCACCGGCAACACGCAAAACTATTGTCGACGCCGTCGGCGTTTTGCCCGCGTTCGCTCAAAATGCGTGCGGCGTTGGTGACTGCTGCCGGAGCCTCTGATATAAATAGGCACTTGGTGCCGCAGCTAAACGTCGCCTTCCTTCCCTCCCCCTCCCCCCCTCCCCCTCCCCCACGGCCTCTCGCGCGTCGGAAGAAGGCGCGTTTGCTCTACATATATGGTGATTGTAAAGGAGGAAAGAGACGCTTACTTCTGCAGCCCTTAAGCGAGCACGGCGCAGAACGCGCGTTTGTTCTCCCCGTGAAAGCGCGCGCCCCTCGCTCCCTTTCACTCGCACATGCAGCGTTCGGCGCGCGGCGACGATTCATCTCCATTGACGTCATACGGAACCTCACGGCGACGGCGACGCCGACGGCAGAAATCTGCTTTTGAGTGTCCATATAATTGCTATCGCAATAAAAAGAAATCGTAAATAAGCACCCAAGGCCCCACGGAAACTAGAGGAGGTGAATGTTTTACATTTCATAGGAAATAGGCATCTCAATAAAAATAGTACTAAGTAACACAGCTGCCTATGAGGTCAGACTTATCACCTACTGTAACGCATTATAGCGGACTGACGATAAATGAATGCGAAGTTGCCTAAACTTAATTCAATCCGCTGCAACCTCTATCGGAAGAAATTCGAGGTAGTAGAATTATGGTTCGTTTATTCTCTCGTAAGGGCTTATACGCACAAAGTAATTAAATATTTATTTATATATTGCACTCAGTCAGGTCTCGTTTCGTTTTAATGAATTGAACCAATTGCTGAAAGCACATGCACAAGTAAATTATTGATTGCAGTCCTTAAATAAATAAAAAATAACTATTACTTTAACAATGCTTAAAGGATGCAGCTAGTCGAACATTCCGTCAATCAGGGCGCTGCTTCCAGTAAAGCCGCCTTGTTTAGCAATATCAGCTGAATAAAGTTAAATTTAATCTCATTGTGTAACTAAACGGTTTCATTTACCCGTAGCTTAATGTCAGCAGTTTTGTAGTTGCCACCAAGGGAGATAAGAAGCAAGAAGACAAATATATACACCATGACTGAGGGGGTTATGAACCGTGCACACGAATAAAAAAAAAATTACGCAAGCAGTTTTCTCGGATTTCATAGCTCGCCATCGGTCCTAAGCAGCGTAACGCCAAAGCTACTAAGCCACCACGGCGGGTGAGGGCGGCAGTGGAAGACAATAAAATTTACCGTGACATGACCACGTGCTGGGCCGACCTTTTATGGATTGAGTTGTGTCACGTCACGCTCCCACAAGTTCTTTTTCTTTCTATGGTTCATGGCCATGTGCGCTGCGCTCTGGTTCGCCGGTACCAAATCAGGTCAGAAGATGTACACATGTGTTTGACGATAAGCGGCGAAACCCCTGACGCGAGATCTCCGAATACCCTGCTAAAACTGTTTCTTCCGCCCACTATAGGCTGTGTGTTACAGCGCTGCCGTTGGCATGCGAGGCTTAAGCGCTGGATCAACACTAGATGCCCATTCGTACCAGTGAAAACCTTTATCAATAGCCTTGTAATAGTTGCGTGGGACCATTGTGAATTTAGAAAAACATGTGCCGCGGTGTGATAAGAGGCAACAACTCCAGACATATCCAAGCTAGTTGAGCGCCCATGGCACCTAGCGCCATCGAAAGCCGTCCGCCATTACCACATAAGAATAAAAATGTGAAAAGCAGTGTGCGGCAGACAAGCTAAAAACAGGAAGAAATCAGGGCGTAAAGCGAATGGCCAGCGGCACATTCGTTAACGAATGCCGGGATAGCTTCCGGGTGTTTTTGCAGGCAACGTATTTCTGCGCGCTCACTTGGGAAAGCGGAGAGGATAAATATACCCCCTTCATCGTTTATCTATGATTATTCATCATCCCTATCGGAGCAGTTATGGGTCCATTTCCTCTTTTCAGCTAACGCTATTTGTTTAATGTCGCGAAGTGGACTCAGTTCACATAATGGTGCATGCATGCAAGTAAGGAAGTCATTCACCAAAAGTTTGGAAGCCAGACAGGAGTTCGTTTTAACGACGCTGCGGCTAAAGCAATTATTTATGAAGCGATAATCTGCGCGTTGAATTCATGCAAAAAATGAACATCGTGATCCTCTGCAATACGTTTCTTTTTCGTATTGCGAGATAAGCTCATTCACACTGTCTCAACAAAGAAGACCTATAATATTAAAAAAAAAGGCTGGGAGGTTGATATATGATGCACACAGTCGTACACGTCCATCTTGATTGCAGCATTGATTGCAGATTTATTTCCATGAGCTATCATACCAAAACAACGAGAATAAGGGGAACCGAGGGGCCCGATATTTGTTAATCACAACCATACGAAGCCAAGGATGGCATATACGAACTTATTGGTTGTTTTAATTGAAGCCTAGGCATGATTAATGAAATGGAAAGGAAAGCGGAGACTTTCACTTCTTTTTCATTTGTCAGTTCTACACTTGAATTAAAACTACAAATACCTTCCCTTATGTATTCCGTGGCTTCATTAGCTGTTGGCTACATATCAAAATAGTTGTTCCTGCGATGACACGGGTCAGTTGGAACCTCCGGACAGTGTGCAGCCAAATATATCTTCTAGGTTAACTATGAACGCTCTTCGCCTTTACACCGACAAACTCATTTGGCGAAAGCTTGAGATAACGCATAGACATCATCTCTGCTAGCGTCTGGGCGTCGTGCAAGAGTCAAACGCGTGCGAAGCATATATCTCCCACATAGTTCAAGTGCCTCTTACGTCTTCAAAGATGTACGTTTTCGCGTTGTCGTACCCCTGAGCACGATAATCCAACAGCGAAATGAACCCCAAAATACTTGTTACTGTACAGCGCACTTCAAGTTTTTGCGGGTTCTCTGTACTGCGGTGAAATATTTCGCGACTTCCACTCTGAACGTCAGATCGCCCAACAAAACCCACTACTTCTCTTTACATATTGTTTCAGAAAAAGGGTTAGGTGTTATTCAGCAGATAAGCTACATATTTGGCTGATACTGCTTTCTTTTTTGACCGACTTGTGCTTTCATAGAGAGCAAGGAAGCAAGCAGACGAAAGCTAGGGAAGTCAACCAGACGAGCGTCTAGTTTGCTACCCCACACTGATTGCAAGGAAAAGGATGAACAGGAAAGGAAAATAAAGATAATAAATCTTGGCAAAGCTTGAAAGGCCCGAAAGGTGGAGTGTTCCCGTCCCTATTTATATTGCATCAGGTGGTAATGCTCCGCTGTTTAACTTTTGCTAGAGTTACTTCCTGTGTGTACACTGTTTCGATTTAAAAAATAAAACTGAAGGACGAAATCTAAGGAGTTTAAATACAGTTGCACCCGATGGGCTTAGATTCCTTTCCTTTGTTTATGGGGTTTGACGCGCCAAAACTACGATATGATTATGAGGCACGCCGTAGTGGAGGACTCCGGATTAGGTCACCTGAGGTTCTTTAACGTGCACCCAATACACGATACATGGGCGTTTTTGCACTTCGATCCCCATCGAAGTGCGTCCGCCGCGGCCAGGATTTGATACCGCGTCCTCGGGCTTAGCAGCTCAACGCCAAAGCCACAATGCCACCGTGACGAGTAGATAACTTTGCGTAAAGACAACGAGCGTACAAGGGTGAGTAAAGCTACCTCATAATTACGCGGCATTGATGTCCTATCCTGACCTGGAGTGGCTTGCACGAACATCTAATAACAAAAATAATATATAAATTTAAGAATGCGTTCTTAAACGCTCCCTCAAGAACTCCTAGTCCGCACTAGAACGTGTTCTTAAATTCGTGATTATTTTCGTTATTAAATGTTCGTGCAAGCCACCCCTAGTTCCTTCATGAAAGACAGATGGTTGCAACAAGTGAGGCACCATATGAATGGAAATGATCCTCACGCAGTGCGACGTCCATCATGAATTGCAACGCCTAAAGGGCAAAATGGGGGCGCTAAAAAAAGAAGAAGATAGCGATGTTCACGACACCGCAAATTGTTACGGAGCCTCAGGGAGCAAACCGGCTGAAGTCGCTGTGGCGGCGTCATGGCGCAGCACAACATCCCATCGGTGGCTTCGTTAATGGCTTCGGGCAGAGGAGCGCGAGTGGCGTAGTCGGCAGCAAAGCCAGGGGTCGAGCAACAAGACGTCGCGAAACCGCGTTCATAACAAATCGGATCACGCCCGCGCATTGGCGCCCGCGGGCAGCCACCAAGATATGGCGAGGCATGGAAGCGGCCGTTCGGCACACGAGACGCCATGCTGCAAGACGGGGAAAGTAAACAGGAATCTAGGGTGCGATCGCGCAAACAGCTCGCTTTTCCGTTCCTTCGCTTGCCTTCTCGTGATCAGTCAGAATTTTTATTGCGTCAGTGGCCGTCAGAGACAGCGGGGCGGTAGCGCAGCTTTCCCACTTTGTGACGTAGCAGTCAAACCGAACGTGCGGAAAGCGCGCTGTTTGCGCGATCGCACGCCTAATTATAAGAAGTCAACACGATGACGACGACGACCATCCGACGTCTTTTGGTGATATATACGCCGGGCTTATGTCTGCAAGTGCGCGTAGGAGGTGAAAAGGAAGGTAATTTATTAAAGAAGCTGCGATTGATCGGCTTTTGTCATGGTATTTTGACGCACCTGCACGAGTGCCAGCATCTTCACGTGGTGCAGCGACTTTATTTGACATGGGAATGACTTCGGGCACACATCAAGAGAAGATAGAATAAAAAAGAAATAAAAGAAGATAATGTCGTCGCTGACATACTCACAGTGTAAGCAAGCAAAAAAAATGCAGTTTAGCCCCTAATGTGCAACTTCATTACGAAAACTATTAATCTATGCAGTCCATGAGAGTATACTTTGAAGAACTTTCCTTTAAGAAGTTTAAGGGGGAGAACCCTAATAGTCTCAATTATAAAATGTGACCATCGTCCTCCGAGTGGATTCAATAACTGCCATTATTGATCCAAGTAAATAAACAAAGGAGCCGTTTAGCAGTTTTATTGGGAGCGTAGACAATAAGAACGGTATTTTCCTGCAGCAGATATCTAACCAACCATGTCACTGCGCAGCAATGCTTCCTATGCTGCGAGCAACACCGCTACCACTGAGGGTAAGATCGTCACAATGAACTCGTGGCTGCCTCATAGCTTGTCGGCCAGGGACAGCCTTCTAAATCTATCGCCATAGACAACGGACTTTCGGGGAGCTATATAAAGCGGAATGGACACATTCTGCTCTGTTTATTCTGACCTTCACTCTTACTAATTAGTGCGCTCAAAAAAGCATACGAATTAAACCAGTCGCGCCTTCTAATGATTTGCAGTCGACTAAGAAAAAATACAGAAAGGAAGTGGACGTAAAAGAAAGAAGGATGAAGGAATACATTTACCGCACTTAGCAACCATATGGCACTAGCCCTACACGAGAGTTAGCTAAGTCTAGAGCGCCACAACTTCATGTGGTACAAAGCCCCGCATGTTTGCTATCGACATAAAAAAAAAAAAAAAAAAAATCAGCATTCCCAGAACTTGAGCTCGGCAAATCCCGATGCGTAACATTCAAACGAGAGATGAAGCATAAGTCATTGTATTTTTTTTAGAATGTCATCGGCTTTTCCCCTTATCCCTAGTGGCCGATATCGTCGTAATAATTGGGGTGACAAATGAAGGCTTCTTAACGCCATCTGGCCGGTGCAAGCTGCCCTTACGCTCCACGCTTTCTGAAGGAGGATGTAAATCTAGGCATGTTCGTATCTGTACAGAGTGACACAGCCATTCCAAACACTTTCGACGAAGAAACACGGGACACGTGTTGCCTCTAAACTTGCACAAACCCGTGAATATGATTTACATTAACAGTCTACCGTCTTCATTCTCGTCTCGCATTCACATTTTTGCCAATTATTGCGTGATTTATTCTGAAATAATTACTAACGACGACGCTAATACTCTTCAATCTGATTTGGGCTACGAGATTGACTGGTGTAACACCTTAATAATGGAACATGACGTTAAGAAATTAAAGTTTATCTGTGTGGACAAAAGCACGAATACCACTTCTAATTGGAACCTTCATGAGCTTCCTCTGGAATCTGTTAGCTCATATAAAATCTTGGGTGTTCATATAACTGCCAACCTAACCAGTATACTTCACGTTGAATACATAATCAATAAAGCTAGCAGAATGTTTGGCTTCTCACTTCGCATTTTTTCCAAGGCACAATTATCTTTAAAAAACTACTTTACGAATAATTAGTACGCACTAAGCCAGTACGCTGCAGCTTTGTGGGACCCATGCCGATGAAAACATTACCTTTATCGCTCAAACTTGTACAAAATACCACAGTGCAATCCGTATTTTCGAGCTATAATCTTGTCGCTAGCATAACCTCAATGAAAGCTAATGTAGCTTTTCGATCACTTGCATCACGTAGTAAAGGGCCGTAAACTTGCGTGGGATTAATGAGATTTTGGGTGTGAGTGGCGGTGGCCGTGGGAGATCACAAATGCCCTAGTTTTCGGGTCGAAGTGCATAAATTGCGCGGGCGCGTGATTGTATTGTACGCTGCGAGTGAGCAATGCTAGGCGGTGTAGACTGCTGAACTATCAAATAACCTTTCGTACGCTTCTGTGACATTATACTCGTATGAGAACTATCAAATGTCTTGTCAATGATAACAACCGCGCCAAGCGATTTCACACTGTGCTCTCTCTTAACTGTAGCTGAACAATGGCTTTGTGAGGGATTCCTAATTCCACCTGCCAACGTTAAATATAATTCATCGTGTTGGTTGGCATCATGTACTGTAAATGCTGACACGCGGTTCAATTTCGTGCATCAAGACACATAAGCCGCAACATTTAAAAAAGCTGAGACGAAATTTCATTCGGAACTTCTCAATTAAGGTAAATTTGGTTTCAACTAAAACTATCTGTGAGATTTCCGCAACACATACAAAAATCGCCGAGTTAGAAATATATCATATTATACAAAATCGTTTCAAAAGATGCGAAAAGGTCGTTGCATATGGCATTTAAAGGGCACGTGGAAGAAACCAATTGCGGCAGCATCACCTATACGAGACGCCCTTTCAAAACCATTTTATTTCATACAAACGCTTGTACAGGTCCTATTACGTCTGGTCTATTAAGACAATGGGGAATGATTCATCATGTAAAGGATGGTCTTGGATGGTCTTGGAATGCAAAGAAAGACAAAATCAGAATCAGCTTGGCTTCTCGTGGTTTCGCGCAGTTCTCGCAAACTGGTTTCTCGTAGTTTCACGTGGTGGCTTAAATTCAGGGGAATGGTATAATGCAAGCGCGTTGAGCAAACTGCGCCTGAACACTGGTGAGCCCGATTAACCAAAATAAAAAAGAAATTCTAGGGTTTAAAATCCTAAAGCAACACGAGGGCATGAAAGAACGCCGTAGTAGGGGGCTTATAATTAATGTTGACCACCTCCGACTCTTTATTGCGCACATGAATCCAAGTACACAATCTCTGTTACTTTATATCTCCATCGAAATGCTGTCACCGCGACGTTAAATCGAACCTGCGACCTCCTGCTCAGAAGTACAATGTCATAGCTACGGAGTGGTAGCGGCGCGGGTGCTCGATAAAATTATCGCACTACACTTGTCTATTCACAGGCCATACTGGATGCGTATCCGCACTGCATCTAAAGTCACTCCCTAGCTTTCATCGACATCTGCCTCTTCCATCGATTTCTCCCAGTTGACCCACGGCCAGAAGCTTTTCTGGGCATCGCGAAGCGCAGGCAAAGAAAACAGCGTCGTGCCACCAACACCGCCGCCTTCGCCAGGCACTGGCCGAGCCTGACAAATGGTGCTGGTGCAACGAGGATAGCAGGAGCCCCAAGGACGCCTGCTGCTACGGCACTGCCTCGATATCCTTCTTAGATCCCGCTGGGTCGCATCGCGCCCGCGCAATCCCCGCGGCACTCTCAAGCCGCCGGTAGACGCTAAAGCCGACGCCCATTCGTTGAAGGAAAGGCCTGCAGCACGGAATCAGGCTTGCCGTTCTCGAAATGGATGTGACCAAGAAGCCACTTACACCAAAATCTAAAATTTCTGTAGCAGCAAGAAACCATTTCATGTGACGAGAGCTCTGCAGCCGCCAGACCAGAGCAGATACGCGAACGATATGAAGTAAACAAAACTAGAAAATCACTAAAATATGACGCTACACCCCGACAGACTGTTTCATCATGAAAGTACTTCTGAACGACGAAAAAAACGAACCTTATATAAAAAAAACGAAAAAAAGTCATCAACAATAGCACGCACTTTCGACAAAAAACGAGAGCAAGAGGTCAAGGACCATCCACAGCAAGAAAACCTTGTAGCTATATGCATGTGGTACATAACATGCAACGCAAACAGTAGCGTCGCTATAAAGTACACAGGGTGGTGATTGCTCAGTGATCTTCTTTTGTCGAAAACTTGATATTTGCAGCGGTAACTCGGACGCTGCGAACAGGGTGGTATTATATTTCCCGACTTCAGCAGTGGCCCGCTTCCAGCTCAACGCCAAGTGGCACGCAACAGCAAAATGCATTTATTTATGCCATCCCCGGGCATCTCCTCCAATGAATGTGACAGCATTGATCGACCCCTTACGCGAATGTGTCATCCCTTGTTTCGCTCAAGCACTTTGTCTCCATCCCATGTGATTCTTCATCTGAAACGCTGCTGTCGTGGCGGGTTCCGGTCGGCTAAGCCGCATCGTGCTGTTAAAGCAACAACCTGATCGGTTGGCGCCTGCTCCATCTGTCAATATTGCTCAAGACGATGCTGCATTGATTGCCGACGGCGCTGAACGCCCGTCTTTTCTGACCAGGCACCCGGAATTAGTGACAGACGCGAGATGCCAAATTGCTTAGGATCCCGACAGTAAGAATCCGGGTTTTTTTTTTCGGTTCATTTCTTCGCCGTGATTTTCAGATGACGGGCTTGCTTGCATTGCCACAGCTAATAAACCTCAACAAAAAAACCTTCGGGGCAAACCCCTTTCTGCGTCTAGGAAATATTGTTTTGTGCCTAAATTTCCTGCAGTACGAACACTTTTTATATCAGACCTTAACTTTTTGCCGAAAAAGTGAAAAATTACCTCTGGTAATATCGCTTTATTTATGTGCAATTCACGAAAGTTAAACTCCCCGCTAGGCAGGCAAAATGATAACAAAGATTTATTACATTTATTAACAAAAATGAAATAAAAATGAAACAGACAATTTGTTTGAAGTTAAGTGATCTCGTAAGTGAATGGCCCCCGATAACGGATGCGAACGTGAGAATAGAGTTTGCGCTGTCCGTGTCAACTTATGACCTCGCGCGAAATGAATTCTGTATGACTTGCGTAACTAACCTGACACACTCCTGAGGGCCCAGCTGGCAATAAACATCAAAGCGTCCAGCAGAGCGCAGGGATTAAGGAAATATCTCTCGATACCACATAAGCAAAAGGAAGAAAAGAAGAAAAGAAAGAAAAGAAAGAAATGGAAAAAGAAGACGAGAAGAACGCTTCAAGAATACACACAGACACGGAGGCAGGAGAAGGCAAGGTGGTAGCTCCGTGCGCTGTCGTTTACCGACAGTATTTATCGCACAATGGCGAACAGTACTGGAATCACTCAGCCTGACACAAGGAGAAAGCGAAGAAACAAAGACAATACAGAAGAGAGCGCGAATTGCACAAGCTGGCAAATGGCAGCTGCCACAAGTTTGGGCGCAGAGCTTATACAGCAAAGGATACAGAAGCAGCAGTTGCAGCAGTTGCAGCAGCAGTAGTAGGACGCAGTCTTCGTCTACACCGGTCGTATGATGTGAGGCACGCGCAAACACCGTATCTCATTCCCATGTTTGATCATGGTGGACGGAGATAGGGACCCGGCACAACAACACACTCTCGGCGGCAGTAATGTCGCCTGCGCGCAGCACCGGAGGTTCTGCCACCTATCTCAGAGCGAGGGCAGCACAGGAGCCACACCGTGAAATAGTATCCCACGAAGGACTCGATCAGAAAGTGGGCAGTATGCCGAAGAAGAGAGAAAGAGCTGAAACAAGGAAGATGCACTTTCGCCGCTTCTCACGTGCTTGCGCTTTCTTTGAAGTTGTCTTTTCCACTTTTTTCATAGTCGGTCACGACTGTAAAGCAGGGTTCTTTCCTGTCCTATATATTTTTTCTTGAGACTGCCCCTGGCTCCAGTTTCCCAGGACCTAATAAAGTTCTTGTCACCGCCACTCGTCAAATATATTTTTTTTTTTTCGTTCCTCGTTAGCCCATCAGCTTCTCAGCGCCAATCGCCAATATACTTTAAAAAAACGTTTCAAAGAAATATGTCCTTAAAAATCTAACTAAAGGAAGAGGGTGAACAATACACATAATGTGGATGACATTTTGCGATATTTTTTTTGCATTATTACGATATAATCCCAGTCAACTGCATCTGATGTAACAAGCCGCACTAATAACGAAGTTGACATCATTTCGCTGTGCATAAAGTCCGTCCGTCCGTCCATCCGTCCGTCCGTCCTAGATATGCATTTCTGAGTGGACACAAAGGTGAGGACAAGAGGAAAAAATTCCTGTGTATGTAGCAGCTTGAGGGTGCTTCCTTCCTCAATCATAGAACTCAATCATAGAAGAACACACAAACTGAAACTAAAGCGAATGCGACAACATCGCATGACATGTTTTCAGAACAAAATAAAGAAGAGTACGAGATTAATGCGCAACGAAAATCTCCTCTGGACTTTACGCACTGCACCCTTTTAGCGAATCTTGGTATTTCAGAAAAAAAATTGCTGACGCCTTCCTTCAGGTTTCAAGTTTCTTAGCAGGCAGACCAACTGGCTTAACGTTTACCAATCTGCAGGCACTCAACGACTGCAGGGAGTGAGCAGGAACCAATGTAAAGGTAGGCGAGCCATGGCTGCAGTAAAAGTAAGAATAAAGCGAACTGGATGTGCGAGCGAATGCAAAGAGGAGCAATTATTCATCTGTGCGCAATTTATGGCGAGTGAAATGCGCTGTCAGATGCGATCTTCGCGTTTAGGAATAAGGATGAATTAATGGCGCTGGTCTTGAGCGCTAGAAAAACTTAAAACGATTGATGGCGCAATTTTATGGAGCGAAGCTCGAAGAGGTGCTCGCTAACTTATTACGGCTGTAAATATTTATTTCCAACAAGTTTTTAGGTCTTTAATTTAGAGGAGTATATTTGGCTTCATTACAACCTGTCGATAGCGACTGACATAATAGAAATATAGTGAGATCTTAAAACAGACATGCCATAATAGATGTTTCCTGTCGCCCGGCAAATAAATCAAATGCAAACGTACTCAAAGTGCCAGGACGGCAAGAGTAATGGCATGCGGTCTTTTAGATAAACATGGATACTGTATAACATCTGAATAACTATTTGTCTTCTTTAGCGTTCTTATTTTTCAACAAAGCCGAGAAAAATGGTATGCTTTTATATGGGAACACTATAGATATATTTATTACCGCTACGCGGTCAAGATGTCAACGTAAAGTCATCAGTAAAGTTTTTCTGGGCATCGTGGTTGCAAAAAGATAACTTCAATCACGAATACGCAACAAAGCCTGGAACAGGGTTAGAAAAATGGTATGGGAACGAGCATCTACAGATTTTTTGGCGTCGACAATAGATCAGCTGCAAAAAAGTATAGCTTCCTTGTTCTTTTCTTTTTTATCCCTCGAATTCCGTGCTTCTCAACCTTTCTGCGGTTAGGCGTTCAGATAGCGTAGCGAGAATGAAAGAAACCAATCAGCCCGCTTACAACATACTGCGAGCTAACGAGCCATGTAATTTTTCTCTAGAAGTGCAAAAACGATTCTTCGCTCCGAGGCATGCCGTTCTTTTAAAGCAAGTCAAACGTTCGTTTAACGTAGAAATACGCAATTTAAGTTTACCGAAAATGAGCAAAAACTTAAGAGAAAACCCGACACGCATAATGTAATTAACTGGAAAAGAAGTGTGATGCGTAGTTATAAATAACCAGGTCTTGTTATCCAATTTTCTGTATTGCCATTTGATAGACATCATTAAGGAGTGGACCTCGATCCACCTGTGTTTAAAACGTGATAACGGCCCTTTAGTGCCAACTTACTGCAATACTACTACAAGTAAGGGTTAACATAACGCACGACCAGGTGAACTTATCTTCTTTATCGCTGAAAACCTCCTTCCCCACCACCTTGTCTTCAATATTTGCCTTCTTTTACGAGTTTGCCTGAAATTTGTAAATGAAGCGGTTTGGTTGATTGCAGGTAATAATTCCATGCCGCTCGTTTATTCTGCTTGCCTTTCATTCCTTTCAAAATGTTCTTTTGATGAATTTATAAACAAACTTTGAGGACAGCACTTCCAGACCTCCTTCGCATCTAACGCAGGCTGTCTTTAGCTATAGTGAGAAATTCGAGCCAGTTTTAAAACTGCCGTCATGATTATTCATTTTTCAAAGTTTGTTCCTGTCAAAACTCTTGGCGCATAATTGCATCATCTGAATATAATTTTATTTTAAATAAAGCACGCATACAGCGCAGCTTGCGAGCAACAAAAGCAACCTTTAATACTAGCACCTCCTTCCTCCTCCTGCCTCTCTCGCTTTCTTTTTCAAGAGCTATATATAAACAAGCGTAGAAGCGAACTAAAGCAGCTGAAAATACCCTTGCAAAGGCTATATATACTCATCGCTGTTGAGCGAGGCCATATTTCTTCCATTCCTCACTGCGGGCGTGCATGTAATTTCCCGTATGCGGCCATCCTCTCAACTACACCACAGCGTTTAATATGCGTGCTCGCAGACGCGCGCACATTTTTACGGCACCCATTCTTCTCTAGGCAATTTCGTCGAGGCGCGCTCACGCGCCTTCTAACGTCACCGCTCCCGCAATCCTAGTCTCTCTGATTACTACGCGTCAGCATAACCAGCCCTTCGAAAAGAACATGCCCGCCGCCACGAATGCAAAAACAGTCGTACATTTAGATTTAGAAGCGCGTTAAAGGATCCCAGGTGGTTAAAAGTATTGCATAGCCCGCTACTACGGCGTCCCTCATAACTCACTCTTCCCTCACTCTAACGTGCAACGTGAGACATTATACTGCAGCAATGTCAGCGCTGTTTTGTTCATGAATAACAACAGAACGCGCTGAACTTTCTTGGGTGCACGAGCCATCAGTGCACACCTCTTTCTCGCAAGCTCAATGGTTGCACAGTTGAAACGCTACTAATTGAAGCGCAGTGATTGACGAGATTTCGTCCGTTTTCTTCATTAGCTAGACGTTCACAAAATCTCGCCGTTTTGAACATGGCCGTGCCGGCAGTGTTTCGTCATTTTAAGTGAATATAGTCTCGTACCCGAGAAGTTGCGAATGTAAGTTATAGCAATTTCTTAGTGGCAACACCTTGGAACGTGGATGGCGTTTATGAAAAGTAGAAATTTCTAAGTTTCGCAATGTCCATCTCTCTCTCTCTTTCTTCCTCTGTGCCTTCAAGGGAGGCTCTCGCGCTTCAGCTATGACCAGTGTGCTCGACGTCGTCTTCGGCAGACACACTCGAAGTCTTGTATGCGATCATTAAGCAGTGCAATTTGTGGCTAATTAATCGTAACATACTGCGGAGAACTGGCAGTGAGTACACCAGAATTGATCTTACTAAAGCGACATGAAACTTCAATGGTTACCCGTGAGTATTTCTTATCCTGCTCCATTCAGACATCTCAGAATCTGGACAAGAGCATTCAGTTCATTTTCTATAATGCTATGATGGGTTGGGTCAGCACTATTACCACGGTTTGAAAATGGTGAAAGAAATAAATGGTGCGAAGGTATTGAATTTACACATAGGCGCAATGAAAGCAGATCCTAACGTGCTCTTTCCGAAATGAAAAAGACTCGACTGACCGCATTAGAAAAGTGTGTTCGACATTGCTCGCTTCTAAAATGAGAAATGTGAAAGAAGTACTTAACCTTTCCACTCTCAGGAGTTACGGAACATCGGATTTGGTCACGCAAAAAACTAAAACACTGAACAAATGGTACAGCTTGGCTATGACTAAAGCAATACTATGCCACAAAATATTCTGCGTGGGAAAACACTAAAACGATTATAGGTGAGTGCATTAGTACCTCCAGAGGCTGGAGGTACTAATCTCAAACGTTAACACTCTACAAGCACCCACCCCACCGCTTTAAACTCAAATGCATTGCACGAGCGAAGGCAGCGGGTCTGCTTGGCGTAGGTTCTCTAGTCGATAACGTCATAGTGCGTATCAGCCATTTAGGGAATGTGAAATGGCGTTAATTTAAGATGTTTGCTTACAATGAGTGCTCCGCGGGCTGTACAGCATAAACACGGTATAGTGCAATGCGTGCAAGCAAGACGCAGCTAGAATTCGTCCCAAAGGAGCTCCCTCCAAGTTCGAAGTACGGTCTCACGACTCTTCCTTTCCAGCCATGCGGTCGCAGCTACAGGGCGGACGCACACCACTGAAGCCCATTCCGGAGCTCAACCTGCAATTAAAGCTGAAACTGCCCGTAGGTGCAGCACAACTGAAAATGGTAGTAAGCGTGGTAGGCAGCGGCTCGGTTGCGAAGCGCATCCCAACTTTTTCATAAGGGAAACGCTAGCTGCAGTAGTTTTCGGCCTGCCGGGGCAGGTCCCACAGGAACGAGCTGGCGAGGCAGTGCGAAAACCCGACTACGGAACAAACGCCGGTTTGCGAGAAAGGCATCGCACACCCGATGAGCACACAGACGTGCAGTACACACGAACGCAGAGGGGCGCGAATGCCTAACGAGGCGTACTACCCGGCTTCTTCCAGCTATCCCACCACTCCTGGCGCGAGAGGGTGCTTCCATGACCCTGTGGAGCATCACGCTTGCAGAGGCGTCCTCGCGCACATCACTTCCACTCATTCTCCCTTTACGCGGACAGACTCGGGGATGAAAAGGGAGCCTCGGGATTTTCCTCCAACTAACCGAGCTTCCCGTCGCCTTCCCCATCTGTCATGATGGCAGGTGCCGCAGATGGCGTTGGCGCTCGTCCTAGACGAAGCTGCTGAAGCAAGCAAGCATGCTGGTTGCTTCTGTAGATGGCGCAAGCAAGGAGGACGGGAAAAGTAATGGGGAGGGGCGCTTTTGGCTCAGTCCGAAACAAGTTCTGAGAGGTACGGTAATTGTGAAAGTGCTGCGCTTGTACTTATACATGCTGCAAACGGGTATCGAGGACTTGGATATCATAGAAGGAATCGGCGGCTGGCTTGAAGCGGACAAGAAGGCAATAAATCTTAATGATCATACATACCCTTGCTGGGGAACTGAAGAAGCTTCGACGTTCATCGAAAGCAAGTACGCGCGACGCACACGTCTAATAACTTATGATGTGATCTGAATCGACGTATCTCACAATATTAACATGCACTCTGCAGGAACATGGTCAAAGATATACGATCGCTCAGTGCGACATCAGCACCCGCGAATGCTTCTGTACAGCAGTCACTTTTTCGTCATGCACCAACTGCACGGCATATTGGAGAGACGTCGTCAAAACGCGTAGTAAATATATTTCGCAGGACTACTGCAGTTCGAGATCTCCAAATAAAATTACACTGCACTTCTCCATTTGCTTCATATTGAAGCACCAGAATACCAGGAGTAATTTCGACTGTCACCATTGACTTTTAACAGCGGAGTTGTTTAAGCTCTTGCTTAGGCCGCGTAGTGCGAACAAAAACTGCGCCTGGCGATAACGTCACCGCGCGTTGCCTAGCAACCACCTCGCGGAGCGGTGTGTGCTTCGCCTCCTCTCCGTGCCATGCTCATGTTGCCTTGACGCTGGGACGTTAAGAAGAGGAAAGTAGAGCATGCGCGCGGAGTGTGCTATGCGGCGTAGAGAGAGAAAAGAAAATGAGAGCGAGAGAGAAAGAAATTGTAGCAGCACCAACGAGGCAACGGCCAGAGCTGCTGCCGACGCCGTCCGCGTTTCCCCGAGCTCGCGCCGAACGCGCGCGATGTCCGTGATTGCAGCCGGCGCCTCTGGCGGCGGCTCGGCAGGTTTCGACCAGCCACGCCCCGGCAAATGTGGAGGCGCAGCTTGGCCGTGACGTCGCCGGGGAGATAAAGCTCGGAGCCGCCGCTATGGTGGCAGAACTATCGTTCACTCTGGGGCGAGTACATGTAGCCTTGACATGGCACGACCAAAGATCCGGACACCCAAAGATCCGGACACCCGCTTATCTTTAAGCGCGTCGCGCGGCCAAGCGAAAATCTGCGCGTCGGCGGCGAGGCGATTGGGAATACCGTAACTAGCAGCACTTAGTATTTCCTAGCAAAACTTAGCCAAGCCTAGTAAATCCTGGAAGATACTAGGTCGATCACCAGCTCCGCTGTTTACTCCAGCCTTGCACCACTAGTGCAAGCTGCCCACATTTCTTTCTTTCTTTCTTTCTTTCTTTCTTTCTTTCTTTCTTTCTTTCTTTCTTTCTTTCTTTCTTTCTTTCTTTCTTTTTGGAAAAGGAAAAGGAAAACGCTAGCTAGCAACTGTGGGAAGGGCGAATGAGATGAACCAATGCAATCTATAGAAAAGAGTATCCCTACAATTCACTGCTGATTACTGCCTCCACAACTGTGTGTTCCGGGTGACGACATGACCTCACGCGAATCCTACTAACCAATATGAGATAGGATCGACGCGCTTTCGAGGAGAGATTCATCAAACAATCTAAGGTCGTCATCTTCATCACGATCACCACACGCCACCTCTCAACAGTCTATGCACATCCTGCACAGTTGTTATTGGGTCTGCTTTTCTACCTTCCACCGGCACCTTGGAAATAATACCAGCTTTCGGTGCGGGTAGATGTGCTGAGAAAATAATATTGCATGTCGACGACAACGTGCACGTAAATTAAAAATGTGTTCAATGCGGAGTATTCACTTGGCTTCATGGACGTCACAGTATTATCCCAGCCACAACTATCAAACGATTCATTCGTGATTGTTTAACGTCCCAAATGGGCACTGGGGCTGAGAGAAGTCGTTGTGGAAGATTCCAGATTAACACTGAGCACCTGGGATTCTTTAACGTGCATCTAAATAAAAAGTACACGAGGGTTTTCGTCTTTCGCCACCATCAGAGTGGGGAGTCGCAGCTATTCACAGTACCGGATCAGGTAACTGCAGAATTTGTGATCGTGATACAACGCGGTGATATCAGGGGAAAATTAATGTGGCTTCCTTGCCTCTAGGTTCTGCGCATCCCATGAATCCTATGTTTTGTTCTAGTGAAAATTCAGTTGAAGTCTAGCGTTCTGTCCAGTTTGCTTCTTTCTGTCGTCCGATGTCTTTTTCGCGCTATAGTTAATGATGTCTCAAGTCGGTAATAAGCACCAACTAACCCAACTGTCTTCTCTAATTGTGAAAGACGTACTTATAAGTTTAGTGAATACGGTTTCGGGGATTCCGCTTAAGCTGTAGACCACTTTTCACACGAACAAGTGGGTGCCGTGCCTAAATCTCTCGTTTCAATCTCTATAGCACCCGGCTCGATCAAGGTGATCTGTGGCTCCAAAATGATCGAGCGGAGGTATTCCGGAATACCCCTTTAGCAAAAAACCAGCCTCTATCACTGCCACCAACGCTATTTTATTTGCTGTGCATTCTCTGAAGGAACTAAGCGGATTCCCGCACCGTTTTCGCGAAGCACTCCGCGACCATCACGTTATCACGCACGATTTAGCTAAAGGCCCAGCAATGTGCCACGGACGAGTGGTCCTTCCATCGCCCTCGTTTCCAGCCTGCGCTACAACCAGGAACTCGCAACCTGAGAGCTTAGCTAGCAAGACCCAGGTCTGGGCGCGAGCTTCCTAAACGAACACTATCGCATTTGCATCTGTAAGTGTTTGCTTGAAACCTCACCGGGCTAAAGCGATGCGGTGAATAGAGCGAGGAAGGAACCATCAGCGCAGGCACGCGCGTTCCATTTGCCGGCCTTCGCTTGCGCCGAGATGCACACAAAATGCCCGTGCACAAACCATGGCGCCGGCCGCATGTCCGACATCGCACTGGCAACTTGTATATGTGCTGCTGAAAAGCGTAGCAAGGTTTCGCGCTGGGAAGAAATGCTGCTAATCATGCGGCGGAGCATAAAAGCACCCTTCCCGCAACTAGAAAATGGACAATTAGGTGCTTTTCCCAGCAGCGGGAGCGAGAGCATCCGGGTCCATTATGCTAGAACCCGGATGCTACCCTGCCTCCGTCACTCCGTGTCTCTTCTCTCCAGCACTGTCTTGCAGGTCTATGTTAGATGGTTAAATGAATGCTCGATAAGCTAACTTCGATTTAAGGAACGTCCGATACACGTGACAACTTGAGAAACATTATTTTATCGTTAAAAACTTGACAGCGCTGAGAACTATACCTTAATGAGGGCCCTGTACAACCGTGATGTTGCATAGCCCACCGGCCGAGGGGTAGCGCCCCCGCTCAATGCCACCTAGGTGGCTTTGCTCCGCTGCGGCGCATTAAGCGTAAGCGCATTTCACTTTCCTGCTGGACGCAGGCCTTAATCAAACTGTGGAATGGTAATTGCATTTTTGTGTCTGATCGAACGCATGCGACAACGGCGAGCCGGCGGCGCGGGCAGAGCAGGTACGGCGCAGAGAACGACGTCACTAACGGCGCTAGCAATGGCGCGCTCGCTTGGGGGCGACGTAGACGTAGAGAACGATGTAACTGACGGCGCAGCCAATGGAGACGTTTAGAGAAACATGGGACGAACGGTTTTTCGTTTCGCCTAGCCATATACAGCTTTCGCTGTAATATTCTATGAATCACTGGATCCTCGCAAAACACTGTCACATATCTGGTCAGTTATTTAGATTTAAATTCTTGCAGAAACTTTCCGGGTGAGACGCTATCTAAACTAGCTAACCCTGAGTAATTATATGGTCTACGCTGAATAAAATGTCCTCGGGGTCATGCTTTGACACATTTACGGTCGAAAATACTTTTTTTGCAGCAGCAGCACGGGCTTTCTCTTTTAATGAAAAATGAACATTGTCATCCATGTAACAAACGAAGCTCATACGAGTTCCCAAGAAAGAAGCAAACCCAATTGATGAAAAAGTATGTGATCCAACCCACATATTGGAATCTATGCGAAGCGAAGCTCTTGTGAGGCGGTCAGTGATAACGCTGAATATTTGCGCATTTCATTCTTACGTCTTTGGCGTAAAGGAAACCGGCTCACGTATGGGCTCTCGCGCATGCGTACTACAAATGTGGCAAATCTTACATCGGCTTGTATTTCTTCATAACTGTGGCTGCCATCGAGGAGACGATCAAGCACCTCCTCTGTGACTGTCTCCGTTACAATGTAGCAAAAAAAGTGCTTGTGACCGCACTCGTAAAACGAAACGATGGCTCCTTCACAGAGGAATCATTTCTAGGAGACTGGTCCAGACGGGTATCGGCACTCAAGGCCTTAAGGGCACTGCTCAAGTTCTAAAGGGCTTGTGAATTTCCCGACCGACTTTGATAGTTGTAGTGCCTAGCATCGCGTTATTGTGCGCATTTTTCTCACTTTATTGTTTATATTTGTTTCTTCTATCACCTTTCATTCCCTTTACCCCTTTCCCCAGCGCAGGGTAGCCAGCTGGTACTTACACTGGCTAACCTCCCTGTCTTTCCTTCCCTGGTACCTTTCTCTCTTCTTCATTTTAAATGTACTGGTCGCTTCTGGGCCGATCCCCCATTGTGTACAATTGTCATAGTATGAAAATTAAAATTATCGTCAACATGCAGCGATCATCTCAGAGAGCAAATTAGCTCTCTGAGATGAGATGCCAAATTAGGCGCTGGCACGACATGTACCGCCCGTTTGTTGTTGTTGTTGTTGTTGTTGTTGTTGTTGTTGTTGTTGTTGTTGTTGTTGTTGTTGTTGTTGTTGTTGTTGTTGTTGTTGTTGTTGTTGTTGTTGTTGTTGTTGTTGTTGTTGTTGTTGTTGTAGCCGAACCCGCATGTGGCTCCTACCCACGGTGGAGGATTGACCAGGAAATCGGTGGATTATTCTAAATTAATATGCAGGATAGATTTCTGAATATCTATGGAATTAGTACTGAACAGCGTAGAATCGTCCAATCCCCCGTTGTGGTTATGTGTCATTGTATTGAGAGCATCATCACCATCATCATAATCAAAACGCGGACACGCTTGTTCACCTATCCCACGTTGTAGATATTGTCCATAGTATGGAAATCATAATCCTCATCAACAAGCAGCGATCATCTCGGAGAGCAAATTTGGCGCTGGTAGGACATGTACCGTCCGCTTCTTGGCCAATCCTCGTTGTGGATATGTGTCATAGCATGAAAATCACCATCATAACCAAAACGTGGCACCCGTCTAAAAGAGCAAGTTGGTGTGGGCACGAGAGACGAATGCATGCGGTTGGGGCCTAATTCAGTTGTAAAATTTTATGATCAAAGAGACTTCCAACCAGACTGGTATCCATTGTTGATGCTGTGTGTCCTCTTGGCTCCCTTTTAGAGAACTTTTTGCAGTAATAATTGTACATTGGAGTGCTTGTTTTGTGCTTGTAGACGCGGCTATGACTGTTTTGGCAACTATGTAAATACCTTACTCGTGTACGTTTTATATTCGTAATAAATACCACGAAAGAAAAAGAAAAAGAAAGCGAGTGTGGCCTAATAGTTGGAGCATTTGGCTGCGGCGCTGGGAGGGAAAAACCCACCTACCAAGCAACCGACTCACGCTAAACCATGGATGCTAGGCAAACAGGACTTCGCTTTAAAAGGCATAACTTTCCTTTTAAGTTCCTTGCTTTAATTGCCTATTTGCTTCATAATCACACCACGACAATGATGGTTCAGGTCGTTGTATTTTTGAAAACTCATAGATAAGAAGATGAGGACCGTGTCAGTGCCACAAAAACACAAGCTTCTGGATTCTGTATGTTTTGTACAGCACCCCCCCCCCCCCCCCCCCCCGCCCCTGAATTCCTGAAGATTGCTATTCCTGAAAATATGTCAAAACAACCACCAAGCGATCTTGTTTATAACTTTCCCAGCTTTATACACCTCTTCTGCTAAAAGAAGAGACTACACGAACGCCACACTTTCACATCGGCGCTCTACCGGCAGCAAAAGGGGCAGCCAGAGGACTCCATCGCTCTTACATATCGGCGCTGCCCGATGTCGCCATTAGGACAGCGGACGCCCTCCAGTATAAGCCACCCCGGAATCAGCGCATCTGTCATCGCGCGGGTGAAGGGAGGCAGGCCGGCGGACGACACGACGACATGGGGCCGGAATCCACGGCAATAAGTGGACGCCAAAGTGAAGGGACGGCGCCCCGTCGCCCATTCTACGTAATGAGCGCACTCAGACCCCGGGCTCCTACGACGATGGCTGGACTGGGCGCAGTGGCGACGCGTCGTGCACCGAGCCTCAGCAGCAGTAGTGATGCTGTAGGCGAAGCGCAAATGCCCTCTTCGGCACCGCCTTCCCCCTCAGTTCTCGTCCCACCGGCGAGCCTTCGCCGAGCGTGGTTGCGTGCCTTTTGCTCACCCATCACATCGGCTCAGAGTTGTTGCACCACGACCAGGACCGCTGTGCCGGCCGTTTGTGTTCGCCTTCCTGGTCGTTAGTGCTGGTTCCTTTCGGCCTTGGAACAAAAGTGTAAATCTACAGGGTGATGATTTTAAGTTTCATGGATTTAAAAAAAATAGCCCTGTTCCAGATATAACATTATTCTAGTCCTTGAGATGAATTATTTAGAGTGGCGGACATTACTTGCACGAGAAATCGAAACACATATTCAACTAATTAAGAAAAGTTCACAAGTTATTTTTTGAGTAATTACTTTACGGAACATATTGCAATTTACGAATGGTAGCCAGTGAGATTGCAAGGCGTATCCACTCGAAATGAATTTACAGAATGCCGCCAGTCTGGAGATATGCACCTGCAAACTCGCGGTAAAAATACACTACTGTTCCACTTACGTCTTTAACATAAAGTTCTTTTCAGTAATGAATCACAAAATAACTGGAACGCCCATGTATTTCGTTCCACACATTAGAAATAAATACATCGCGCGCGCGCGAGCGCGTGCGTGTGTGTGTGTGTGTGTGTGTGTGTGTGTGTGTGTGTGTGTGTGTGTGTGTGTGTGTGTGTGTGTGTGTGTGTGTGTGTGTGTGTGTGTGTGTGTGTGTGTGTGTGTGTGTGTGTGTGTGTGTGTGTGTGTGTGTGTGTGTGTGCGTGTGTGTGTGTGTGCGTGTGTGTGTGTGTGTGTGTGTGTGTGTGTGTGTGTGTGTGTGTGTGTGTGTGTGCGTGCGTGTGTGTGTGCGTGTGTGTGTGTGTGTGTGTGTGTGTGTGTGTGTGTGTGTGTGTGTGTGTGTGTGTGTGTGTGTGTGTGTGTGTGTGTGTGTGTGTGTGTGTGTGTGTGTGTGTGTGTGTGCGTGCGTGCGTGCGTGCGTGCGTGCGTGCGTGCGTGCGTGCGTTTGTGTGTGTTTCATTGCGTATCCACTAACTAGATCACTCTCTAGAGCAGCTCGCGAGAACCAGGTGTCCGCATACTGTTATAGCCAACATCTTAACTACAAGCCATCCCAGCCAGTTTTTACGAGCAGTAACTTTTATTTAAATTAACCATTTGGGGCACTGGCCAGAACCAGACGCCCTAGATGCTTCTTAGCGTGCATGCTTGTGTTCGACAGCACGGCGTATGAGGAGTAGCATGTACGCACGTATGGCGATGCAAACATCTCCAGCACCTAATTAAATATTCAAATGGACGCAAGTGCAACTTAAGAAACTTAACACGATGATTAGGAAGCTCGTTAAAGCTACCCTAGGGATACCGATTAACACTGCAACCGAGATACTGGTGAGTCTAGGGGTGCACAACACAATCGAGGAATTGTGGAGGCTCAGCAGCTAGCGCAACAGGAAAGCATGAATATACTACGTAACTTATTGCGTGTTTACGTTCCAACTGGTTATTTTGAAGGATTGTTTATTTCTGTTCAGCTGACAAACTGAGTCTGGGTAAAGGCACAATCTCGTTACTACTGCATTGGCAGCCCGAACGTCTTTTCCATTTTACTTAAAATCGTACGCATACATAAAAGCACTCGCTTTGGATGGAACCTGCTATGACGTATCGCCTCCAGCTGCGTCCTCCCTGATCGCTGGGCGAGAGTCATGCTGTTCCTCCGAGCGTAACAAGGACGGATCATCCAGATTATACCGCCATATTCCGATGGTATAGGTTACTTATACGTAAAGATTGTATAGATTGCTTAGTAAGACACCAACAAGAATTTCCGATCAATCATTTTTTTCTTGGAATGACACTTCCTTCGGAAACGTATTCCGGTGAAATAAAGCTTAGTCAGTATTATTTATTTATTTATTTATTTATTTATTTATTTATTTATTTATTTATTTATTTATTTATTTATTTATTTATTTATTTATTTATTTATTTATTTATTTATTTATTTATACCTCAAAGGTCGCAACAGGACATTACATGAGGGGTGGACACGGAGAAGGCGGAAATGATGATGATGACATTACAAAGATGAGTCACAACACTCGATGGTAGATCTAAAGCGCGCTACATCGCGTATGAGTGCAGTTTGTCTAGGACGGCCATTCCAGTCTCGGACAGTTCGCACGAAGATTGACTGCAGGAACGTAGTGGTGCGGGCTCGTGGCGGGATTACGGCGTTCGGATGGCCTGTTCGACGAACACGATGAGCCAGTTGGATCAGCTCGCTGTCACGAGGTATGGAATAAAAAAACCTGTGCTAGAGGCATAGGCGAGAGATGCGACGACGAGAGACAAGAGGCAACAAGTCTAGTTTTGATTTTAGCGATGAAACGCTAGTGTGATATGAGTAATCTAAAAGAATAAATCTGACAGCACGGTTCTGAACAGATTCGAGAGTTTTAGTGAGATTAGTTTGGTAAAGGTCAACTATAGCACATACATATTCAAGTTTTGGTCGCGCGAGCGTTTTATAGGCAACTGATTTTATGGGTGGTGGTGCCATGAAGAGATTACGGCGAAGATAACCAAGAGTTTTGTTAGCTGAATTGATTATGTGGGTTACATGATTTGTCCAAGACAAATCTTTTGGAGAGGTGAATGCCTAAGTACTTGAAGGAGTCAGTGGTAGATATAGTACTGTTATTATTCTTGTAGGCACGGGGGATGTAGTAAGGTCGGCGGTGTAATGAAATGTGTACAGTCTTACTAGTGTTCAGGGACATATGAAGGAGATCCTCTTGAAGGGAAGTTACTTCCGCGAGGTTATTGATAGGGTGGTACAGTACACAATCATCCGCAAAAAGACGTATTGCAGAAGTTACAGTAAATGGCAAGTCATTAATGTAGATTAAAAATAGGAGCGGCCCAAGAACAGTGCCCCGAGGTACACCAGACAGAACGGAGGAAACAGCAGATGTAAGGTTGTTAGCATATACGAACTGTTTTCGGTTAGTTAAAAAACACTGTATCCAGTTAAAAACAAATGGATGAATGTTTAGGTGTGATAACTTTAGCAAAAGACGAGAATCTGGAATCTTATCGAAAGCCTTTTCGAAATCTAGGAACAGGGCATCAGTTGGAATGTTATGGTCGAGGTTTCAATGATTATCATGAATAAATATATAAGAATATAATAGCACGGCGATCAGTGCTGTACAATTTTCTCCAGGCGTGAACCTCTTTCTCCAAAGCAACTGCTCTTAAATTTCATTTCAGCCAGCACACAGCACACGCATCATGTAAAAGGTCAAGTTCCCGTTCTAGTCTCTAGGAACACGCTCACGCAGGCAAGGGAAGAGTACAACGAATCATATGGACTTCCTCATAGACTCGGTAGACGCAAAATAACGTCGGGGACAATATACACCGAGACATTCGAGACCGAGCTAGTGGTCCACGTTAAGGGCATGCATGTCCCCATGTCATTCTCGTCCATATTTATGAGACTTAGCGTTGCCTCGAAGTGCCCGTAAAATTGCGAAATATGCACTTTGAGACGGGGACGCTTCGGTTACTATAGTACTATTTAAACGAGAAGAGGAGAAAGGGCGAATGAAAGTGAACTTGTGTAACAAAGTTATTCTGTAGCGCTTTCACTTCGTGTCTTCAGATTGTTACAGGGCATGAATATTGCACAAGGCATGCAGTGCGCAACCTCCCGCCTTCCCCGAGTAAATTTCTGCGGTGCTTTCCGCACAAAAAAAAATGTGACCAGCTGGTGGGGCTTCGTCCGTTAGCTTTTTAAGGTGGCAGTCTTTTTCCTAGCGGCAAGCATACGAGTTGGCGAGCATTGAGAAAGAAGCTCTCTTGAGAAAGACTTACAGTTGCGGCGAAAATTCAGAAGTTTACGGGTATTAAGAACTCGAGGATGCCCCCAACTAAAAAATTAATTAGCTTAAAACTTTGTAATAATTCAGTTCCGGTGGTGTTTCAGTATGTTTCACTTCTCACTAAACCTTGTCATCGTGCTGTGATTAATATTCCCGGTGTGGAGTTAAGCTGATACTAAGTACCACTCTATATGTGTCGTATTGAGAAAGAAGAGGCACTCTATCCCAACCTCTCCACAGTAACCGATATATAGCAGACATAGAAGACAAGAACACAAATAATAAGCAAATAAAACTCTCGACAAGTACTATAATTAAACGGTACGCTAAATTAGTGAACAAGTTAACCTAATCTTAAACAACACGTAGAAATGGAAAGAAAACCTGCATGGTGTCGTGCGACTTGCTTAGACCAAAATTCAACGAGACCCATCTCACCATGGCTGCCGATGTCAATGCGATTAGCATTCAAGCAATGTAGCAGCACATCCTATTGCTGAAGACACCTTTAATTACAATCTGTAGTGGTAATTCTCAAATTTTCAATGCTTAGGTTTCGTTACTAATTGCGCGGACCTCATGCTTTTGTAAGAATTGGTGTTAAGCGAAACATTCTTTAATGTTTGTGCAAATGTTAACTGTAAATTTTGTACAAAACGAAATGCTAATGACAGAAATGTTTGTACAAAATGACGCAAATGAAATGGACTTTTACGCACTACTCCGTAGCAGACTTCTTGAATATTCGGTTGCCAACTTCTTCACTTTTCTCTAGCTCAAAGCTCTTCGATCAGTGCACGCTGAAGCAGAACAAGCAAGACAAGACGCAAGAACAACCAACCTCACTCAATGCACGCTCAAGTTTCAGTTTGTTCACCTCAATTCTTTTTCCACACTCGGCTGCTTCTGCAGCCGACTTCACTTCTGCCTATTGCCCTGCTTGTCTATTCGCTAACCTACCTATTACGTGGCATATGGCCAGGATTGGGCACGTGCCCAGAAATACATACTCAGTGGCTCAAGTTGCCTAGTAGGGCGCACATCCAGTGCCACTGAATGCTCTGGTTCTGCTTGTCTATTCGGGTACATACCTATCCTGGGGAAATGGCCAAGAATGGACACGTACTAAGTGGCCCTAGTTGTCTGTTGGGCACACATTCAGTGGCACATACCGAATGATCTTGTCCTGCTTGTCTATGTGGCTACATTCCCATTCTGGGGCGATGGCCAAGAACGGACAGATACCCAGAGGCACCTAGTCAAGTTGTCTATTGGGGCACATAGTCAGTGGCACAAACCCGGTGCCACTGAATGCTCTTATCCTGCTTGTCTTTGTGGGTACGTACCCATTCTGAAGAATTGGCCAAGAATGGGCCCACAACCAGCGGCCCATACTCAGTGGCCCAAGTTAATTATTGGGGCACATATTCACTGGCACATACCTAGCGCCAGAGAGTGCTGCTGTCCTAGCTGCTTGGCTCTTCGGGTGCACACGCATTCTGGCCACTTTGGCAAAGGATGGGCACATATCCAGTGGCCCAAGTCTGTCATGCGATAACCGTTAGATTGCAGCAGTCCTAATTGCGGTTAGTATCCTAAGAATGCTAATCGTAATAAATGTTTTAAGAAGCACGAGAAGTGAGAAAGCCAGTGCAAGTGCAACGCTTTCCAGTTCCAGCAAGATCGACGAGGTCATTGGCGACTTCGTCACAATACCATTTGACAGATCAGAGAGGAGATATTGAAAGGACATTGCAAAGCTAAGGAGGCCTTGCACGCAGAGCTCTGTTCCTGTGCCTTCAGTAACTTTCGTTGCGCAATCAATCAACTATGACTGCCATTAGAATACGCAATGACTTTCACATTGCATGCTGCCCCTCCCCTCCCCCAATACTCCTAGAAACAGTGATTAGCTTCTTCTGCGTAAGCTAAACTTATTACCGATGCTCTTACGTGATAAGGAAAGCATGTACTATAATAATACGCGCCGACAGCCAAAACAGAGACCATCATAAGCGAAGCATGATTTGCATTAAATAGCAGATCAGCAGTTGCATAGCTACACATCAGTTAAAATTGATACTCTCGTACTGTCGAGTGGCATCTTTATTAGTACACAAAGGAACAGCATTTATTCTCATCTATTTATTAATAAAATGCGAAAACACCCGTGTACTTAGATTTAGGTGCACGTTAAAGAACCCCAGGTGGTCTAAATTTCCGGAGTCCCCCACTACGGCGTGCCTCATAATCAGAACTGGTTTTGGCACGTAAAACCCCATAATTTATTTATTTATTTATTTATTATTTTTGATGTCACTCGCAGTTCAATACAGAATGCCACTTGACGTCGTTTAGATGCGAATGAGATCTCGTAGAGCACTCCTAGGATTACTGATGGCCAAAATGACGTGAACGACGCCGAAGAGAATACGAGTGTGTTTTTCCATTAACTTATGCAAACAAAAAAGAACCTGTAAAATGCGTTTTCCTTTCTTTTTTAGCTCCTTTACAATTCTTTTTAAAGCGACACATTCTTTTCTTTTTCTTTTTACAACCGTCTACGTCGGCGCTAGGCTGCTTCGTCTTCAGCAAAAGAAAGGTGCCGAGTGCAAAGAACGTCCGTGCCTTCTCGGAAATTGAGGCGAAGGAATTACAACTCGCAATGACCAACCGACCAGACGAGCAAACACTACGCGAACGAGACGCAAATTACAGAGGGTGAAAATTTAAGAGAACGGAGACGCCAAGACGGTACGTGCTCTTTGTTCACGTTGCTCAGCGACAGACTTTCTCCCTCACTTTCGGCCGCCAATTCCCCATTACAGCAGCTGCACGCATGCGCATTAAGCGGGCCGAAGCAGACATCTTTCAAATAGAAATCGCCGCCCACGTATGCACGTAACGCCCGTTCAAACGAGCAAGAAAGAGGGACTGATTGGAAACGCGGCTGTGCGTAATGATTTCCGGCACGGCGCAGCCTCGGTCCCTATGCGGGGGCAGCGCCAATTGACCCTTAAGAAACGCTAATGTCACGTTGAAATTAAAGGACTACACCGAAAAAGAAGCCCTGCTTAGCCATGTACCCAAAAACGTAAGTGGGCAACGGAGCACCGAGTCTACATTGCCAACTTGCCGCCTCCGCAGCAGTTGCGGCTAAAAAAACTCGATATTCTGAATTCGTCGCCAAAAACAAACCTCTGGAAAGCAAAATGTAGAAAGAAGAAAATCACGAAAGCTTTTGACAGATAAAAAAATGCTGGCTCCCCCTTAATCGAGAGTAGATGTAAGCATGAAATGGTTACCGGCAAAGCAGATTGGTTGATGATAGCAGCCACAATCTTAAAATGGGTATAGTGTATGTTCGCAAGAGCGCACCCCACTACACCACACCACACAACCATTCGCTGGACGCCGGACGCTGCCTTGCTTTATGCCGACCTGGTAACGCAGCGTGGCGCCGTTTCTCGAAGGAGGCAGCGCCAAAACCCGCGCCGGGGGACTCGCGGACCGCTGGCGTTGAAAACAGCACAGGCAACCCAGGCACGCCAATGCATTTCTCCGCAAACTTCGGGAATTAATATCTCGAAACTGGTGTCATCCTGAGAATTCGTTCCAAGTGGATCCGCCTTGCTAACTCCACGGCTAAAATTTGTAAATTGCAATGTGATAAGGTAATTATGTTGTTAAAAACCTAATTAGCGAATTATTGCTAGTTAGTCGATTATGCATATCAATTTCTTTGTGCAAGTAATGTCCGCCTCTTCGAGTAGACCAGCTCATGAACAAGAATTGTGCACTCTGCCACAGGCAACATTTAAAATTAAGATAATTGGCAAGAGTGGTGATACGCTAGCTAGAGAACTTTTGGAGGCCTATCACATAAAAGAAAGAGGCACGAGTTGTATTAGTGATACGTCTGTTTTTCTGTTTTACAACGAGATGCAGCTGTTAAAGTCGTCACTGTAATCGCCTTAGACGACACTGACACACGCATGCGCATTTGGTGAATCCCTCTTGCTCTGCTGTAAGAATAAAACAGTTGAAGTTCAGCGCCTAACCTGTCGTTTCCTACTTTTCTTTCCAAGTCTTTCTTTTCCTGTTCGCGCAACCATGCTTTCCCCAACATTTAAAATCTTTTGAAAGCGTTTGCTGAAACACACAGTAAATCAGTAATAAAATAATGACAGTCACAACAGATATGTTCGATGGCTATATTTTAGAAATTCTACTTGGGCTAGCTGTCACTAACTTCAGCAGCCATTGTCTCTCTATAGGGGTGTCTTCGCTGGCCTTCAGCCACAGGGATATCTTAATTTGTTGGAACTTATTACTGTATTCGGCACACCAAACGATTACTTTGTAAAATGTCCAAGCTTATCAATTGCTTCATTCATTTTACTTCATCATTTTAAATTATTATTTTTCCAAATTGATTTTAGCTACAGATTTCTGCATTTTCTCACTTCTCATCCACATTATAATATTCTAAATTTTTTTGCTTATAATATTATTCAAAACACTCTCACGCACACACTTGTAAAACGTCCCGCTTCTCGGCCACTTCGCCATAGTGGGCAAGAGACATTGTTTAAAAACAAAAGAAAACAAAAACAGTAGCATCGGTATGCTGTGCACAGTGCCATTCAAACATCTCTACCATCCAAGACAAGAAGGTTATAACCTACAAACGTAACCAAATGTACAATTTTCTCGTTCTAAAGAAAACGCATGTAGACCGACTTCCCAGACTGGGCTAAAGTAATGCGAAGACACAGGCGACAATCCATGATAGAACTAAACAAAAAGTAAACAAAGAAAAAGAGAGAAATGAAGTGAGCGAGGCGAGTAATGGAGAGTTGCTGCCACTTTGGGCGATTGTGTTGCCACCGAGCCAAGGAATTCCTAGGCCACCAAAAAAGAAATGCGCCAGCAGTGTCCTTCGCGAACGACTTTCTCAAATGTCGATTTCTTTTTATCGCAGAAGCACACCGCAGATATAGATCAGAGAAAACAAAGTACGGAAGCGGAGGCCTTACAGGGTGAGCACAGCACACCTTCTATAGATAGAAGGTATACCTCGCGCTACGAGCCGTGACGTCACGCTCGAAGGTGGTAAGCGCAAACATTTCAATGGAGGGAAACGGGCAATGCTTAGCACAGCCACATCTTTTTTTTTTTTTTTTTTTTTGAATGCATGGGATCTCTGCATTTCTGCGTCATGTCACGGTTCAAAGAGCGCGAGGTTTATTCTATTGTGTGCAGGACGACGGGGGCTACTTGCATTGCAACCCTAAAGCTGAGACCACGCGAGCATCGTTCAGGCAGTGCATATATATCTCGTAAAAACAAAAACAGCCACTCAAGTTACTCGGTCGGCAAGGAGGAAACTCGAAATGGCAAGGAGCAGAGGCTGAGTGAGAATATGCACGAGAACTCGCCAAACAGAAAATGTGGACGTTGCTACTAAGTCGTCGGCTGTGAGTGATGACGCACTTATCCGGCTGCTTTTAGGGGAAGTTCCCTCGCGTATCAGCCCTTGCATTGCCTAGGGCGCATTCCATTTTCTGCTGCGAGCCTCAGGCTTGCTTCGATCGGCAGCTTACTACTTGACCGGGAGAAAAGAAAAACGAAAAAAAAAACATAAAATGTGCCCAGATGGCGAGTTTTGCTCAGCGAACGTCCGAGTGCGTCAGCTCGCTTTTTAATTATTTTTTAAGCATCAAATGCTTTTAGCCCCTGTTGTCGGCGACCTTAAGTGACCTTGAGCCAAAAGCCAGAGCTGTTATAAGGGCAATCAAACGAGATCATCCGGGCAACCAGTCAAAAGTTAAGAAAATGCAGTCTCTGGCCTCCAACCCTTTGTATAGGACCACATTACATACGCTAGTTACTGCCCAAACAAGTTACAAAAAAATATTTCTTCCGAGTTTTTCCTAATGTTTGTTCACAATATCATTCAAGCTGTAACTTCTAGAACGCTCAAGTTTTATTTGTCATTTCCAATAGCGACGTTCAAAAGGCAGATACAGGGCACCATGCACTTGGTTGTCATTTTTTGGCGCTGGTACAAGGTTGCCTGTGCTCGTTGTAACGCCAGCGGTCCGTGAGTTCCGCGGCGCGGGTTCTGCGGCGCCTCGAGAGATAGCGTCCGCTGCGTGGCGCATTCTTCAGGCGCTTTTCTTCTTCTAGCTGGGCAGTGCGCTCTGCCTCCCTGGCGTCTTTCGATGACTGTCGTGCCGCCGGCCTTCAGCCGGTTTTCTTCGTCTAGCTGGGCAGCGTTCATATGGACCAGTGCACATTATATGGCGTGCTGCGGCGTGCTGCGGTGTGGTGCGGTGTGGTGGTGTGGTGTGGTGTGACGTTGCTACATGCACTACACCCATTTTAAAATTGTGGCTAGTATCATCTCCAACCAATCTGCTTTGCCGGTAGCCATTTCATGCTTACATCTACTCTCGATTACGGGAGATCCATCAATTTATTATTTTAACTGCGAAGCACTTTAGGGGCCCGGTCTGTCGGCGTCCATCACGCCTGATCTGTCGTGATCACGCTCAAGAACAAGTGCTCAAAACAGGGTCAAAACAAGTGCAGAATTGATCAATATCGGTTCAGAATAAACTAACATGATTCGAAATAATTAAAATACAGGAATAATCAAGCATTAAGCGCATTAATTAGCATAAACTCGTTAAAATCGGTTCCGAAACGCCAGACTGGTACCAGCGCAGCACACGAGAGGGTGCCACCACCCCACAAGCGCTCAATTGCACCTCCCTCCAGCGCTACTCCAGCACCGGCGCATCACTGATTCGCACTTCCCCGGGTTTCACGTTAGTGGAGCTGCATTAGCGCTGGGTTTGAACTACACAAGCGCAGGATTTGAGCAGAATTTTCTTATTTCTAGTCAGCACTTCAACGTCTTCTTATATATATACTGCCCGCTTAATCTATTCCGAAGTACTACTGCCAATTTATTAAGGAATTCATGCAAGACACTGAAAGTGCAGACTGAGTAAGCACACTGTTATTTCCGTTCTGCGGGGCTCCAAAGCATTACTCCGAAGGGTGCAGCACTATAGAGCTTTGTGGTGTCCTGTCCTCTCTCTATCTCATCTTTCTATTCCCTCTTTCCCGTCCCCCAGAGTAGGGTAGCCAACCAGACGCATTTCCGGTTAACATCCCTGCCTTCTCTTTCTCTCCTCCTCCTCCTCCTCCTCCTCCTCCTCCTGCGCATACGAAGCATGTGGTGGGCTCCGGCGCCTAGGAGGTTGAATGAATATTTGGGATGAAACGTTTCTTTGGTTCGTCCACCTTAAATCATTCTTCCAACGGAAGTTGCTCCTGCGTTATGCTTAATACGGCCAAACTGAGGTGTAACGGCTTGCAATATCTAGAGTCGATGCTTCGCTAACTTAACCCACACACTCGTAACGACCACAAAGGTGTTAAAATAACTGTTACTAATATTTCGTACAAGGCTGGAATTTTCAAGTAGGCAATGTGCAGGCAGATGGCAGCCATATCCTAAAAAATAACTCCCCGTAAGGGATGGCTGCGGAGAAAGGGACCGTTCTATAAGTGTGGTTTCAAGGTACGAGAAATAGATCATACGTAATAAAATAAGAGCCCTAAAATAAATAGTAAATATCACCAGGCATGCGTACACAGGCGTAAAAAGCCGTATGCGGAAGAGTATGATTCAGCCCCAAAGATACTGAAACAAATTGAAGATGATGAAATGCAGCCTAATGGCGTTATATTTTTGAATTATCTGCATTATTTTCTTCGCTGCATTGTGAGACCTTAAATATTGTTCTAGACTCTCTTTTTTTTTTTTTTTTACTCATGTCCAGTTTTTTCAATCGGGTATTTTTCTTCTTTTTTATGCGTGCACGTCGACGTATTCCTTCGCGTCGACTTTTACTGAGACGCTTTTTTTTTTTCTTTTAGACCAAGTGAACAGGTCGACCGATCCCGGAAAAGGTTCAGTCTATGGTGCCAATGTGGTTCACTTTCTTCTTAACTGACACTAATTAGGCCGGTACCCTTCATCATCCCTACTAATTGACTAATTCTCTCTTCTTGTTTTCGAACGTTCAGAATTATATTTTGATACCTTTTGCGACTCACTGCGATTGCATTTCGCATCGGCGTATGCAAACAGCCCGCGGAGCCCGGCTTGTGAAATATGTGGGTGCGGTCAGATGATCGCGCATCAGCGCCCTCTTTCGCAAAGCATCTCTTACGCAAGTGCCGCGGCGACTGGACATCGCCAGTGCTTTCGTTTCTTTATCACACATATCGTGAGTGGTGGTGACTCGAACTGCGGCAAACGACCAAATCTTCTTACGTAATAAACTTTCCATGAATATCGGGCATGAAAAATATTTCGTTTTGTTTTTCGTGCCAAGAAAAGCACGGCACCAAATTTTATTGTCTTTTTTCTGGGCACGTTATGACGTTTTTTTTTTGTCTGTTTGTTTAAATGTAGTGTCAAGTTCGTCATAGGGTCTATTTTCTTTTATCGATCTAAAACGTAAAGGTAATGGAAGTCACCAGCGTCAGTAATCATTGATATCCCAATGCTAATGGCTGAACATTAAGAGAGAAAGAGAAGGGGGGGGGGGAGGGAAAGGTTTGGGCCAGCGACGAGTGGTCGGTGCAGCATTTTCTTACACCACTCATTCTTGAACCAACACGATACAACCCCTGCCACGAGAACATCAGCGCATGTTCTCGGGAAGCCTCACACTTAATTATAGATAGCCTCGCGTATCAAAAAGGCAGCGGCTCGGAGAAGCGTTGGACAGTTGCGCAAAGCAATTGCGGCGCTGTTTCCCTCGTTCGCCTTTTACGACAGCAATAAAACGCTTCGTGATGTAGCGCTGTGCGTTCGAAAGATAACAAATTAACCAACAACATGCAGCAACAAGTTGTCAACGCACGGTCTAAAATGGCTGTAGCCATCAGCAGCAAAATGCCGAAGGCAAAGAGAGAAATAAAAAAAAACTCGGCAGGACCCATCTCACGATAGCGGTCGACAGTAATACATTTAGCATTGAATCAAGATAGTGACACAACGTATTGCCACCGTCGAAACGTATTATGCATGAGGCGTGAGTCGTTTGCATTTGCGGCGCAGCCCACTAAAGCGTCAGGTTGCCGTCCTTGAGCAACCCTTAATTGTGAAGTGGGGTTGAATTTGCCCAGCATCGGATAAATTTACAGGATCGTTTTTGTCATTATAGAGAGGAAAATTCCTAGTGCAGCATACCTGGTTGCCAAAGTTGGCGTCAAAGACGTTCATTTAAGAGCGGCACACACTTGCTGGCCCATTCCCATACCACGCTATCCACAAACCCGCTAGTTTGAAGAAACGTACTGTTCTAAATTTCATTCCAAATTCTCTCGGCGTCAATTGACTCGAATACTGTTCATTTCTCTTGCCTGCCACACTTTGCTGTTTTTTCTTTCTTAATCAAGCGCGAAACACCGGGAGATATCACTAGCCAATTTAGGCAGTGCCCATATTCTGTACCTTTCTATTTTGTTTTCCACTCTTCTTATCTTATGCGTCGCGCGGAATGGCCGATCATAGTGATAACGGCAGCTCGTCGAGTGGCGCATGAGCCAATGACGAAGGGCGAGAAGAATGGAAAACAAACTGTGGAACGTTAGAAAACATAGCTCCATGGTCTCGCACAAAGGTGGAGGTCATCCGAAACGCGGCTATTCCCTCAGTCCTTCAGTTCCAATGAGATTAATTTTGATCTGCATTCATTTTGATGTACGTTCATTCTCATTTATTGTCGGGTACGTAAACACAGAACATCTGAGACTCCCCCCTCCCGCCACCCACCCACACATCCCGTTTACTTAGCACTACGTGACGTTGCATGACGTCACTGCTTCAATGCGTGCACTGCTACGCAAGGTAGTAATTTAAATTGCATTCTACGAAAAGTACGTCACGAAATGCATCGTTAAAAAACATAGCTTTTGCAAGCACGGGCAGCCGCGTTTTCCGCTGCGCTTACGAAAAGTAGTGGGTGGAAGTGCTGGCGAGCGCCAGCCATGCGCGCGTACAACTTTTATATCGATAATGTCACGGATTAAGCCAGACATAATAGATATCACAAATGGATGAAAGAAGGCAGGACAATGCCAGGCATAAATTGAAGCCTACGCGACGCGCTGAGCTTTCGCTAACGTGAGCCCTCCGCTGCGGTCCAGGGAATGACGCCAACTAAGTTTTCGGTTAGTTACTTGGCTGTTCATTGTCTTTTTATCCTGCCGCCTTCGCTCCTCCCTCTTCAATAGACTTCATTTTCAGTTACCGCCATAGGTATTTTATTGCTCATCTTTCGCGCAAGTTGATGAAAAAAAATATCATCATTAGCCTATATTTATGTCCATTACAGGACGAAGGCCTCTCCCTGCGATCTCCAATTACCCCTGTCTTGCGCTAGCTGATTCCAACTTGCGCCTGCGAATTTCCTAACTTCATCACCCCACCTAGTTTTCTGCCGTCCTCGACTGCGCTTCCCTTCTCTTGGTATCCATCCTGTAACTCTAATGGTCCACCGGTTATCCATCCTACGCATTACATGGCCTGCCCAGCTCCATTTTTTCCTCTTAATGTCAACTAGAATATCGGCTATCCCCGTTTGCTCTCTGATACACACAGCTCTATTCCTGTCTATTAACGTTAGGCCTAACATTCTTCGTTCCATCGCTCTTTGTGCGGTCCTTAACTTGTTCTCGAGCTTCTATCTTAACCTCCAAGTTTCTGCCCCATACGTTAGCACCGGTAGAATGCAATGATGGTACACTTTTCTTTTCAACGACAGTGGTAAGCTCTCATGCAGGATTGTTTTACAAATACTTTCGCTGAACGTTGATAAAATTTCAACAATGATTTAATGAACGGCGACACAGCTCCTACGAGTGTGTAGAGGGGGAGTAACACGTTGTGAAAATGAGACACGTGCTTTGTAAAAGTAAGTTCTTTTTTTTTTACATTCACACTCGGGTGAGCGTTAAAATCACTCCGGTTGCAGAACCTCGCGCAGGCAGCACTTCGTATAGTAAAGGTGACGCAAGTACATGCTACCGTTTTATTTATGGCATATTTAGTTCATGGTAACACCCGCAGCTCCAAGAAAGAAACAAAGAAATAAATAAGGTTGTGGTGGAGAGTGAAGGAAAAACGGGCGTACTGTTAACGTGCACACGAACGGATACGCTCGTTTGCTCAAATGTTCAAATCTCGCGTCCGTGGTTGCGTAAGTCGCCCAGCAAGGAAATGACGCTGAGCTTTCACACATGTTACGAAAGCTCCAGCACCATGAAATCGTTTCCTCAACATGCGGGGAAAAAGAAACTACGAACTGAGACACGCAGACAGCACACAGCGCTAACAACAGCGACTTTTTATTTCATTTATTTTGTGTTGTTCAGCACCTCAACATAGGCCCCGCTTTTCGCTGCGGCGTCTGTACAGATGTTTCTCTCACTAAAAGCATGCATCGCAGTGAAAACTAGAGCACGTGGCACATATCTAATTAGGAATGCACTAAGGTATAGTGGTGGGTAGGAAGCACTGTTGATTTGAAACCAATGTTAAACCTTTCACCCTGCTTGTTTTCCGTATTGTTCACGTGGTTAGACAAGTATTCCGTATCACTTCCGCAAGACTAGTACGAACAATTTGGGGAAAAACAGGACCGAACTAGGAACGTTTGGCCGGTAGGTTGAAATGTTTTGCAGGTGGCTGTAATTTTCAAAGTTTATATCCTTCGCAATAATGCTAGCGATAGCCGATGACGACAGAGAATTTAGACACATTGACACATGTAATGAATAGCTACTGCTATGTGTACATGTGGAATTGACGAGTACCTATACAAGCCCGTGGGCCCGCATTCACAAACGACGTTGTTATGCTAGAACAGTTCGAAATCACAGATGCTACCCACTTGTGATGTTGGACGTATCATTACTAGGGAATACTGTCGTCCAATTAGAAGCAACGCTTACGATACTGTTAATTCGGCCTATCTCTTTCATTCTAGGAATGAAGGAGTTGGCAGCATAGCACCTCGAGTGTCCCGTGCCCTTTCTTGTGGCGTTTTCTTCCGAGACGCAAAGGTATTGCACAAAACTAAGCAACTTGCCCAAAATTTCCGCCTTGATTAACAACCCTTTTCCACAGAACGAGCGTCAGCCAATCACGCAGAGTTTTCACGTGCCAGCATCGCCGCGAGTCCAACTTTTTGTTAGTCGTGGGCCGCTCTGCTTTGCAACCCACTGCACGGTATTAGGGTGACAGAGGAGAGTAAGCGTTGCTGTGTGCAGTCATTGCAAGGAAAGTTCCGGCAACCCTGCACATTAGGCTCAAACAGCGAAAAACGTAGCGCAACTGCTTCGAGACAAAGAGAGGTGAAAGCAGCGTAGTTAACGATATAAGTATGCATGCAAAAGAAAAATGTCGTACAAGGTCCCGTTAATTGTCATTCTTCTAGCTGTCTCTAACCGCAGGAAAAAAAAGAAAACATAACACCATGGCTGTAAGAGCCCACCGAAAGCAAACGATATGTTTCGTAGCATCGACGCAGAGCCCAGCTGATGTTGCAATAATTTCCTATACACGATGCACTGAACCGAAGCCACAACAATTCAGTTTTGTTGCGTGGACGGTAGGAATAAACAGAAAGATAGAAAGAAATAGAAGCACGGTAAATGACAAACCCGGAAACAAAACGGCCGCGCGATAATTGGCGCCAGCACGGTGAGCCGCCGCCACTCGCTGCAATAAATCACTTCAACTTGATAGCACTAAAACAAACAAAAAAAGAAAATAGAAAGCAGGAAAGGAAAAAGAAAGAGAGAGAGAGAAATAAATAAGTGAAAAAATCAAAAGAAATCAAAAAGAGAAAAAGAAGGAAGATAAACAGAGAACAGTATATATACTCGCAACAGGGCCGGGAGTGTAGAGGCGAGCACGGGGCAATGCTCACTGGAAGTGTTTGGCTGTTACCCGCAAGAGATGCAATATCGGTGCAGCGAGAATACCAGAGCTGCGCAGCCGCTATCCTACATAGGACGAAACATGTTCTGGTGCATTTTTCCGTTTTCCTCCCCATTTTTGTGGAGCGTTAGCTGTGCTATCGCGGTTCGCTACCTGGCGCACGCGCACGGTGCAAGCGGTACACGGTCGTGTCGGACACATGCTACGAACACGCCGAGATAAGAACACCGAAAGACGGAGACACGCGCAGTGCGTAGGGCGCTGTCTGAGCAGGCCTCTTATCGCCGTCGAATCTCGGGAAGAGTATATGAGAGCAGCCAACCGAAACATGGCACTGCACTCCCTCGTGCAGCGAACTCCACGCGCGTGCGCGCCCCATATGCACGATACGTCCCCCGCAGTGAGCTTATCTGGCGCGTACTGGAAATGAACAGTGACAAATGAGCAGCGGAAAACACATTGATTCAACGAGAAGGCGACGAGGGAGGTGTGTGAGGGACGCTGCTGGCTGTAAGGATGTTGAAAGAGTCGAGCACGCGGTGAACGTTCACACAAAACAGCCGCTTAGATCGGAAGCCGCACTGTCGCTTCCGGTCTGCAAGGGCGTGGAGACATGGAGTTTTCCCGGCGATTTCATTAGCTATTCTCACCTCATTTCTATATATATTTTTTGTACCGAAAGGGGGCAAAGGGCGTTCGAGGAGCGAGTGAATTTGCCTAAAGATTTACGGTGGTATATACCTCAAGCCGACCTCTCCGCCTTTCTGCAAATAAACCGCTGTCTCTGTATATACCTGATGAGAAACGCCATTCTACTCGTCGTCGTCATCTCAGTAGAAAAACAATTGTCGCAGTTTCACCCGAAAGGCGAAGCATCAATTGCGATAGCAAATTAGTAGAGGGCTATACGGAGTAAGGATAGTAGTTTTATCAGCCGTATAAACTTGGAGATGCAGAAGCACCAGCACCGGGCAGAACTGTTGTCGACGCCGTCGGCGTTTTGCCCGCGTTCGCACCGAACGTTGCCGGTGCCTCTGGGGCCGGCTCGGAGGTTTTCGACGAGATAGAATGAGACACTCGTCGAGCAGCATCGGAAATCTTACCCACCTTCTCGCCTCGCAACGTTTTTATATAGATACGCATTTGGTGCCGCAGCTAAACGTCGCCTCCCCTCCCTCCCTCCCGTCCCCCCACGGTCTTTCGCGCGACGGAAAAAGTTACGTTTGCTCTCTATATATGGAAAGGAGGAAAGAGACGCTTAATTCTGCAGCCCTTCAGGGAGCATGGCGCAGAACGCGCGTTTGCTCTCCGACATGCGTTCGCTACCCGTGAAAGCGCGCGTCCCTCGCGCTCTTTCACTCGCACATACAGCGTCCGGAGCGCGGCGACGATATCATCGCCGTTGACGTCATACGGAACCTCACGGCGACGGCGACGGCAGAAATCTGCTTTGGAGTGTCCATATAATTGCTATCGCAACAAAAGAAAGTGGAAGAAGGAATGAAGACGCGCATGGACGGAGCGAACTGTGCAATACTGCCTGGCGGGCCATTGGAGCCCATAATTCACTGGGTAGTATCCGCATGTTACTCGAAAGCTGAAGGACAGGAAGTGTGACGTCAGTGAAATATCAGGACAGTATAAATTGTCCGAAATGATGCATTGCTAACTTACGGCTGCTAGTGATACCTTTTAAAACATTGGGAGAGAGTGCTAAGTTGTCGAGGTGCATGATGCAAATAAGGCACAAGGCGGAGAGTCACCGTCAGTTAACCAAAAATTAAGCTCCATCCGGAACGAGACCCTAAACAATTCTCTCTGCGACTCACCAGAATCGCATACCACTAAGACGCCTCCCGAAGCTTCTACTGTGACACGTTAACAAAAAAGTCACGTGTCTCAATGCTTTGACAGAAATGCAAGGAATTGTTAGCGATAGCAAGGTATTAGACAATTACACGAAGTAGAGTTCGTATATAGTTCACTGGGCCTTATACATTCCAGTAAACGTTCGCTTCCTAACTAAACAAGCAAGGTGTCCCGCACCCAAAGACACACATGAACAGATCTCCCACGATGACCGCAAGCACTCGCTGTCACAACGCTGGCATGTTCAGGAGCGCCAGCTGCGGGGAGAGCCTGTGCTTGTCCCAACGCGAACGTTTCTCGCTGCCACTCACTTCACCCATTCAACTGTGCCGCACCTCCAAAATTCATGTCACGTGACCTGCAACACCAGACCACCAGCGTTCTCGGCTCGCCCTTGCAAGCTCGCCCTTCTCCCTGGTAACCACAGCAGGCGATTTCAACGTAAGGCACGCGGGCAGCCACGCGCAGCCGCGGCCGGGACAGAGGAGCAGACGCGTGGTCTCCTCTTGCAGGTGAGCGCAAGAGGAGAGCTATTAATAAGTGCAGGTTCGATCACGTGACATTCAACGTTGGGGGCGTGGGAAACCGCGCGCATCAAGCCACCAGCATTGTCGGCTCGCCTTCGCATGCTCGCCCTCGCACCCGCAGCACATCACGTGACCACCACGACACGGGACTATACTTGGGACAGCACGGTGGTGATGATGGTAACGCCGACGGCGATGGAGGAAGTGCGTCTCGAGTGTCCATATATAATTGCTATAGCCATAAGAAGCATCGACTGTAATGCTCACCTCTCCCCACGCAAAGTGTGGCGGCTCGATGGCCGGGTACTTGGAGGGGTGATCGAAGGGCATGTTTTCCATGAACCACTTGAAGGACTTGATGTTGAACCGCTTGCGAAACTCATTCTGCGCCGTCAGGTCACCGGGTTTCAGGTTGTGGCATATGGCCGCCGCTCATGTGCAGGTACTCCTTGCACTCATCCATCCACACCTGCACAGCGCGCAGGAAGGGGCGATGAAAGTTACTAGCCGGGTTGCCATCATGGTAATCCCTACTACGAGATATCTGCCACCGACCTCATTGCCACGTTCATTAGCAGTGAAATGTAAGTACTATGGTCGGTGACAACCTACGAATTTTCGCTGCTAAGCCAGAGGGCACGGGATTAAATCACGGCCGCGGTTGCAGAATGGTGGCGAAATGCAAAAACGCTTGTGTGCAGTGCATTGCGTGAACGTTAAAGAACCTCATGTAATCAATATAATCCAGAATCACCCATTACGGCGTGCCACATATTCATATTGTCGTTTTGGCACGTTTAACTCCAGACTTTAATTTTTTGCAACCTACGAATACAGTGGCAAATACAGCGCTGTGCAACCTTAAAAAAATTGGTATAGATAGGCTAGCCCAGTTGTGTTCGCGCATTTCATTGAGGCCACGGTGGGGAACTTTTTCAATAGCGGCATCTCGCGGAAACTATGTTGTAGAGCGTAGTGGCATAGGGGGTAGGTGTAGTGCGGTTTTATGGGCAAAGCTCGTACTGAATTTTTAGGTTGTCACCGAATATAATATCGGTTTACGTATAGCTTTTTTAGGTATAGGAGGTGGGCAAGGGGATGAGAGTAGACGTATAGATCTGTCAGAACAACATAACGGACCAAGATTCAAATAAGTCTTGAAAAGCCACAACGAAGATATCTGTTCTCTTCAAACCGCCATTGTGCACAGTCGGACCCACCCCATGCATTGGCGCACGTATAACGCGACCTAAGTGCCCCAGTGCCCTGAAATACCGTAATGCTGTGCGGTTCACTTTTGGAGCGCACAGCACGCGTCTGCCATTTTTGAAGCATAGATAAATTGGTGGACTTAGCAGTAAAAAGATGCACTTCGAGGGTTCAGCCACTGCAATTCCTACCGCCGTCATACATCAGTTAGCGCTCTTTTACAGGAGGCGAACCTGGAAACCCTGGAGGTAAGGCGATATCGAGAGAGGCTCAAAATGTTATATTTAATTCATCGGGAGCACGTAAAATTACATAAGAAATTGTATATTACACCTTGTAGGCGGCGCCTAACGCGTTCATCACATTCATTCAGGTTAGACGAGTATCCGCACCATACCACTTTATTTAAGCAATCGTTCTTCCCTCGAACCATTCATGATTGGAACGCTCTGCCTGAAAACGTTCTTCAAAGCTCAACCTTATCATCCTTTGTGCACGCTCTCGTTAATCTATGACACGAAACGTTTCCCACGATCTCTGTCCTATTTCATATACTGTGTGATATAGATCAAAACATGTTAAGGGCACCCTTATTTTTGTGTGTGTGTATAAGCCATTGTGTAAATGTGTACTGTATTGCAGAATTCCTCGATATCCTCGTTGCTTTCTTTCTTCTTTTTTCAATGTTGTTTCTTCTTCTTTTTTTGTGTAACGAGATTACGCTTTGCCTGTTTCCACCATTCTTTTTTTTACATTCTTTTTTGTGTTCACATGTTATTAGCTTGCTAAACCTTTTATGTACATCCCACTCCTGCCTATAGGGCCTGTAAAAACAGGCTGGCAGTACGAAATAAATAAATAAAATAATATCACTGGCTGATTCACAGAGAGCGGCATGGTGGGAGATGCCGTGGAGATAACATTCGGATTCGGCGCGGCTGGTTCAAATTGAGAAGCAGCAGCGTAACGACCGGCGGAATTTTTTTACGCAATATATTGGCCCACAGAAAACGATGATAGACTTCTAGACGGATCCTCCATCGATCTAGCTCGACTTAAAATTTTATTTTGTGTCCCTTAAATGTCAGGTTTCCACAGCTACGATGGTGCGTTTAAGAGGAAATTTTAACTTTGGGCCTAACTCCGATTTCTCGATTGGAATGCACGTAAAACGTAGAAATGCTCTTGTGAGGCACATGCTGGACCGAGTGGACTTAAGTATGTTGCAATTAGGTCAGAAAGTTAAGTAGGAGCAACTCTAGAGAAGCAGAATTTTTATTTAGGACTTAAAAAAATTGCCAAAAATTCGGTAAGTTCGAAAACATGAAGCATGTATTTCCGAAATCTGTCAATCTGCATCAAAGCGGATATCACAGTTCTGCCAGCTGCATCTGGTAGAGCATCTAAAGCGGAAAATTTGATCTACGAGTTTACAACTTATGTGGAGCTGTTAGGGTTCATGACCGTTTTGCAAAAGTCCTCACAAATTAGTGGCATATTTCTGAGCGGTCTATAATATATAAATTTTATCCGCTTTAGGCGTATTATTAAGTGCAGTTTACAAAATATGGATATCCTTTTTCCTTGGTTGGTAAGAGAGTTATGAATGGATACTTCTGAGTCGCCTGCCGGGCGCCCAGCAGCCGCGCGCGGATCAGGCCCTCGCGCCTCGTCGCCCGCACCACGCGCACCTTGCTCCAGTGCTTCGCGATGTAGTCCTCCAGGGGCTTCTTCAGCTGCTCTGCACGGGTGCAACACGAGAACGAGAGAGAACGACGACAACCAAAACAGTCAGCGGGTTTGGGAGCCAAACGTGAAGGAGTTTAAAGTGAAGCTTTCTTTCCGAAAAATGCGTATAGGTTTCTCTTCCCTTTCCTCAGCACCACTCTGTGACTCCATAATCACACCGGTTATCTGTCCTACGCATTACATGATCTGCCCAACTCAACTTCTTTCTCTCTCTTAACCTAAACTAGAATATCGGCTACATCCCTTTTGTTCTCTAATCGACGCCGATGTCTTTCCTTCTCTTAATGTTACGCCTATCATGATTTACGCTTCGACCACTCGTTGCGCGGCCCTTGGGCAATCAGTTGCGCTGCATTGACTCAGCGTTGAACGCACTCTACACAAGGCCACACCGAACGCGAATGCGAAGCAGGCGAATGAAAAAAAATAAGAAGAAACGCATCTCGTTATCAAGCTCCACGTCACAATAAAACTCTTCGCGCTTTGCTGAAGCTTTACAAGGCGCTGCCACGTTTTCCACGCACGATACTAAAACGAGAAGAATAAAAGCAGAACAGAATGTTTTAATTTTTATTTGGGTTTGAATAATGCAGTGATGTTTACCAGGGGCAAGTGAAAGCAGCCCAAGCTCTGTGCCGCGGCGTCAACACAATTTTCTAGATTATTTTTCACAGGCCAGCCTTTCTTCTAGAAATGGAGGTAATTAAGCTCCAGTCGAACGAGAGCTGATGCAGCAGGAGAGATCGCGAAAAAGAGGGAATGAAAGCATGATTAATTTATCCCACACTCTGAGCGTGGTAAAAGGTCTTCTGACGCTTAGCTCCACTGAATGAATTAAGTGCAACAAGCAAGAGCCAAATGAAAACAAGGAGGCAATTACCCTGGATTCAGTTACGATCATGTTGATGACCATAAGTAAGAAAAGGGAGGCCACGGATCACAGCGAAGTAATTATGCCATCTTTCACTGGTCTTATTCTATTAATAACGGCATGAGGTGAAAGTGACACAGCGCAGAAACTGGGCACCCATAAAGGTAAAACTTGGTCGAAACTCGTAAATTATCGAGAAAAGCACTCCTGTCCACGCCTTGAAAAAAGTAAGCATACCTACCTATTATCAATTCAGTAGGGACGGACTGGGTAAGCAAATGAACACCTTAGTTGTACGAAATTGTTGTTGTAATCTTTTCAATATTGTTCATTATATCGTCTAGTGGTTGTATAGTTACTCTTGAAGTCAGCATATCTTACATATATTGTGCATCCTTCTAGGTAAATGTGGTGTCCACCACTTTGTAACTTTTTACACTATGAATTTCCGTTTTTTTTTAGTTATTTCTGCTTTTGTATCGAGTGATGACTGTTCTCTTTTTTGCTATTCTCACTCAGTGTTGTGCTTATGGGCAGCTGGCGCTTTGTCAGGCATTTATTTGTCTTTTCGCCGGCGTCCACAGAAAATTTGTACATGATTGTCCGAAAATAAACTAACTTCAAACTTCAAACTGCACACACTTCATACCGTCATTTAGGCACTTAATTTAACATCCTCCAACAAGGCATACCTCAAGTTCTGCTGTATTGGAAATAAGGGAAACAAGAGCCGAATTTGCTAAGCTTTCTTTTGTACGTGCTTTTTACCATTGGCCGGTTGCCTCAACATTACGAATGGCTGGCACATGCTGTTACGAAACAGTTCTGGTGTAAGAACTTTATTGCCAATACGGGAATACGGTCCCCGATGCTTAAATGAAAAAAAAACGAAACTTGGGTCGTCTATCCTTAGAAATGGATAGCAACGCTGCATCCGTTGGAATACAAGTTTTGATTACAAATCATGGTTATAACCCTAGGCAGTGGTATCTCGATAAAGCTATTAGTTCTTCATCACTAAGTGAAATATATAAATAATGACAGCCGTACCGAAATATTTTCGTTCATTCCTCTGCACGCACTAAATCACACACATACGCACACGCGCACAAACGCACACGCATGCACGAAATGGCGTGATTCAGCAATCCGCACGCAACAATCCGCACGCAGCAATTCCGCTCTTTGCCACTCCTCGTCCTCCTAGGCGGATTATGACAATCTTACCGTCCTTCCCGAGTAAGCGGCTCACGGCGTTAGTTCAATCATTTAGGAGACATCCGGAAACACTCGCGATCCCGTCCTTAAGAAGATCCTTGCCTGACGCTCTCCCTTAAGAAGCGTGTGTGTTTACCTTTCAGGAGGCAGCAACGATGTTGTCGCGCCATGGGTTGTAACGCCGGGCCCTTGCGCCCACTCCTCCAGCTTCGCAAAGCCGAAAAGCCGGTAATCGCCCCTTCTAGCGGCTAAAGCTTCTTTTTTTTCATATCCGGTAAAAAACACCCCACAAAGAATGTCGCAGTCTCACCCGAAAGTCGAAGCATCGATTGCGATAGAAAATTAAGAAACAGCCATACGAAGTAAGGATGATAGTTTTATCGGTCGTATAAACTTGTAAACGTTCGCTTACTAACTAAATTAACAAGCATGCTGTCCCGCACGCAAAAGCAAACATGAACACATCTCAATCGATGACCGCGGAAACTCGCTGCCAAAACGGCGGAGTGAGGAAGCGCGGCCGCACGAGCGAGCGAATTGACTTTCGTGCTGCCTCTCGCTTCAACGCAAACTAAGCGGCGAAAACAGTGCACGGCGGACGCTGTCCCTCTCGCAGGTCGCTTTCAAGATAAAGCCCGCGCGGCCACCGCAGTAAAAGGCCACCCCCCCTCCCTTCCCTCCCCCCGGTGCCTTGAGCGCGACGGAAGACGGCGCGCTTCCTTCCCGCTTTCCTCCCTTGTGCGCGCAAGATTGAGCCGCCATCGTCGGCTCACACTCGCACGCTTTCACTCGCACATACAGCATACGGCACGCGGCGACGATGTTATTGCCCTTCTACTTTATACTGAACATCATGGCGACGGTGACGGCAGAAATACGCCTGGAGTGTCCATATAATTTATACCGCAATAAAACGATTCGAGGCGACAGGGAGCCAAGCGGATACGAATAAACCACAGAACTAGAAATAAGCCAAATGACACAATGCAAACAGCAGCAGAAGGATAAGGCGGTTGATCTTTTTTTTTTCGGCATTTTCCGGTCGCTGCACTTGCTTCTGCTGCTGCTAGAGGAACAGAGGCTCCCTCGGCCAGGTCACAGTTATCGCTATCCTCTTTAAAAGATAATCGCGCCTGCAGCTGTCACTAATGCAACCGAACGGGCCACGCGGGGGTGCGCGGATTGTCTTCGGTGGCCGTGGCCGCCGTTTTTTTATGGATCCGTATCGGCCATCTCCGGAAGCAAGACTCCCTCTGGTTACTCTCGTCCTCTCGACGGTGTCCCGTGTTGACACCGCTGGTGGGACGGTACCTTTTATTCCATCTATACTACGTATTTATTACTTTTCCTCTCCTTCATCGAGCACAATATTTGTCGCCCGGTTACTCTCTCCGGGAGCCCACCATCAGCTGCTGCTTCATCACCAGCGTGCCCCGGCACAGAACACACATCTCGTCGTACGATTGCCGTGCACAGGAAGGAAGCATGTTCTTGTTTCATTCCCAGGGGGAATGTCAACAGAACAAAACGATATGTGTTGCTGACCTCGATCCTTCTCCGAGCAAGCGAAACGGGATACGATCAGAAGGGTCGATAGAGAACGGAGCCCGCGGGTTCATTCCCCTTTTATCGGACGCATCGTCATTATTGCGTCTTGTGCGACATATACTGTCAGCTGATGATAAGCGCAGCAATGTCGCTCGACTGAGGACCCGGGCGCCTACATGTCGTTATAACTATTTTGTGCGCAAAAGAGCCAGGTATAAAGCGAGAGTGCGAATGCATGCGTGTGTTCACGGAAATCAAACTTGCGGGCTTCGTCGTCTTTGTCTTCCAAGACAAAATTTAGTTTAACGGCCCATTGTCTCCCTCTGCCAAGACACAAATAAATTAGTGAGTTTTACGTGCTAAAACCACAATTTGAATGAGGCACGCGACTGTGGAGGACTCCTGGCAAATTTTGACCACCTGAGTTCCTTTACGTCCACCCAGTACACGGTACACAGGTGTCTTCGAAGACATGAGATCCGGCAGCTATCTGATGCGACATGCCTGGTTCCTTGCCACAACACCATCCAGATGGCGCTCGCCTCCGCGCATCCGCCGCAGCGGCGCGGAGGCGAAGGTCGATGCGAAAAACAAAAGAAAGCTGCAGTTGCCGGGAAGCGTGACAAGCAGTCAGGGATCTTTGAATGCTATCGCGTTCCATGCACTCTTAAAGACGAATCTTAAGGGTCCTCCACATTTTTTATTTGGCTTTACCGAGGCGCAGTTAGAACGCAGGCGAGAGCTTGCGCGGACAAGGAACGCGCGGATAACACAGGCTTCCGAGAGCGAGAGCGAGGGTGATTTGGCGTTGCGGTGGTGCCCTCTCCCCTCACGCAACACCTGGCACGCTATTGCAGCAGCAGGTGTTCACTTTCTCCCACTCTGCTCCGTCGAGGCGCCCTCGTGACGTGGCGTCGCAGCCAATGGCAATGGGAGCTTAGGTGCCGTTTCGCTGCTACAGACGACAGACACTGCACTTTTTCGTTCGATGGGCCATTTTCCGCTTTCACAACAACAAACGAAGTGTCAGAACGAGATATTTCACACGCATCGCAAATACTGCGTTTGCTGCTTGATAAACAGTCACATGACTGGTCGCAAAAGAATGAGCGGCCACTGCAGCCGCAACGCACGACGGCGCCGCGGCTTCGAGCTTCCGCAAATCCCCGAATGACTTGTCAGGCGGGACGCGATGATCCTCGGCACCTTGCGATGAGTCGGGGGAGGTTGCGCTCCGGCTTAGGACAACAGGAAGGTCCAGGCAGAGGAAGAGGAAAGGAAATAACAGAGCGATGAAGGATTAAAAATGGTTAAAGAAAGGCGATGGTTGCGGAACATCCTCAACAGTGCACCGGCGCATCCATTAATTCGCCTAAAAATCCGTGGCCCAAACAGTAGGACGGGGAGACGGAATCACCGCTATCCATGGCAAAGAAGAGTGCAGGCGAAACCCGAAACAACGGACACGCAAACATGATCAAAGACGGCGTTCCTTCTGGGAGGTGCCAGAAAAGCGCAGACAGCGTGCCCTATTGAGAATAAAGAAAGCGTTCGTATAACTTCCGATTAAAGCGACAGCCGCAATCAACGGAGGTATGTCAGTTTTGTTGTATAGATTGCGACGGCCACGTAATAGCGGGTGGTGAAATCAGGAACGTGAGCACAAAAAGAAACTGTCTTCCCTGAGGAATTCCACAACAACAAATATTCGCAGATTTCTGCCGCAATGCTTACTGCCCCTATGTTAAACTGACTTCGACTTTCTGTATTTCTACGCCTTTCTGTAACGCCTTCGGGCCTTGAAAGTACGTGAAATATAAATAAATAAATAAATAAATAAATAAATAAATAAATAAATAAATAATAATAAATAATAAATAAATAAATACTAGGCGAAACATACTTTACAAAAACAACCTTGGAGTATTAGCTACCAGTACTCATTTCAAAGCAACCACTGTAACAAAGATGCGCCTAGAACGAGCTACCGTTGTTTCACTGAAGCAATGGCAGTGACTTCAAAAAAGGAAAAACACCAGAATAAATTTTGATAAGCAGGAAGTTCTACAAATGAAAATACTTTCTTCTTATCCGCACACTTTCTCCCAGATGAATGATTTCCAGCCACAATTCTTCCTCGCATAGGGAAAACCTCGTCATGGCACGAGTGGTATTCGGTAACCGCGGGATTAAGTGGAGTGTAGCAGGCCGCGTAGTTACTTACCTCGTTGCATTGTTTCTTGCTCTTTCTGCTCGTTTTCTGGCACAAACGTGCTTCCAATTCCGGTCTTCTTATTCGGCAAAGCGGGTCGTCAGGTGAAAAGTAAAAACGCTTTGGGTCTTCCGCGCACTAATGCAAAGCTCTGAAGACAACGAGAGAGAGGGGAAAAATAATAACAAGCGGAGTTAAATGTAAGCCTTGTAATGCAACTGCGGGCGGATTGAAAGCATCCCATGAAAGCGGACAACAGCAAAAAGAAAAAGAAGAATAGAAGAGAAACGACGGATCGGCGTCGAAGAAAAAAGCTTCGCGTGCCATATATGCACATAAACTCAACAAACGCGAGCTTTCAATAAGTGCGTCGCCCGTGTCGAATTGCACAGCGTCGACCTACTAGGCGAGCCCAGGATACAGTGAATATCAATACAGGAAGGCGAAATCGCTCGGGTAATTCGCTCGATATGGAAACGCTGCTATGTGAATCAGCGCGGCTGTTGTGGACACTCGCTTCAAATATCTTTCGGAAATAGAATCTACGATAATCTCTGCCTTCCTCCGTGTACGACGATTACTGCGTACTGTGCGTGAGTGAGTTCGTGTGGCGTCATTCGCAGTAGCACGCGACATCCTTGTGCGTCGCACGTGCGATATACGTGATATTGCGCGGTTCATTGTCTACGGCTGAAACACGTGTGGAACGTGTGCGATAAGTATGGGGGCAATTTTTTGAAGCGACGAGCGATTGAGACTACACCCAGCAGCGCGCTTTCTTTAGAAGAGCTACCTGAGTTTCACGAGTGTATAACCGAGTTGTACGAGCAAATTAGGTCAACGTCGGTAACAGCACCAAGTGCGATCAACGTTGGTTGCGTGACACGGCTCTTTTTTCTTTCCTTTTTCTTTTTTCATTCTTTTTTTTTTTCTTTTTGCTGGCTGACTGTCGTGGTGTGTCAACGACTTGGTGAAATTGCAGTGCGAATGTATGCCGGCGTCTGCATTAACCGAAAGGTTCGCAAACGATGCGATGGGCGAAAAGCGCGATTTTCGATGCGTGTCAATGTCTAGCACAAGAAAGAGAGAACAAGCGAGAAGGGGAAGGCAGGGAGGTTAACAAGAAGTGAGTTTCCGGTTTGCTACCCTACACTGGGCTGGGGGATAAAGGGGTTGGAGAGAGTGCAAAGAGAGAGAGAGAGTGAAAAAAACACAAAATAAAGACACAGGCATAGGTAACAGAAGAGACGTTCCGATCACAGACGTTCACACAGGCCAGTGGACTTCAGGAAGCGCAGGAGCGCTTGCACGGACCTTCTGATGCGATGTTGAGTCGTGTCGATGTTGCAGAATTCTTTCTTCCGACAAAGGCTGGTCGTCCAACTGGTTCAGCACGACGGAAAGCGATTGTCTCTGCACACTGTATTGTGGGCACTGACAAAGAACATGGCGAATCGTTTCCGCGTCCCCACGATTGCCACATGCTGCACTGTCGGCCATCCCTATGCGGAACGCGTAGGCATTGGTGAACGCGACGCCCAACCATAGCCTACTCAGAAGGGTCGCATCTCTTCGGGTAAGTCTCGGTGGAAGTCGAAGACTTAAGGTTGGATCCAAGGTGTATAATCGGGCGTGCATAAAATGTGGTTTATTCCAGTCTGATGAAGTGCATTGGCGTGCAAGTAGGCGGAGCATCTTTGCAGCATCTGTCCTAGACAGCGGGATCGGACTTCCTTCTTTTCCTTTCACTATATCTAGTAAAATCGTTTGTGAAGCGTTATTTTATCCTTGTGTACAAACACGCCAACCTGAAATACTTTTTCCCTCTTCTTATGCGACAACGCACAATGAAAATTTAGGAACAGGCGAAAAATCGCGGCGACAACGCAAACAGCAAAGTGTGAAAAAGAATCGTTCGAAACCTCTGTAGAGAGTTCTGAATACCTTGTTGCTACCTGAATCATAAGCAACCCACTTCCACCCGCCAACTCACTTTTATTACGAGATTATGCCCAACATTTAAACTATTCGTTCCTGTTAAAGCCTTCACGATTTAAACGAACTTGTAGCTCACAAACCAAATTAGCACTTTGCGAGAGAGAGAGAGAATAAACTTTATATTAAAAATCACACGAGCGTAGGTAGCTCATCTGCTCTGCAGTGGGTGGTCCCCTCAGTCCAGGAGTCCAGCGGCCTTAGCTGCCCTTCTCGCTCGGTTGACCAGGTTGAGCTGGTCCGTCGAGTCGGAGCTGGACAGCGCAGCCTCCCATTGCCATGGGGTGGGGTGTGTTATGGGCGTGAGCTGTGGTGTGTTTGCGCAAGCCTATACCATGTGGTAAATCGTTGCGCTTTCATCGCAGTGTGGGCATTTACAGGAATACAGCGCAGGGTAGAGACTCAAATGTGGATATGTGTTTGTTTAGAGTTTTCGACATATTACGGCTTCCTCTCGCGTCAGAACATTTTGAGGCGGCGGTAGTATTCTTCGTGAAAGGCGATAGTATTGTAGGATGTGCGTGTCGGTTAATGGTATGGGCTCGGGATGGAACTGCTTGACGCGGCCCTCTCGCGGCTCCCGGTGTGCATGCGCTCACGCGTAGGCGTGTGCGAGCTGATTGTCGCGTAAGGACTCATGCCCTGGAGTCCAAACGATATGTATGTATGGTGGGAGCTGGTGCGCTCCATTCAGAATGCGATGTGCGAGACAACTGCGGCAAAATAAATTGCGAATCTGTTTACCTGCAATCAGGCTTTCTCTCATAGTGACCATCAATGCAGAGAAGCGTGTGGCGCACAGCGCGGTGAATGCGCTCGCGGCTACCAGCCGCGATGAATGCAGAGATGTGGCATTAGAAACATGAGGTAACCACGCCTTGCGACTCAGTGTTTCCTAACAGCAATAGGTAATTGCCTTTAAAGCATGAAGGCGTAATGTAAGAACTGGCGCTCGCTGCACACGGTGATCCCTGTAGAAATGCACAGTGATCACGGGTTTCATAAACTATGCAAGAATGAATTTTCACGTAGCCACAAAAGTTTAAGAAGTGGGCTTTTTATGAATGGTTTGTGAACGAATGAAGTGGAATGGTTCACTTAGAACGAACTTTCCTAAAAGCAGCCCCTCATCGCCGATCGACGCTACGCCAAGATCTGGCACTGAATGACGACATCACCATGTCATGTAGTACGAGTATATTTCAAAGGCACTGAAGCCAGTGTGCCCGTTGCCGTATTTGTGCCAAGGCCGCTTACCAAAACCCCTTTCATAGCTTTAGTCACTCCTAACACGCGGACCTTAAGGGGTGTTTCTAACCCTCCCTAGCTCAAGTGTGCCCTGCGGCCCTGCTGACGTTGTTGCCCACATTGAAACTTTTGACAAAATCTGTTCACTTCTATGGCAGCAGCCGATTTTCGGTTGAGGCAGACGTCTCATGCAGAGCTGTTGTAAAATGCACCAAAAAGTTTTGCAATAAGAAAAGACAAAACAGAGAGGATTAAACTGCTAAGCCCGCAGTATTCCACTAGAAGACTCGCATCTGCCCTAACTTTCGGATTCATTACACCGTCGTCCCAACGCTGCGCAATACATTTGGCGCACGCAAGAACAAATGTCTCTTCAACTTATGCCGGAACGCGTTCGAAAGCAAACTCTGGAAAGGGATGTGAAAGGGGCGAATATGCATTAGGCACAAGACACGGAAAACTGTGAATGGGGGCAAAGGGAGAACGAGAGAGAAAGACGGCAGCATAGGAATTGAATAAATACTTTAGCGCCATTTTAGCATCCTACTTCAAAAAACATGGGCACGCTGCTGGGGAAGCCGAAACAGTGGGCGGCCTTTCGTTGCGCTCGCTTTCAAATGAGGAGTACAATGGCCATGCAAATTTTGGATGCCACCCGTCTTTTGTAGCGTGGGTGGCGAAGACTGTCACAATGGCATGCGATGCATTGCGCACAGCTCACAGGGCTCCCTCGGCAGGAAAAACGAAGCAGCGGACTGCAATGAGTAGGCATGTGCCGCGTTGCACAAATACAGAGGGGACGTGGATGCATTTAAATTTCGCCAGTGCGATAAACATTTGCTTAGTGATCGCTATAGATAAAAGCCCTAGTTCGAGTGAAATTCAAACAGTTGCGGGCAAAATGTATATCTAACGGAAGAAAGGTACAATGAAATTTGAAATATAAGCGCGGGCGTCCAACTGGACTGCAGCATTAACTACCTCTGGCGGTGCCTGGTCATATGAGATATGCATTCGTTATCAAAAGTATACGAACCACAGGCTCGCCACGAAAAACAGTATTGGCTATTAATTCGGACACAAAAGAAATTAAAAAGTGTGCTGGAAAGTTTGCAATGCCAACTTTGAACTGTAGTTCTCAATTTCAAGTTCCATTCCTAAGCGGAGAAGAAAATCGGCATTATCGCGGTATCAATGGTCTGTATACTTTTGCCCAGGGGGCCACTTTTGTTCATTAGATTTCTCGATTGACAGAAGGGACTATCACACAGCGGTCATTCTTTTTTTCATATAAGAAAATTAGTTATCACAAATCGCTAAGAATTACTTTATCAAAATATGACCAGCGCGAGGACTTGCTCTGAACCAGCATTTTGAGGCATACTGCACGCGACCAATGTATGCACCGCTAGTTTAAGCTTACGGGTGCCTGATCCTTCGGCGGAGCCCGGTAGAAATTGCAGAGGTGTTGACTGAACCGTCCAGCGAAGGTGTGAAGACGAGATTTGGTATTAATTGCTTCAAATACTAAAGGCATAAGAATTGTTCTGCTGCTTTGCTATCAGAGGAAACGGTAGCCAGGCACGCGCTACTTTGCCAAATAGTGGTCTGATGTCAAACGTAAGCGCTGCTCCCACGATTCAGATGAACTAAACGTGCCTTGTTGTTCTCCGATGGTCACGTGGAGTGCTCTGCCTCCTGTGATGCTCGCAGGTTTCATTCGTGCTACTGTCAGTAGCGTCAAGGGCTATTAGAAGTAAGACAGAAAGAATAAAACAAATTGTATAGCAGTTGCAAACTGCCAGCTACATTTGAAAAGAAGGAAGATTTCATTTGTCAATTTTCTTTTTTATCTAGCTGTGCGCCTGTAACTTTCATTGAGTCACATGACTACATTCAGTGTCTCTGCAACAACAACAACAAAAAAAGACATTTCCTTTTCAATTACTTTCGCATCGATCTAGTCTAAAAAATGGTCCCAAGCCTAACGCCTCGGTTTCTAGGAGCTCAATTAAAAGGCTAAGATCCCTTATCGGCCTGAGATTCCTCCTGTCAGCGTCTCCTCACTCTCATCATATCTTCCTGTAAGCGTTTTCGTGCTGTCAGCGAGAGCGGAAACGTCCACATCCCATCAGGCCAAATAACACGCCCAGCATGCTGTCGCATTCACGGCAGCGCTTCACCACGACGTGTTAATGATCGCGGAAGGTCCACGCCCACAGGTCATTCAATGAACTGATTAGGCAGATTCTCCTCTCGCTCTCGAGTTTTGCGGTGGAATCTGTCAAGTCCAGTGCACCGAGGTGTCCCTCTCGTGACAGCAGCGCCTACTTGCCTTATGTTCGCTTTATGTCACGCTGGTTCTCGTCAATGGCCGCTTTATGTGCGTGCTTCCCCTCAGTGCTTGTGCGTGAGAGCGGAGAACGTAATTTTATCGGCATAGGAAACGATCCTTGAATTATGGCGCAGAGTAGTTAGAGGTGCGCTGTTAAAATACGTCGACATTTAGCGTTAGCCGAACGGGCTGAAGAGAATGTTCACGTGTTCTCGGTCACCGTAGGGATAAGTTATTGTAACATGTTGGCATAAACAGTACAGGCTACGGCACACTCTTAGAATAATGTTAGTAAAAAAAAGGAGAAAAAAAGTAGTAATCGGTGTGGAAATCCTGTCTACTCGCCTCGTGCTCGTTTATTCAGACCGACTGTTTTTTACACCTTCGTTATTAACCAACTTGCCTAAGGAAATGTTTTACTTGGTTTTACTTGGTTCGTACAGATAGAACTTTATCAGCTATTACTACCCTGTTACAAGGCATTTACTACCTTCGAAAGGTCAGACTAAATAAGACTTTGTAAATACCGCCTTGCTGTTGCCCATGATCTAATATGCTGTGTAGCGGTGTTCTTTGCCCGAAATTTAGAACTGCGCTTTCTTTTATTATCTTGGATTAACATTTATGTGTTAATTGTCCACATATGTGCAGACTGTACATTATGCAAGTTCATGTTCATAACTTCGTTTCCCAAATACATAAGGGTTCACCAGCAAAACCTGGGTTCCCAAGACTACGGCTATATATATATATATATATATATATATATATATATATATATATATATATATAGCCGTAGTCTTGAGAACCCAGGTTTTGCTGGTGAACCCATATGTATATATAACGTCATCCTCCAAGAAGTGCTGAGTCATATCCCGGTCATTGTATTGTGCACTGCTTCGTTCCATTTGTCGTGTGTTCGTTTCTGTGAGTGCAAGCATGATTTTCGTGGCGGTCGTGACCTTTATTGCCACCATTATTCGATGGTGCTAAAATATTGACTAAACCATGTCTCATTTATTTCACCTGAGTAGTAAATGCTATTGCCTGCGACGTTACTACCTCCGGTTACTGAAAGCTTAGTGAACTGTGTGACAAGCTGTTGCTAGATTTTGGTTAGTAACTCAAGCGACTTTCTTTTTTTTTCTATGAGTGTGATAAGAAACGACGTACTAGCGCTCAAGAGCTTATTGCTATCTCACCACCTACACGACCACCTGCATATTCATTCTTTCCGATCAATCCGAACACTTCGATAAACTAGAAAGGCTGTTGAGATTATTACAATCACATTGTGTCTATGCATATTATAATATAAAAGTGCACCAAATAAAACAACTTCAACCAATTTTAAAGCCGCATCCCCGTCCAGGAAACACCCCTACAGGAGTTTGCGATCGGTCTGTTTGTTACGGATGCCCCGACGAGATGATTTTATGTAAGTCATCAGTAGCACAGTCAAAATTACATAGGGCACTCGTCAAGTAAAACACTTATTCAAGGGTTCCGACAAGTTCCACGCAAATAACAAAAGCAGCCTGTTCTGATGCATAAGACGCTCATTCAATGCACCGACTAAAGATTTTCATTTGCGAACTAGTAGTAAACTAGGATGAGCGTTTTCTCTTGACTACTCGATACATTTGCGTTCCTACGCTCACCAGTGTATCTATCGATGGTGTGACATCAAAGTTCGTGCATCTTCAGCGACATGCTACACAGCCATGTCGAATCACATGTACAGGTGATAACAAAAGGGAAGGTGGGGAAGAGGGAAATGGGGGGCGGGGGGGGGGGGGGGGGCGAGTTTTGCTGTCACGTCTTTTATTTTCCTCCCTTTCTTAGTTCACGTTTTGATCGACGTTGAGTGTACGAGCAGTTATCCACAATACAAAAAAAAAACAAAAATGAGCTCGAACTTTGGTGTCACTCGATAAACAAAGCAGCTCATAATATAGATAAAGCGATAGCTGAGAGCCCCTTAAGTATTTACCATGAGCGACCTGCAGGACTCGCGCAACGGGTGGAATAATAGTGATCGCTGTCGGGCCTGCTGTAGTATCGACGTTTAGCGGTTACTCTACCATCCGTCATAAATTGCACGTCTTTACTAAAGTATGCACGTAATGTACAAGCCGTGTGTGTTAGATGCCTCTCGGATCACTAAACGTTAATCACGCGTAACACCACCGTAATGACACAGTGGTGGTTCCCCAGAAAGTAATCTGCGCACCGGCATATATATATATATATATATATATATATATATATATATATATATATATATATATATATATATATATGCCGCGGCATTTATTTATTTATTTATTTATTTATTTATTTATTTACAATACCTACAGCGCCCGTGTGGGGCATTAGTGTAGGGGGAAATATTAACATTAAAATACAAAAAATACAAATGCTATCATTCAAGCTTCGTCCCACACTTATTTACGGGGAGATGCCGTCTGACTCACAGTGAGACGCACTCGGCCTCGATAGTGCCCGAATCATTGAGCTTTGGAATTGGATGACGAATATCTCAAATTAGGAGCGATTATCAAGATTTTTTTTTTGAATGGGAGTGCACTGAAATGTGACTGTCCCTAAATTTGCTACTTAGACAACTGCCCCCAAGGCAGTAATAAAAAATATAATTAAGAAATTCTTGTTAATTAGGCTTCTGAAGCTTATGTAATTAGTGACAAAGTATGTCCTCCTCGCTTAGAAACTCGTCTGCAAATACGCCAGTTTCGCTGCACTCAATATTTTTTTTCTTTTAAATAAAAAGTCTGTATGGTCTAAAAGAGCACCCTGTGTACATAAACACTTACACACGCAACACGGAAGGAGCGACCGAACGGAAAGCCTCAAATACGTGTGCTAGTTCGCAAGAGAGAGGGAGAGAAAGCCCTGCACAAGGGGAGGGATACACTAGACATACTGCTCATGAAGCGAGCAAGCCGCGCCGGCATTTGAGTTCCAGGAACGACGGCCGGACTTCGCCTTGTACACGGCTTAAAGCACGAGTCAACGTTGCGCGCCCACGTAGCGCGGAAAGACGCCGAAGGAGGGTAACTAACAGCGAGCTCGCAATAAAGAGAAACCACAGAACGTGGAACATTCTCTATTCACTCCGCCTTTCTTCCGCTAAAAACAGCGCGACGCGGGGAATGCGTGGAGCGGCAGAGAGCTGAGGATAAAGCGAACGCGCGACCCATAGCGGCCTCTCTGGTGCGTTTTGCCGCACTGCACGATCCGTTGCCGTGAGATACCAAGCGGCGTTAACGCTGTAAAAGCGCCGCGCTCAATGGCGACGACCAGCTATGGCAGCGGGACCTGCCTGATGGGAAATGACTACTTCGAGAAGCACGCCGGGTGTAATGAAGACAAGAAGTGGTTCCACCATAAGGGCGCGAGCAACTGGAGAACCGGGCGAGAACAGGGCCTGAACGGGCTTTTCCTCAGCCTCCCAACGGACCGGAGGCTCACCACTTTCCACGCGGTTCAAGGCGCGAGACGGCATTTTCTTTCTTTCATTCATTCTTTTTTTTTTTTTTTTTGCTATTGGCTCAGGGGGTTAACGCCAGACACAGGGATTTACTCAACTCCAAGGGTATTTGGAAGCTCTGAGTTTTACTTAAGCGGCAGCTGCTTGGCTGCGCCAATGTGCCCTCTCCCTCCCCTGTATCCCGAGTGTAGAGTGTAGGGTAGCACACCAGATCTTCCCCTTCTGGTTAACCTCACTGCCTTTCGCTTTTCTTCTGTCTCTCCTTCTCTCTGCTAAGCCGGCTGGACTGCAGATAGGCTTCAGAGAAGACAATTATGTAACCGTGGTCACACTCGTATGTGGCCCAAGAATGCATTTCGTGTGCCAACTGTGCAGTTTTCAACCCTTTCAGGCCCAGTGATTCCATTTGTAATCACGTGATGTATAGTTGCCTGCAAAAATGTACCTTTCAGAAACAGAAAATGCTTTCAGAAACGCAACTGTTGTACGTAATTGGAAATATTTGGCTCTTATTTGTATATGCTGAACACTCTGCGCGTCGCTCAAGTGCTGACATTAGTGTAACGCTGCAAACACTACTTTAACCACTACTTTAATGGATTTCCGCATGTTCGCACACCACCTACCGTTCTTGACAGATTCCAAGCTAAGAAAACACTCTTCAAATTCTTTCTTTTGGCGATATTGTCACGTTGTAGTGACGGTCAAAAGAACACAGTAGCAAAACTGTGAATGATGAACCTAACTTTTCATTGTGCGAACTTGTGCCCCAAAATGCAAATGGCATTCAAAGCACTACGATAGCGACGAACACAGTCGGCGATTGTCGAAAATCCGATCTGCGAGTCAAGTGTGTCGGCTTTTATACGTGACTCGTCGAAGGTTCCGCAGTAATTGCTGGTGCCCGCGTGCCTTTCAGAAAGTACTACACAATTCGTGTCGTGTATACTATCGGATTACACAAGATTCGGCGAGAACGGACACAACATTTAGAATCAACGTTAACATTCAAGTTCCAATCATGCAGGCGCATCTCACGCCTAGCGATAACGTTAAGCTGTTAGCGAGTGAAATGCAGTCCCCGAGAAAAGGATAAATAAGTACACGTGTCAATATTAATAATCCGTAAGCGTCAAAAAGGAAGCCCAAGTGAAATGTGCGGAGGAAACAACCGTGGTTGTTGTATTAAAAAATAAAATAAAACGTTCGAAATGGACATGACATGTTTCTGCTGGGCATGTCTGATAAGCGTCGCCGTAAGCTTGAGCTTTGTGTAGATGTATTTGTCTTCTTGTGCATCGTGTTTTCTCTCCGAGAAATGACAGCAGTTCAGTGGCGCTCACAAGTTTCCCGATGCAATCAGAAACAGCTCCCCAGCTGTCACACACAAACACACACACAAACACACACACACACACACACACACACACACACACACACACACACACACACACACACACACACACACACACACACACGGCTATTTCTGTGTATGTTCTCGCACGTGGGAAATAGTATCAGACAGCTGAAAAGGCAGATTAGGCAGATTACGAACATGTGACAGCGGACATAGATGTTCCTTCCTTGTAAGCGCGATTAATTTTGGGTGCCGAGTCTGCTTTACTCTTGCTGCTTGAAGTGCGACAATAAGGGGTAAAATCTGTGCCGACATTTCTGACGCGGCTAATAGGACGAAGAAAAGGTGAAAATGTACTCTGTTAGAGAACCTCTAGCGTGTTATCGCCGCGGCAGAAACCATAAGAAATTTCTCGTGCAGGTGCCCTCGTGACAGAGACTATAGAGAAATCAGAAAATGCATATAAAAGAAAGATTTTATACTATGAAGGCAATATCCTTTAACTTCTGTTGATTGCTCTCTTCTCTTCTGAAGAACCACAGAGAAATATAGATAGAAAAGAGATCATAATGACTGCCTCTTGTTGCGCAGCGGCCACTCTCTCGTTCCAGAGACACAGCTCCGTGTTCCGACCAACGTCGTTAGCGCTCTTTGGGAACCACTGCCGCAACCACAACTTGTGTCGACGATCGCGCTGTCGGCGTCTGCGGTAGACCTCCACCACCTTCCTGAATGTGGTGCTTTGCCGTACCGGCAAACGGTGCCAGATTGTGCCAGCACAGTGTCGTCTCTCCATCTTACATGGAACGTCACGTGATAGGAAGTCTCTGTGTCTCTGTCGCGTGCGTCCGCGGGAAAGATGCAGTCTTTAATGGGCGCTAGAGATATTTGCATGGCCATACGCGCATACATGCTACTCCAGATGACATTGGTTGTACGAGAAGTGACTCACTCAACACAGTCGCACACAACATGCGCATGTAACAAGCACAAGCATATACTGTAAGAAGCATCTAGAGAGTCTGGTTCCGGCTTGTCCGGAACGGTAAGAATCACAAAACTTCTTATTCATAAGAGCTCTCTGTCTTTGTCTGGCCGCCTTGTATTTATGATCTTTGCTATACCAGTATGCCAAAATCTGTTCTCGCGAACGGCTTTATAGGATATGAGTTACTTAGTAAATACGGAAAGGATATTTATATTCACTCACACACACGCACGCACGCGCACACACGTAAAAAAGCATCGAAAAAAAAACGATCGAAGGGGGAAAGTCTCGCTGATGACGTGCTGACATAGCTGCAATTGATCTCATTTTCCAGCTGAAATATGTCGATAGCATTACGAATTTGTAGCTTCTTATAAGTTCTTCACTGTGCTGTGATAAAAAGCAGGTTCATAACATTGTTGCAAGACAAATCAATACTCTTTTCTGTGCAGACACCGAACCCTGGGCAGACGACTACGAAAAGAAAGAGCAATTTCTACGAATTAAAGGTTTCTCTGGTGTTGTGACAGTTCCTCCGCGTAAATTGTAAAGAGAGAGTGAAGAGAGAGCCTTCAGCACCGTTGCTGAAAATGATAAAACATGATAAAACAGATTCCGTAGGCAGGATAAATTATTACTTGCAAATGGAAACAGTAGCATTACCCCTAATACACATTCCAGATACGACATACCTTCAAGGTGCGACATTTCTTATCAGTCATTCAAGTGCAACAATGTGCTCATTTATGTACTACCATGTCCCCAGATTGCGAATGAAATAATGCAACAAAATTAGAACTATAAAAGTAAGGAGCGCTCCTTGAATTCGTGCTGAGTATATCTTTAACCTCTACGCCTATAATCTTCTAGAATGATTGGCTGATTTAAAGGTGTTAGCTAGGTGAATGGTACGCTAGAAGTACAAGAGATTTATACTTTTTGCATGTGTGCGCGCATGAATACGTCAAGTTGATGCCTTCGCATCCTAAAGCATTACCGATAGACATCGCCCATACTCTGAACCATTAAGCTGACTGGGGCGAGAGTGTTGTAAAGAAGTCCTTCCGCTGGCCTTTGCCGTGACACTGGGCCAGTGCGGTCGTGCGACGAACTCGTGGATCGTACTCATATCGATTAAAATTCCTTTTAGCTTCTCATCGGAATCAAATGATGAAAGTGACAAAGACAATACGCATGCAATGCACGCACCGTGACATACGGGAAAAGGTTCCGCATTCATTTGAGACTAACAATAAGCGATCAATGGATGGCGTGCATACTGCCATCCCGGAGGACACAGATATTAATGTTTGCATTGTTGAAGACCAGGAAGGAATGCTTCATACGAAGCTCGCAATGCGTCGCAAACGAGCGGGAGGCCAGTTGAGATGCCTACGACTTTCGGCCCTCTGTGGAGCCTCGTATACGTTGAACAGCCCCCATGTGCACTCCGCTCAAGTTGGTTTTCGTACAACGACTTCCTCGGGATCAACGCAGGAGGGCGGAGGTGACACCCAGCAGAAAAAAAGGAGGGGGAAACAGAAAGGGGGAAAGAGCTACAAAGTCACGAATGGATGCGAGCATCGTGGGAGATCCGGCGGAAATTTTTCTAACGCAATATGCGTGTTTCTGGGCGCACTCATAAGAGCCACCGGCACACCAAGCAGGATAGAAGACGAGAGTGGAGACGCGGTCCTCGGGGGAAGCTCTTAACCGGGAGGGTCTCATACAGATCGACAGACGAGGAGGGAGAGAGAGTGCGGGTAGAATAATGCAAACGCGGAAGAGCTGCTATATTCCTTGGGCCGAGGCATCACGCGCTGAGCGTATAAATATTACATCGAGGTGCGCTGGGTGCGAAGGCACAGAGGACGCTCAAGCTGCTTTCTCGCCCATTTCTCCCGGGAGTAATGGGTGGCAAGCGACCCCCTCGACCTACTGTGACACAAGTATAGTCTCTTACGAGGACCTTGAGGACGTTTTCGTGCCCTACGAACACCAGGTCGCCGTCTCTAAGAAGGGTTTCTCTGGTTGGCTGTCATAACAGCCGGCTCTCACGTAGGCTTCGTCATACGAGCGAGATTGTCTGTGCGTAAATGCGGACTGAGGCACGCGATAACGTAAACGTACTGCAGCAAGGGTGTATGGGCGGCTCTTCCTATCCGCGTCGGATGGCCATTTCGATACGTCCAACATTGACGAGTCTTCGGCTCCTGGTCCTTTCTATGCGCTCTGACTCACTCATTCCCAAAACAAAGAACATTTCAAAAGATGCCAGTACTTTTTGAGTAGGCGAAGAAGGTTGCGGGTTGTCGCGAGCCTCTATTGGGCTTCAGCTCGCAACAGTTTCAGCGGGAATTGCAGCTCAGCTGACCTCCCGAACGTATACCGGCCAAGGCCACGGTGTTGCTCAGCTATGTACTCTACCTTTTCCATAACTTTGTTTCTGGGAAGGGAAAGGGGGGGTTACAGGACAAGGAAGGGAGGGAGGGTGGCTGCAGCTTTTAGCTTTAGCAAGGACAGAAAAGCTGCAGAGCACTGCCAATTCTTATACGAGCCCAACGTTCAAGCACTCGGCAAGCGTGTGCCCAATAGTTTTCAATAAAATAATCGCGCTGGGTATTGACGCTGTGGCAGTCAATAGCCAGCGGAAGCGTTGAGGGTAAATATATTTTTACGATATCATCGAAAGATGTTATAGAGACGAGCCGCCGCGAGAAAGACGATGAAGTGTGTCTGTGCTCTTGGTGCGAGCGAGTGTGGGCAACACGGTAACGCTTGTCGCGTTACCCTGTTGACGACTCTGACACCTCCAATACTGACAGTGCTGCTTGCGTTTTCTCAGTATCCCAGCTCCTTCATTTCGCCGACCAGCAACGTCGTGATGCCTACATCAGAGCACTCATCGACCGTTTGGAACACTCTCCAGCCGATGCTACTCTACGCCTATTCGTCCTCCGCGACGGTACTCTGTACCATCGTCCCCTTCATCCAGACGGCTCTGAGTTCCTACTTGTAGTACCTAAGCACCTCCGCTCAACCGTTCTAGAAGAGCTTCACGACGCACCAACGGCAGGACACCTCGGCGTATCTCGAACCTATGACCGAGTACGTCGCCGCTTTTTCTGGTCGGGCCTTGCCCGTTGCGTACGGCGTTACGTCGGCGCTTGTGAACTTTGCTTACGACGCAGGAAGCTTTCCCAGCTCCCCGCTGGTTACCTGCAGCCGCTCGACATCCCGGCTGAGCCCTTCCATCGTGTTGGCTTAGACCTTCTCGGCCCATTTCCGGAATCTACATCAGGAAACAAGTGGGTTGCCGTCGCTGCGGACTACGCGACCCGCTACGCCGTAACACGCTCTCTTCCGACCAGTTGCGCTACTGATGTCGCGGGCTTCCTCCTACACGATATCATTTTGATGCATGGTGCTCCGCGTCAAATGCTCACCGACCGTGGCCGTACGTTCTTGTCCAAAGTCATTGACGACATCATGCGTGCCTGCTCACTACAGCATAAAATTACCACCTCCTACCACCCACAAACGAACGGCCTCACTGAGCGTTTGAACCGCACGCTTACAGACATGGTATCGAAATACGTTTCAGCCGACCACCGTGACTAGGACCTGGCTCTACCTTACATTACCTTTGCGTACAACTCTTCCCGTCTCGAAACTGCTGGCTTTTCCCCGTTTTACCTCTTGTATGGCCGAGAACCGACGCTACCACTAGACACTGTGCTCCCGTCCACCACAGCTTCAACTAGCGATTATGCCCGTGATGCAATCGCCCGTGCTGACCATGCTCGCCAACTTGCGCGTGCTCGTCTGCAAGTGTCTCAAGAAAAACAGAAACAACGCTACGACCTCCGTCACCGTGATGTGCATTTTGAGCCCGGCACCCTCGTGTTGCTTTGGTCACCATCGCGTAAAGTTGGTCTTTGTGAAAAACTGATCTCCTGCTACACAGGCCCATATCGCGTGCTCCGCCAAGTGACCGATGTCACCTATGAAATCGTTCTAGCCACGCCCACTGCGTCCTCCGCTGTGACCACCAGTGATATTGTCCACGTCACCCGACTCAAACCCTACAACTCTCCAAGCGCCTTGGATATCTAACAGCACCGTGACGGCGCTTTTGCCACCGGGGGGGGGGGGGGGGGGGGGGGGGTAGTATTACGATATCATCGAAAGATGTTAAAGAGACGAGCCGCCGCGAGAAAGACGATGAATTGTGTCTGTGCTCTTGGTGCGAGCGAGTGTGGGCCTGGCTGTCTGGCTCCAGTGTAAATAGCCTGTAAATAGCCTCTTTCGTCTGTGTCCTTCCACACGTAACAATATTCTGGGGTTCAAAGTGCCACAACAACGATCTCATTGTGAGGCACGCCGTAGTAGCGGATTCCAGATTGATTTTGACCACCTGGGGTTCTTTAACATGCACCGAAATCTAAGTACACGAGCATTTATGCCTTTCAACCCCATTGAAATGCAGCTGCCACAGCCAAGATTGAACCCGCGATGTCGAGCTCAGCAGCATAACACCATAGCCACTAAGCTACCACGGCGGGTAGCTTCGAGTGTTTTTTGTTTTGTTTTCTACACCCGAAATACCATAGTGAGATTTGAAGCTGGGCTTCGTCCGTAAGTGGCTTTGTGCACAACAGCACGTCATACGTTGAAACGTTCTTCAATCGCACACATGCCTTTCAGAAGAGGATCTGCTCAAGCTCCATAATCTTCTAGGGGCAAGCCGAACGTTCACGTAGCAACCTACTACGACTCATTACTACGGACGCAACCGATGGTCATCACCAAAAAATGCATCGTCGTTTCCAAGAGAAACAAACGCAGAACCGTTAAAGGCCGAGACCACTGGGCGCTTCCATTCTTCCACTCAACCGGGCACGAGGCGAGTGGACCTTTCTGATCCTTACGCTCGATTAAAAAAAAATAACGAAAGAAATCAAGCCAACTACAACAAAACAAGAATGTCGAGAGAACTTCTGAAAGCTGCCTCCATCGCTCTGCGACGCAATGACCGGGTGGACGGCGTACAAGGAAGACGCAGAGGGAATGAAAACAGCAATTTCGCGCTAGCGGCCTTCATGCTTCTCTTATATCGAGACGAACTCGGAGAGAAAAAAACTGCAAAGTTGAGAAGAGAAGAAAACAAAGCGTGCCACTAGCGTTCGCAGGGATCGTTGTTGTGACACGAAAAAACAATGAAAAAAAAGAAAGCTCAGGCAGTCGTTTATGTTATTTTCTCTACCTTATTCTCACTGGTCAATGCGCTGGCAGAACGAGCCACGCACACAACGATCAAACGAAGGCGAATGGAAGTAAAAGAGAATGAGGAGAGGAGGAGGTTACAGCAGCAACCCCTCTCTCTAGAGCAAAAGAAATCAACATCAACGAAGCAGCACACCCGCTGTATCTTGCTCACTCTGCCGTTTCGATACCTCCTTTACTGTTTTTTACGGCCGGTCCTCGAAGACGAACAAGCTCGCTCTTTGCGATACCGAGGCGAGTAGAAGAAAGAGCGGAATTGAAGTGGGAGGGGATCACAAGCTCATCGAGTCCGACGGTAGGCTGCACACAGCCTGCAGCATAGGTCGCACCGCTCAGCGCCCTGTAGGCCAACTGCTCTAAGAACAGAGCGCGGAGCCAGGAGTCTATCACTGAGGCTGGAAAGCGTGTAGCCATGTCTGCGCGTTTCCGCTCGTTTTCTTTTTGTTGCCGGCCACGAGGATGGGCAGCGTTTTTGGAGCCTACGGGGCGCTATTATTAAGTCGAAATAGGCAAAACCTAATGCGAGCACATTTCTCGGGTTACAAAGCGCTACACAAGGAAGAAGATGAAAGGGCAGGAGGGAGAGTGGGATGCAATAAGGCCACTGCAGGGGGGTGGAGAGCTGGGCTAGTTTGTATATATTCGTCGTATTCAGGGGCATAGAGACACACACTAAACTAAAATACAACGAGTGCTTGTTCAGGCTCGATTTTCTGTGGGCGTTTTTTGGCGCTTCAATACCATTAAGGTATAGGTGGTGGAAGAAGTGCCAAAGCTGAGACTTACAAGGACACTTCTTGTCAAATTGTTTCTCGTCCAGTTTCATTACTCAGTCTTGGTTTCTCTCTCTTTTTTCACCAGTTCATTTTAACATCGGAGCTGTTTAAGCCGGGCGTAATGTGTCTGCTGAACCCAAAAATGTGGGCCGATCCTGGCGGCACTGCAGAAAGGGTCCAAGCGCAATAGCACATACCCCCGTGAATTAACGAAGCTGATCCTAGCTAAGTCTAGCTAAGCGTGGTTGGGACTACTTAAGCTTAGTCAGTCATCGATAGGCAATTGATAGCCAATCAATAGCTAATCGATAATTGGTTAATAATCAATAAATTCTGGCACATGCTGGGGATGACTTGTCAGTTCTTAGCCTAGCCCAAATGCGTGGCCAATACCTCGCGATAGCCAATCGATAGCCAATCAATACATAATTGATAATCGATCAATAATTCAATAAATTCCTCGAAATGCTGGGGATTAGTTGGTACTGCTTAGCCTAGCCCAAAAGCATGGACTACCTAGGTGCCCATCAGCTCCGCTGTCTCTTTCGCATCGCGCCTCCAGTGCAAGCTACACTAATTTGTTTATCACATAATCCTGCTAATGAAGATTCAAGTTCGTTACTTTAATATGAATGTTCCCAAGCGTCGCTAGCTTCCATCATGACCTAAGGGCCACAGTGCCTTTTTGATGCAGCTTGAGCATACTGACGACTCGTTTTGGCAACTCGGCAATAAAAATTCGTACTACGGCGTCTATTTTCGTTCCAACTCACTGCAGCCGAAGATTGATCATTTGGGAGTCACATTGAACGGCAACTTAGCGTCAGCTGAGGGCACGAAATTGGCACAACATACAACAATCTAAAGACAGTGGGACCAAGGCCATTAAAGCGCGATGCATCCTGCGTAAAATGGCCCATCAGGCACAGCGAGGCCCGAACAATATTGAGAAATGTTTCGTGTTCCAAAACGAACTTGACGACCGTTGCATCGTACGAGCCGGCTTTAATTTAGAAGCTGTTGCGGGATCGTCGAGAAACGAAAAGGGAAGAATAGGGAGGTTAACCAAGGACTTGCCCGTTTGGCTACCCTACACTTGCGGAGGGAAAGGGGGGGGGGGAATAATAGACAAAAAGGAAAGAAAATAATACTAATAAAAATTCCGTCATTTTGAACCCATTAGTATAGGTATGTCTGCTGTCACAAGCGTTCGTACAGTCTAGTCCCCTTCGAGAACGGCAGAAGGGCTTTTGTGGCCTTGTGCTTGCTTGCAAGAATGCATAAGCCACGGTCCCAGGATCTTTTCCTACAAGAACGCTCTATTATCTAATAGGCTGAGTCTAGCTTGTAGAGCACATCATTGAGCGTCAAAGGATGGACAGGGGCAGGAAGGTGCTGTAATGTCTCATCGCACCCTTACAAATTGCACGCCACACTGTTGGTCATTCCTATAAGAAATGAACGCGACCCCCAACCAGATGCGACAAGGTAAAGTTGTTTGGCGACGGGAGTCCAGGGGGCAGGCGAAGTCTAACCCTATAGGGTCGAGAGAATACAAGCGATATCTACATTTCAGATATTGTAGTGCTGCTTTCGAATCGCCGAAAATAGCCCAACAATTTTGTAGCTGCTGGAGCACGTAATTTATTGCGCCTTGAATAGCTGCAAATTCTGCTGCTTTCGATTTGTTATTTGCAGAGTATTTAAACTGCAATGAGTGTCAGATCAATGTAACAACCAATGCACCGGTAGAGCTGTTGGAATTGGTTGAACCGTCGGTGTAAATGTCATCATCATTATCATCATCAGCAGCAGCAGCCTATATTTATGTCCACTGCAGGACATAAATACATACAGGGTGTCCCATCTATCACGCAGCACGATTTTTAAAAAGAGGAACGGCGTTACGCGAAACAAACCTAGTGCGTATTGTTTCCACTGCAGTGGAGTAGCCGCCAGTAATTTTTTCGTTGCTGGGATTTCATTAGGTAATTGTAATTAATTATCTAATTCGAGAAGTACCGCCCTAATTATCAAAGTGTCAATTAAAAAATTGTAGAGCAACATGAAAAGCTCCCGATACGGCTTTCTGTTGCTCCGTACGTGCTACATAAAAGTGTTTTTCCGAGCCTGAAAGAAGCCCGCGAATACACGCAAAGTGCCTCGAGTGGCCAGTCCCGCGGCCATTCTGCGTGTATCCGCGGACTCCTTTCACGCTCGGAAAAACACATTTATGTGGCACGTATTGAGCAACAGAAAGCTGTATCGGGAGTTTTTCATAGGCTCTACAATTTTCTCATTTACACTTTGATAATTAGGGCAGTACTTCTCAAGTTAGATAATTATTTACAATTAGCCAATTAAATCTCAGCAGCGAAAAAATTACTGGCGGCTACTCCCCTGCACTGTAAACAATACGCGCTAGGTTTGCTTTGCGTAACGCCGTTCCTCTTTTTTTAAATCATGCTGCGCGATAGCTGGGACACCCTGTATAAATGCGTATGCGGTTAAAATAGGAGTCGTTTAGGAGAAGCAGGGACAACTGCTTCAGGACTAGCGGGGACACGACTGCCTTGTTAACAATCGCAGCAAGTGATAGGCACACGTGAATTTGCTGGAGCCACCCCAGTGCCGATGTTGGGAGTTTCGCAGGCTTGAAGCCAGATGGTATTGAGTCACGGTGTCTCGTCACAATAACACAGAATGTAGCCTGTGGTCTTCGCACTGGCAAACCGGCTAAATGTGGGATCGCAGCTGTGAAAGGTGTCGAATGTGCGCTCTTAGCATCTTAACGACGATATGAGTGAATTCTGAAAGGCGCAAAGGGAAAGCAGTATTTTACGGAACAATTGGCGTACTATACGTCTGCTCGTTGCGTTGTTTTGCGGCGCACGCTTCATTAGGTGACCGCATACAGTGCCGTGTGTGCGGAACAAGAACCGCAGACGCATATCATAGCGTAGCTCAATTTCACGTCAACCTACCTTGCATTACGCTGTTTGTTTCTTCTAAATGATCTAATGATCTACCTGATATTTCTTGGAAATAGTGCTATATGAGCTATTAAACATTCGCACAACTTCTACCACATACTCCCCTGATGCGACACAGCGACTGACCCTGCCCACGCTCGTATTCCTCAAACGGGACCGGAAAGATTGTTGTCACCAATTCACAGTGGGAGGGCGCCCACTGAGGAGTGATGCAAGGGAGAACTGAGCAAGGCATTACAAATTAGCGAATGAACAGTGCCTAATATAAAATGGGAGTGCGTGCAACGTAATAGTATCAGGTCTAGAAGCAGTAGCATGCTACAACGGTACTGAAAAAATTCAGAGCCTTTCGCCTGTCGAGAAAATGAGGGTAAGCGAAACTTCTGGCAAGACGACACTGTCGCAGGGGCACCCGCCGCGGTGGCTCAGTCAGCTAAGGCGTTGCGCTCCTGAGCACGAGATCGCGGGATCGTATCCCGGCCGCGGCGGCCGTATTTCTATGGAGGCGAAATGCAAAAACACCCGCGTGTTGCGTTGTAGTGCACGTTAAAGAACCCCAGGTGGTGAAAATTATTCCGGAGCCCTCCCCTACGCCATGCCTCAAAATCAGATCTGGTTTTGGCACGTAAAACCCCAGAAAGAAGAAGTCGCAGTCGTTCCACTTCGTCTGCCCTAATTTGGCGCTGAGCCGTGCTCCCTCAAGGGTAGCAAAGATAGCGTCAACTTTTCCCTTTCGTCACGAACCACTTACTACTACTGCCCTAAACTCAAGGTCGGCGGCTCTTTGTTGACGTTTGGCCTCAACATCGCGCTCCCGCAACTCGGGGTCTGCGGCTCTCCGCTGACGTTTCGTCTGGGCTTCGGAAGCCCTCACGCTAGAATCGGACGACAAGCTTCGTTTACCCCCATTTTCTCGACAGAAGGGCTGGTGATTTTGTCTCTTTGGGTCCCACGTGTGACAAAGGTATAGTTCAATGGAGTGTTACAGGTCCCCGAGCCCACAGGGGTATGTGCAATTGAACTTGGACCCTTTCTGCACGATCACCAGGATCGGCCCACTTTTCAGCGTGACACCACCACCACCACCGCCGAAACTCGTGAGCCTATAAAGCTTCACTTAAAAAAAATCTGGACAACGGAACAGCCGAACTAATGGTAACCGAGAAGCACGTGGCAAAGACCAAGGAGGGAAAAACTAAACAAACCTATATGTACCTATATGAGACGCCGGCGTTGTTGCGAGAGAGAGATATATATATATAGGTATAAAGAGAGAGAAGAGGACGCAAAGAGAGATCAAGGACACCGCACCTAATGAACACGTCCCTCCCTCCCTGCCTCCCTCTCTTCCACGGTGAATAAAGACAGTCATGCTTCTACTACGTTAATGAAGCAAAGGGAACAAGACACGAAACAGGGAAGAGCAAAGGAAAAGGCAGAACTAGGACACACACGCGCCCCGCGCTGAGGTCCGTGCTCGGCCCGAGGGAGGACCACGGCTCGGCGGTATACATCGTCAGCAGCGACGGCGGGGACAAACAAGAAGCTGTATACAACACGAACGACGGCGTGAGTGAGAATCATGCGGGGAACTACCGCAATGAAAAGCAAGAGAATGTCACGAATAACGGCCTGCCGTTATGCGCCACGCCAATTACCTCTTCTTGTGCCTGTCCTACGACTCCTTCCCTCTGCACCAAACACCCTCTATATCAGCTCCACTCGTTTTCTTTATCTTTTCTTTTTACGTTGCGCACACTTTCATTTTCTCGTGTCACGCGTGGTCATCCGTGGTTGCCAGTTTCCCATGTCATTATTACTATTCGCCACCGTTTCTCCAAGGTCTCTAGCACTCTCCTTTCTCGAGCTGCCCATCGCCTAAGCATTTATTCAAGTCCTATATTGCACAACAGCGACAGACAAGAACAGCACTAAACGCATTCAAATACACACTGTTTCACTCGCCAGACGTGCTACACCGAGGCAGCTACTATGGCAGAAGCAGCCCGAAAGGAATCACGCTAGTACGGTGCTGGCCTTTCATTGGCGTTTACTTTTCTCCAACGATCCACTCTTCAATCAGTAACATAATCCAATCGGCTCGGAAGCAACGGTCCCGCCAGAGCTGACCCTCGCGAGCCGCGACCAAATAGGCTGCGGCGTGCCACTATCAGGCAGTGTACACAATGTGCCTTTTGTGCACTCTTCCGCAGGCTCCAGGGTGTGCTTGCGTGCGTGCGTAGGAGGCAGAAAATGGTGGCGACCTCGAGAAACGCTGCCCTTTTATCTCGCCCGCTTTAACAAAGGGCGCGTGGACCCAACTGTGTGCCTCGCGAGCTCTTTTCTTGGCGACAGCGCTACTATTACTGCTACAGAAGAAGCCGGAGTGCTGTGGCGTACCACGGGGGATAGGAGGAAACAGCAACGCAGTCAGACCGGCAACACAAAAGGAACTCCCATGCGCACAAAAGAGACGACTACCAAGGGTCGGTATAGGACAAAGCGAACCATGTATGGAGTGCGCTTCACATTTCTGAGGGCTCTCTCTGCAGTGCGGCTCGATACTCATGCGCGCGTTCCTTGTTACAAAAAAAGGAGGAGCATGAGGTTTTCGAGTAACGTCTAAAACCTAATGTTGAAAGAAAATGCGACATTAAGTCGAAGGTGACATTAGCCGCGAGATCGATAATAGGACGACATCTTGTCTGGTTGACCAGTAAACCCGTAATAAAGAAAGACCACAATTTGAAAAATATATAAAAAAACCTGAACCCCGACCAATGAGGTGTGGTCAAAGGGGTGGGACGGTTCGGCGTCCGTACGGAAATCGTGTTCACTTCTTGAGTGTGGAAAGCTTTCGTTCAAGGACGCAGTGTTTACTCGTAGAGTGAGAAAGGCTTCCGCAGGAAAGCCTTTACGTCTGATCCCCTTTGGCCATGATTGGTGCACTGATGTTGTTGTTTTTGTTTCCTTTCTTTAGTATGTGACTTTGGCCTCGCGTATAGCCGAGAGTGGTGCGCATCGTTAAGAAGACACTTTGCACTATATTTCTTATATTTCTTTCACGAGGGTTTGTTGAAGTGTCGTCCTAATACATAGGCTTATTCTCATCGCTAGAAAAAGGCGCTAGAAAAAGGTGCTCGCAAAAGATGAAAAGAAACGTTCTGTGTGAGTGTTTATTTATGTGTGGCCGTATCTCAAGACATCGACGTCATAAAACCAGAACGAAGCAGGCAGACGAATAAGTACAATAATAAAAGCTTCTAGGCCCTCCTTCGGTAACGAATGCCCTCGCAGCAACCATCCGGCAATGAGGAAAAGTTCAGGCCGAACAGAAACCTTCGCGACAGATCCACACAAAGCTGAATCTCAAACTAAAGCTTCAGAAAAGCACAAGAGACCCGAGACGGGGTAAAGCATAGAGAAAGGAGCTCGAAAAATAAATAAGTGGGCGCGAGATAGGCGGGTTCACATTTGCGTTTCAGATTAGGTCCCTGCGACAGAGCCCATTCCCTAGAGCGGCGACGAGAAAGGAAAACGACAGAAAGATGTTCGGGAAAGAAGAGATAACCCCGTTTATGCAGCAAATTAAAATATCAAAACACGCCAGGGTTTCGCTCAATTCGTCGCCGGGGCACGCGGCGTGGGAAAATAAACCGACCCGAGTAGGAGGTGAAGAGAACCGTGCGGCGAAGCCCACCCCGCTTGCGTTTGACTGCGCAAACAGTCTGGCCTATACACACGCAGTCTACTTGGATCGCAGCCCCCAGCAGCATGAAGGGAGCACAAGAACGAGCCCCAAGGAAAGCTAGGGAAGTAGCTATTTTTCTTAGTCCTGATCCGGGTGTGCGTACGCAAGAGCAGTGGCTTCCCGTACAATCCCTTTCTTTCCCCTTACTTCATACCCGCAAGGACTAAATCCGCTACTGGTGCTAACATATGGGCAGAAACTTGAAGGTTAACAAAGGAGCGCGAGAACAAGTTAAGGACCGCATAAAGAGCGACGGAACGAAAACTGTTAGGCCTAACGGTAAGAGACAGGAAGAGAGCGGTGTGGATCTGAGAGCAAACGGGCATAGCGGATATTCCAGTTACATTAAGAGAAAGAAGCGGAGCTGGGCAGGCCATCTAATGCGTAGGGTAGATAACCAGTGGAGCAAGATAACCAGTGGATCATTAGAGTTACAGAATGGGTGCCAGGAGAAGGGAAGCGCAGTCGAGGACGGCAGAAAATTAGGTGGGGTGATGAAATCAGAAATTTGCAGGTGAAAATTGGAATCCTCTAGCGCAAGACAGTAGTAATTGGAGTTTGCAAGGGAGAGGTCTTCGTCCTGCAGTGGACATAAAACAAAATAGGCTGATTATGATGCTGATGATGATCAGTAAACGTGAAAAAAAGTAAAAACGCAGCGGACTTCAGCGATTCAAAAATGAGTCAAAATGAGTAAAAAACTAAGTGTGTGTTGTTTCGCACCCCAGGCACCTTCGAAAAAAATAGACGACCATGTAGCTCTCGGGCCATTCAAAATTAAAATAGAAAAGTCTGCTAAAATTCTAGGTGTATTTTTTTTTCAGAAGACATGTCTTGGAATGAACACGTGAAAACTTTATTACCAAAATTAAGTAAAGCCGCCGGTGTATTAAGCCAGAACCGTCACACTTTTCCAGTCAGCATTAAAAAGATGTTATATTTTGCACTCTTTAACTCTCACTTACATTACTACATGCTAAGATGGGGAAACATGACAGCATCGAACTTACAGAAACCCTTCCTCATTCAGAAAAAAGCACTTCGATCAATGGAAAATTTCTCGTTCTTAGAACACACAGAACCACTTTTTCACAAACATAAAATTATGCAAATCCAGAGTACATACAAATACAAATTATTGAGCACCTATAAAAGCGCCACATAAGGTAGGGTGGAACTATTCCAAGAATTATCAAATCTCAGGAGAAGTACAATTTCCTACTCTTTCAGATATCAACCGCCATACTACGTTCCCTTCTCGTGCACTCATTAAGGGAAAGAAAGACTTGACTACGCACCGGCAACTACACTAAATGAGCTAGACCGGAAAAATGTTGACGTTCTAGCCCTTAAGTAACAAAAACTTATTTGACCTGTTTGTGTGACTGTATTTGAACTGCTTGTGTGTCTAATTGTTCATTGAAATATGCATGCTGTGTAATTCTTCTTGTAACTGTCATTTGTGATCGGATTGTATGATCGTTTCTTTATTTGCTGATATCTTTGTATAACTGAATCCATATAACAAATCGTCGTGTCACTTCTGCTGTACGTGTGGTTAGAGCTTAGTCAAGTTGCACAGATGCAGCTTTTTTCTCTGACCCCCTATTTTCGCAGTAACAATGTATTGTCTACGGCGAAAATAAAACTTGATTGATTGATTGATTGATTGATTGATTGATTGATTGATTGATTGATTGATTCCTTTGGCTGTGAACTCCTTTACTGCGACAGCAGCTTTCTCATTGAAGGCCACCATTTTAATTTTGCTTGCATCCTCTTTGATCAAATAATTGTGCACACCCACTATGCGGGACACGGTGTGAGATTATATTGTACTACCCGAATTATTCATATGCAACGACGCTCGGAAGAAATAATAGTCCACCAAGCATATCTATTCTTGCGCGAAAAAAAATAGTACGTAACAGTATCTGTTACGTAGCTAAGACGTTATGAATATATTGTTTTTATTATCGGTCGGCAGGCATACGCGAGTAGCAATAAATTATAGAGAGAGCGTTTCATTTACTAGAATGGCCTAGCTCAGCCACTCCAGGAGTGAGAATGGTCCAACTCTCACCATTCAGAGGAGTTAAAAGCAGTACAATTTCGGAGATCTCGCATTTCTGGAATGGAGTGGGAATGGAATTGAGGGTTCCACTCATCAAATATGCTATTCATCGAAACGTGCAAAACGCTGTGAGTGAGTGAGTGAGTGAGTGAGTGAGTGAGTGAGTGAGTGAGTGAGTGAGTGAGTGAGTGAGTGAGTGAGTGAGTGAGTGAGTGAGTGAGTGAGTGAGTGAGTGAGTGAGTGAGTGAGTGAGTGAGTGAGTGAGTGAGTGAGTGAGTGAGTGAGTGAGTGAGTGAGTGAGTGAGTGAGTGAGTGAGTGAGTGAGTGAGTGAGTGAGTGAGTGAGTGAGTGAGTGAGTGAGTGAGGTGAGTGAGTGAGTGAGTGAGTGAGTGAGTGAGTGAGTGAGTGAGTGAGTGAGTGAGTGAGTGAGTGAGTGAGTGAGTGAGTGAGTGAGTGAGTGAGTGAGTGAGTGAGTGGAGTGAGTGAGTGAGTGAAGTGAGTGAGTGAGTGAGTGAGTGAGTGAGTGAGTGAGTGAGTGAGTGAGTGAGTGAGTGAGTGAGTGAGTGAGTGAGTGAGTGAGTGAGCGAGCGAGCGAGCGAGCGAGCGAGACATCAACTGCAGCCGGTTGTTTCAACGTGAGGAGTAAAGGGCGACAAGAACAAAGTAAGGCCGAAACTCCCTAACGGACTTATCGTAAATGTGCGAATCTTGTGCGCCTAGGTAAGACTGGGGCACTGCTGTTTGCTGCGCGCCGCTTTACTGAGCGGCTTGGGGTCACTCTCCTCGGCCGCGTCACTTTATCATCGCACAAACTACCTCTACACATAGCACGGCGCCGCGCCTATCACGTGACACCGCTTGCGCATTGGTAGTGCCGCCACTTTGAGGTTCGCGCCGGTGGGACCTTAATTGATGATAAGAGAGCACAAACCAGTGCAAGCACAGGTCGTGCAATGCTCCGCATTCCGAAAAAAAGAAGAAAATCTGGAACCCGATGCAACGATGGCAGCTGCTGCCAACATAATCGACAGTGCTCCAAAGTTTAAGTTGAAAATAAAAATGCGTCTGAAAATGCCAGAAAAGGCGAGACCATGCCGACCTAAAAACGCAAGGCATATGGCAAATCCCATCGGCATCGCGCTACTTTAATCGAATAATTAAATAATAGGTCCAGTGCTCCACGGCGCCATTAGCTAATAGTCGATCTCAGCGCAAGCGCCGCTCAGTTCACATAAAGCAATGGGAGCCGACGAAGTTTTCTCGCGGTCTTTCAAACACTATTCCTCGGCTTTGTTAGCGAAAGAACGTCTGAATCCATCCAATTAACATTACTACGTGGTTCAAAACTGTCGCTCACCTTAAATCCACCTGAACGATGGAGCAAAAAGAAAAGCAAGAAAGGAAGAGGCTGCAATAATAGCATCACCAGTCATAAAAATAAATTTACTTAAGGAGGTTCATCGGCCACTGTGAAAGCACACGTCGCCAGGTCAGCCGCGAATAAACCCCTCGAGAAAGCGGCACGAAATAAATTGAATGTGATATTAAAATGGCACTGTTAGTGCATTGCCGCATACATATTTTAATGACAGCGGAAATACCACGCGCGCGCGTAAGACTGCGATGTGGTCATCAGCGAAACGCTTAAGAGGCTGTGTGAACAAGGGCCGTCATGTCTTGCTTTCCCTCGATGAAGCGAAAGAAAGACAGAAAAATACCTGCAACAGCGAAAAGTTTTGCATCACGTTATTGTGAGAACATCAGCGGGGGAAATGCATCTGCACTTCAGCAGTAATTGGGTAGAAACGAAAACCCTCTCGAGAAGAGGTATAGCAGGCTGAGTTTGCGTAACCGGATCTTCATATTGTTTGAAGTGCCGGCAAAAAAGAGAAAAATATGCAAATAATTTATTTTTGCGATGATAGATACTGCTGTTTTAACTTTTCCTGGGCTGTAAAAGAAAGTGCGCGATGTTTGGTGACATTTGATAAATATCATCATATCGCTAGGCGTTCGCCTGCAGTGACACCTCAAACATGCTATATACGAGTGAATGGTCGATGCTGCAAGCCAACCAAAAGTGTCAACAGGCCTTGAGCAACGGCGATAGACTGAATGATAGTTGATAGACAATGTTCATGGCTTCCACTTTTGCCTATATGTCTTGTCTGTTGAAGCAATGAACCAAATTGAGCCATGGGATTCTACAAGCTATGTTGGAATTATTGCAAAGACCAGGAATTTTTGGAAGCGGAGGGTGATATATCGGAAACGATAGGTGTGGGCATGAAAAGGCTTACGATCTTTTAACGCCTTCGGTCCGCATGCAGCAGCGATCACTCTTTGGTAGCATGTTTGAGGGCTCTAATGTCGCCGCGCACAAGTGCGTAGTCACGTGGTACTTTTTCACACCGCGCACACTTTCTTTGCAGGCCGAAAAAGTTTAAGCCACAGCAGCTATCGTGCCGAAAAAAAGTATTTGGAAATTAGTCAACAGGGCTGTCTAACTTCTCCAGTGAAAATTTCGCGTTAAAATCAATACTTTAAAAGTTGTTTGATTATCTAAACCCGTATTAAAAGGTACTCGCAGTCCCTCAAGAAGGTAGGGAAAAATAATAAGAAGGTTGCATTCTCGTAACACTCACGTTTATTTTGTAAGGCTTGACATGAGTTAGCTGAAATACCCTGTATAACGAGTCACCGTGTATGTAGCGGTAGTCATCTGCACTGCCGCTACATACAGATGTTCAAGTTACCGGCTTTGTTCTCTACAGAATTAGGAAATACAACAACAAAGGCTATCTAAGTATTTTCACTGCAAAAGAATATGCGCCATCAAGCGCATCATTCATTCAATAAACCGAATGAATTTATCCCGTTTTAATGCGAATTGTTTTCTTTGGCTCTATCGCCCATTGACGTATGCTCTGGCTGTCTCCGCTAAGGACACTTTCTCTCTCAGAACCGAGTTGCGGGGCGTGTTCGTCAGTGAATGCCAGTCACCCGTGAGCTTTGCGGCGTTTGCAGGTTTGCATGATGTAGTCAGTAGTGGAGCTGTGGCGCGTTTCTCTGAAGTCTGGGCTGAAGGTTGCCAGGAACGTTTGTCACCAAAAGCCGCTGCGTGTCTCTCGCTGAGATGCGCCGAAATGTTCCCTCCTTCCGTGCGTAGTAGACATTACAATACTATTATACTTGCAAACCTATTTGTGACTACTTTCACTGTTCCTATGACACTCAGAGGCCGTCGCTTCTGCGGTAACTTAGTTTCGTTCAGAAGTCAAATAGTCATAACTTTTTTATTATTATTGCTATTTTTGCAACTCACGCTTTGGCTTTGTCATTTCGCCTATTACCTCCTCTTCACTACAGTCACGTTACCAGGGCACGTTGCCAGTGGCAGTACGGAAGTTCGTTCTCGCCCGACTGTGCAAATGGAAAAAAGGTGGATCACAAAGTTGATGTTGAAGAGAGAGGTACGAAGATGAGAAAAGCCAGTAACGAAAGTAAGAAGGGCGTGCAGCGAGGCAATCTTGAGTGCACTCGTGCCTCCGCGATCGATTCAAATATCCGTACCTCGCTGTACCATGCACACTCGATCGGTAGAAGAGGCGCGAGCGAACAAACTGCTCTCTCTCTCTCTCTGATCGCTCACTTGCCTGTATTTAAATAAAGGGATGCACGCAACGAAGCCTTATACGATGCAGTGAATTCCCCCTACTTTCTTTTGTCGCGCCTGGGGAAACGTAGTACAGCCTTCGGCAAACTCGCCCCGAGCGCATGGAGCGGTGCTGCGCTCAGAAGTGCGTTTGCATTTCGGCAACACGCCACTGGTTCGAGAACAACTTGCTATGACCTAAGAGATGCGCGTAGACGGCCGCGTTTTGCGTGTCCTTTCAGCAGTTAACTTGCTATCGACTAGCCCAGGCGTTTTGTGCAGCTAAATTTTGCCCGCATCCATAGAAATGTCTCAGTTTCGCCCCCGAAAACCGAAGCCCCGATAGCGTTATCAAAATATTAGTCAACTTACACTAAGTTCGTCCAATTCTCTCGATCATCGTACTATACTTGAGGGCGCACGCCAGCTCAACATCCAGCCCGGCATCTTTTACCACGGCGGTTACAGACTGCTGGAGGCTCACATCTATAGAGAGAAAGAGAGAGAGAGAGAGAGAAGGAAGGGGAAAGGCAGGGAGGTTAACCAGATGGGAAGATCCGGTATGCTACCCTACGCCTATACATCTATACAACGCGGTGGCAGGACAGCGGCCTACGCCTTTCACTGCTCGGTGTGACCCGGAGCTCTATAAATTATTATCCCTTCGTTCCCTCACTCGACTCTCTCACTAAAAACAACGTGAACGGAAGCGCCGAGACGACGACGGTGCATGCGCCTGCTACAACACCTCCAGGCAGTGTTTACCCCCTTCTCTGATTCCTTCGCACCTTGCATCGTTATGCCTGCCGACGAGTCCATGCCAGTAACACTTTATATCACGTCCGTCGCAAGTTCGCGCATCTCTCATCCCAAGCTGCGCTGAGAAGGTCGGCTGCCGTTAACAAGTGCCGCCGTATTCTCGCCCGTGCGTAGGCACGTACCATCCGGAGCAAAACTTGGCAGACTATACGGCACCAGCAAAAATTATATATATATTTATGACGCGGCCGTACCACCTGGAATAAGAAAGCACAGTTCAGCGGTTAAATACAGAAACTTCGGTGTGCGTGCCGTTCGATTTCAGGCTGCATATCTTGGTTGAAGCACACGCACAAACACCGCACGCATGCACTCGTGCACATTGCAACACTCCTGATCCTCCAAACTTTTGATCGCGATTGCATGCGCCTCTTTGATACTTTTGGCGGGCACTAGATAACTGTGCGCAGTTCGCTTTTTTGCCATGTTGAGCTGTTCTTCTTTCAGAGTTGCTAGACAGCTCCGTGTTTTTCCGGAATTTTCCCAATATCGATTCAACTTTGTTTCTTTATGCAGTCCAGAGAAGAGGAAGTGCACTAAAGATTGTAGGGTGAATGATTTCTATGGGTTGCTGCAGCATCATCACAGGACAGGCAGGAAGCGACCTGGTTTTTTTCTGGATAAAGCCTCTGCTTTCCTCAGCAATATCTTTTTTTATCTAACTACCAACAGTGTTGTTATAAACTTCGTACAGCATGCAACTCGGCGACACTAATCAGGCAGTTTTATTTTAAATAAACCGTAGAGATTAAGCAATGAAGGTTTTAGAAACGGTGAAAGCATGTTGATTGCATTATCAACGGGGAACTCTCCCGACCGCACAAGTCACTAAATATATTCTTCTGAAATGTGGCAAATAATAATCGTCGTCTTAAAGCTAGAACAAAGGAGCAATCATTGTGCATTGTTTTTTTTTTAATTAACGAGAAACCCTTCTGAGTGTATATTAAATATGTCATGCTTTGAAGCCAGTGTGTATGTTCCTTCTCAGCGGCAAATGAGAACTGGTTGCGACACCAAACCACATGTCACCGAGTGCAGATTTACAGTTTTACACGCACTGTTTAGTTATCTCCGCCATGGGTACCACTCAGTAGTTAAAGTCTTGGGACCGAATTCACGAAGCTTACTGTTCGTAACAGCTGTTTGTGGTCGACTGGCGACCTTAAATACTATTATGTCCAATATGGCGATTGGCGGGCACGTGCTCTATCGAGCAGTTCTAGCGTAAGAGCTTTTTTTCTCAATGTGGGCCCAGATGTGCACCTCTTAAATTCTCTAACTTATTTCAGTAACTTCCCTGCCATCGTATCATCATCATCTTCTTCATTAATATCATCCAATTTCTCGTATAGCTCAGAACTAATCAAACAAAAGTGAATGTGGACCTCCGAAGCTAGCTGGCGAAAAGAAAAAAAGACACCGCGACTAATACCGTCATTCAGTAACAATTTACACTTAAGTGAAGGCGATATTTACACGTTTAATTACACAGCAATTTTTTATCTATATTTCTTAAACGGAGAGGTGCGCTATTTTAGTTATCTGAACAAGACAGACATGCATGCATGCACATGTGGAATGAAACAATCCACGCCGCGAAGTGCCGCCTAGCGAGAAATGTGAGCACGTGCAAGCTGTCTGTCATACCGGCCTTCCTTGACAGCATCATCCACCACGACCGGGTATTTTCCTCCAACCACATTAATAGCCGAATAGTTGCCTGCCGGTGAAGGAGAGTTTCGGAAGTCGCGCACATCACTATAATTCATGAAAAAAAAAAAGCGGGGGTGAAGGGGGGGGGGGGGGGGGGGGGGCACGAGACCAGGTATTTGTTCGCGGTATTGTTAGATAACGTCTTCACAGAACAATTTAGTTCTTTTTTTGAAGCGGCCGTGAAGTTAAGCAAACGTGTTCCTGCGCTGCCACAGCCGACGCACGGGAAAGCTAACAATTTGGAACAAAATTAACAAAGTTTTTCGTGTGTAATTGCAGTCAGATTGGCTGGCCGCTTTCGCTAATAATGTGTCTAATTCGCTAATAATGTGTCGATTGGTTGAAATATGCCCTTACATAGAGCTCTAGCGCCAGATATATTTTGTGAATATGGGCCCTGGTAGACTGAAAAGTGCTATCCGTAGGGCGATTATCGCGAGACAGGCCATCTATCCACGCGAATGCCTGTGAGCAGGCGACAGGAAAGCAGACACAAACGCAGCTCACGAGCAGAGCGTGACTACGCACTTGCACGTTCGACCAGAGGAGAACGTGATACGAGGTACCAGTGGTCGGGACAGACGCGCCGTTGCTAGGGAAGCAGCAAGTGACAGCCAGCACTCAACGGAGGAACCACCGAAAGTGAGAGAGAGAGAGAGAGAGAGAGAAGTAACAAAACGACCGAAGATCGAAACGAAAGTGCGCAGAGAACGAAGCGGCGACGTGCTCCACAGGGCCACACCCAGGGGCAACCGCTTCATTAGGGAATCGTCACAGTGTGTAGTACAGAAGCGAGAAAGCGTGCCGGCAGTGCCGACACGGTTACAAATGTTCACACAAGCTTTCGGGGAATACAGCATTAACGAAAATGTTAAGGACCGCCTTTACCTGAAGCGGCGCAGCCTCAAGTTGAGAGGCGCACATTGTAAAGTCACTCGCATGCTAGGTGCAGATGACACCACTCTATCGATTCGTCGCTGCATGCTGAGCAGCGACTTTCCTACAGCGCAAGAAAGGAAACGCTCTTTTTGAAAAACCCGAGAGTTTTTCCCGGCGTACATTCGCCTATATGCCACTTTATAGGTAAAAGGACAAATGAAGAGAAAAGCACTAGAAGACGGTGGACGGAAAAATTAGAAACAAACAACAAGCTCCGACAACGACGTCGACAACAATTGTTTATTGCCACAAGCAGGCGCAGAAAGCACGTGTTGCTACGCCGGAATACACTTGAACAGCGCTGAAGTAAACACAACCAACTGCAATCAAAGGCGGCTCCCAAGAAGGTCTTGCTGTTAAGACCGACTGCCAAACACGGTTTCACGAAGATGCGGCCGCGCTGCCGTAAGGTTTGACGTGGGAAACATACAGGGCCGTCCGATGAAGTGAAGCGTCCCAAACTGCTTGCGGGCGTAGTAGTTGGCACAATCACGGAGAATCACGAAGGCATGCGAGTTTTGTCCAGAATCCTCGCCTCAGAGTCTGCTGCAGAGTCTTTATGCGGCAATCTGTCTGCCGCGAGTTTCGGCTTCAAAGAAGTGTTACGAACACAGCCAACGGAGGCCCGATATAGAAATTGGCACTCCCGAGTGATAGATAAATCGAGACGCCTACATCCTTCTCCTTCGTACAATGTCTCACGCAAACCATCATGTCTTTCTCATTTAATAAACTGAAGTCGCCTCATCGCCATGGAAAATAGCAAGGACAGCGACAGCAGGAACATGGGAGATAGGAAGGACAGGGTCAGTCCCAAAACAATTAGTAAAAATACGTCCTCGCGTCGTTTTAACGGCCGGTTAAGGATTCCACTTCCCAGCCTCGTGATCTCCATGGTGTTCCATAGCAGTCTCGTCAGCTGACAGGAGGTGCGTTTAGGGAGTGAACGCGTCATAACCCATGCAGAGGGGGGTTCCATGGCGTGCTGTCAGAACACACGAACAACAGCCTAAAGTCTGCAGTGGTGCCATGAGAAGAAATGCCGCAAAAAGCATCGGTGTACGACGAATATGCACGCCTGCAACGTCACGCCACGGCACATCCCTTTATTTTTCAACCATCGCAAGCACGCCATCTAGCTGCTAAAAGAGCTGGACCGCCCCTGCATGCACGCCCCTTCCCTCCAAGTTCCCTTCCAAAGATAGCGAGCGATATGGAAGGGCCCGCCCAATTTCGAACGGTAAAGTGCACGCTCGCTCGGAGAACGTTTGATATGGGAACGCTTCATACGGCCCCTGTTTCTTCCTGCCTGCGTGGACAACGCGCCCTATTAATTCCAATGCCAGGGCGAACGCACCCGATAGAGTAATTATCGAGTGTGTCGTTGGGTAAATGACGGAAACGAGGAGGAAGGACGTTAGTAGATGGGTCCTAGTACATGCACAATTGATCAGCCACCTACCCAAGGATACATGTACTAGCGACGACGCCACTCAATTCTTTTGCTTGCGGACAGCCGAAACCGAGCCAGAAATTCATGTCGCCGTGCGAATTCTACAGTATTCCGTCATAAAAAAGTTGTCCAAGTTTACTCGGACGTCCTACACCTATACTTACTTACATTTATTTACCTTATTAAGGCGAGAGCCTTAGGTGTCTATGTTGGCGCTGCCCTTGGCGGTGACCTGTCCGTGACCTTTCGGTGATCTTGCACAACGACCTTGCAGTGACCTTGGCGAAACTATGTCGTAACGAAAAACGGCCGACGCCGCAAAGAGTTAAGACACGTCTAAGAATGCTCGGATTGACGTCACATTTCTCAGGGAGGTTCCGGGAAACAAAGTAAATTGGTGACTTTGAAAATAAAATTTGTTAAATTTCCGTCTGGGTGGTAATCGAACCCGGGCCTCCACGGCACGAGACGAGCTCGCTTCCCTGAAGATGAGACTGCTCCACGGTTGTGATTTAATTACTAAAGGTGTGCCTAGTGTGTGCCTGATTGCACACGTCACGTGGTCACAGAGACGCGCTCATGCCACTGCTCGCGCGTTTATCGTCGTCGTCTTCTTCCACAGCTAGCTCCGATGCTGCTGAAATGCCGGCGTACCCATATTGCCCCTCGTGCTCGTGCCACTGCTCGCGCCACTGCTCGCGCGTTCGTCGTCGTCATTTTTCAGAGCTGGCAGGCTTTCACCTTCACGTTTTACAAACGTGTAACACTTGCTTACTTTTAAACAGAGCATCAGCAACCGTTCCAGATGCAGCACGCGCCACACTCGATGTCTCAAAGCGTCGGATATTTTTATCATATTGGGGACAGAATGGCATGCGACATTAGCGCATGTCGCTGATGCCCATGTGGCACATACTTTCGTGGGCGACACACAAAAGAAACACCAACATTTTCATCAAAGAAGTCATAGCAGTGCAACGTGTACGCCGAGCATGAATGTATTCTGTGAGAGGAAACGATCAGCGGAAATTTTGCACCTACACATTCGCGTGTCAGGTTAAAATCCATCCGCAACGAATCGGGGATACTTGAAAACGAAATCGATGTCTCTACTCATGCTGTACACGATTCTACGGTCAGTTAATTGAGTACTCTAAAGTCTAGAAAGTTGACTTCGAGCCTCGTTCATGCACATTTATTCATTCATTCATTCCTAACCAACCAAAGCATATCCTGTTCTCTTGCTACGTTACCCTAAATTTCCCATACAGCGTCATCATTTTTAAGTTTTATTGAATGTTTAGAAATCGCCTGTAGCAGATAGCGCAATTCTTATTGTTGAGCTCGATTATTTAAAGAGGCGGACATTACTAGCATGATAAATCGAAACACATATTCAACTAATGAACAAAAAGTCAGTAATTGATTTCTTAATTACTTTACCACACATATTGCAATTCATGAACTGGAGCCGGTGAAGTTGCGAAAATCCACTTCAATTGAATTTCCAGAAAGACACCAGTTGCGAGATATTATTTATCAATGTGTGGGACGAAATGCATGGGCATTCCAGTTACTTTTGTGCTACGATGCATAAAAGAGCGTTTTGTTAAAAAATAAGTGGACCAACAGTGCATTTTTACGGCGAGTTTGATTGCGCATATGTCCAACTGGTGTCATTCTGGAAATTCATTTCAAGCTGATACACCTTACAAACTCATCAGCTACAATTCGTAAATTCCATTACGTGCCGTGAAGTAATAATTAGGTATTTCATTGGTGAATTTTTGTTCATTATTTCAATATATGTTTCCACTTCTCCTGCAAGTAATGTCCGCCTCTCTGAACAATCAAGATCAAAGATTAGAATTCTGTAATCTGCAACTGGCGATTTTTTAAAATTTCATACAATTTAAAAATGATCACCCCGTATGCAAATGCAAACCATGCAAATCTAAGGTGATTGCAAAAACTTGTTTTGCCCAACAATGAATAACAATGCCAAGTAATAGCCAGTTTTCAATAAGGCTCTTTAGAAATAGGCGACTGCGCTAACTTTAGTACTATACAAAAGCATATAAACCCAGTTTGAGTGTTTTGTAAGTAGAATTATTACCAAAACAAAAGACGTTAAGGTTTAATTTATGACGCGGCAAAGAAGCGTAAACGCACGCAGGGATCTCCCTGGAAGCAGGAAATTGTCTCGGCGCAGAGCACAAAAATGAATTGAAATGTACGTAGAAAGAAGTATCATTCCTGTGGAACGGCGCGAAAGGAAGGAACAAAAGGAGTATAATAGTAATCTGTATACAAACTGGACTTGCAACAACGAATATTTTCCGTGTGCGACTTCTTGTGTTGCCAAGTCCTAGTGCCTGTTTCACTGCATTTATGCAATGTAGTGACGCGGAGAGCACATAATTCTAAAGAACGTATAAAATGCTACCAGTAAGTGTCTCCTCATCCGCATGACTAGTACAAGCACGTATAAAGATCACTTGGCAATTTAGCTCTGTGCTTCTTAATTCAGGAAAGACGCATATGCTACCATTCTTTCATGCTTACCGCGAATGTGGCTGAAATACCGCATGTCTTATTCGCCAATGAAAAATCTGACAAAAGTACTACGAGGCACCGTCGTGATTGGGAAACAGGCACTATATCTTACATGACAAACATTCTGTTAAAATCAAAGAAATAAACACAAACCAACTAAAGTACTGAGACATCTCCAGACACGGCTGCATTCTTCGACCACGTTCGGTCGAGCAGGCAAACAAACTGAAACAAGGATAATGGGCTACACAAGCGGCTAAACAAAACAAGTGAACTTCTACGGCAAGAACCACCTATCCTAGAGCGCTGAAGACGTGGGAGTACGATAGAAGGACTGGTAGAAATGAGGATGCGCAGGGCAGTCTGTCTTTCCAGCCGGCCAACTACCGACGTCTAAGTGTCATTAGCCACGCACTGCACATACCAGTGAACAGCATCACTGCACGAGACAAGCTGGAAAAAAACAAAGACAACACAGCAACGCAAGATGGAGTACCACAAAGGAACGAAGCAGCCGCGGCACAAGAAACAAGCTTCAGCCAGCGTAGGCCAAAATAGCTCGACTCATACCCCCGGCGCAAGGCTGAAAGCATGTTTTCGGCATTCGCCCTCAGCCTCCGATGCTTCTGCCGTTGCCTCTGAAGCCAGGAGTGGATTTGGACCCCTATCGGTTTCCGGCGCTACGCAACCGGCGCTTTATCAAGCGTCTCCGGCAGCTCGGTTAATCGCCGGGCTCGCAGCTCAGCCACTATCGAACCGAGCGGTAAATAGCTCGCGCGAGCGCGCAGAGAGACAAACACAGCACCGGCAGCAGCAAAGTGCTCGCCAGAGCCTGTTCCCTCCTTGCTCGAGCACACGGCACCGCACCAACCATAGTGATCCCAGCATCCGTCGATGCTCATGCGATGCTCTATTTGATCTGGAGGTGCCAGGAACTATCTCTACACTTTCCTCTCTCTCTCTCTCTCTCTCTCTCTCTCTCTCTCTCTCTCTCTCTCTCTCTGTCAGGGTAAAGCACTACTTTCCTCGAACAGAGCACCCCCCCTTCCATCCCACGTCCCTTCAGACACGCCACCCACAACGAAGCAAGGACAACCACCACTACAAGAGCATCGATTAGAAAGGCAGACGCAGACAAGAGCAATTGTGTGCTCCGCGAATGCACTGAAAAACGAGGACTCGCATCTGCACTTACCTCGCTAACCACATCAACGCCAGCGATGCCTCCGATATGCCAGAGAAGCATGGGACCCTCTTAACACGCACTCGGGTAACTTCTGTTGTGGATCTAACACATACTTGGCTCGAGGGAAAACACACTACTATTCTGGTTGCTCAGGGGGTCACTTCTAGCGCCGTTGTTCGAACAAATTAGATTTCAAAATTTGTTTAACTAGAAAGAATGCGCACCTATAAAGTTTTCAACAAGGAACAACGAACGGACTCAGGACTGACACTTCCCGACGTCGCTAACTACATCAAAGCCGAAAAGAACGTTGTGTACGGCGTTATAGTTTCGAAGATGCTATGAGAAAGAAATGGCGCTTTATATACAGGGTGTTTCAGCGAACACTGTCAAAATTTATTTAAGGTTGCCTGTGGCAGATAGCCCGATTCTAGTTAATGACCTGGTCTACTCGAAGAGGCGGACATTAACTTGCACAAGAAATTGAAATGCATAATCCAATAATTAACAGAAATTCACTAATTAAGTTTTTAACTAATTACCTGATGGCCCATATTGCAATTTACAAATTGTAGCCGTGGAGTTAGCAAGGCGGATCCAATTAGAAATCATTCTCAGGATGACACCAGTTTCGAGATATTAATTCCCGAACTTTGCGGAGAAATGCATTGGCGTTCCAGTTAATTTTGTGCTACAATGCAAAAAGCAGCGTTTTGTTAAGAACCTAACTGGAACGCCAATGCATTTCTCCACAAAGTTCGGGAATTAATATCTCGAAACTGGTGTCATCCCTAGAATTCGTTCCAAGTGGATCCGCCTTGCGAACTCCATGGCTACAATTTGTAAATTGCAATATGGGCCATCAGGCAATTAGTTAAAAACTTAATTAGTGAATTTCTGTTAATTATTGGATTATGCATTTCAATTTCTTGTGCAAGTAATGTCCGCCTCTTCGAGTAGACCAGCTCATTAACTAGAATTGTGCTATCTGCCACAGGCAACCTTTAAGAATTTTTGAAAGTGTTCCCTGAAACACCCTGTATATTCACAAAACGGACAATATCGCTGATTCAGTCCATGCAAGATTTTCCAAAGAGATCCGAGTCCTGCCGGGCATAAGGACGCTACAGGCAAGATAGCTGCTTGCGATCGCGATTCCGTGTCAGTGGGCCACGTCCCAACTCGTCCACAGACTGAGCCAGATATATCATTCGTCGTGTGAATCCGCCATTTCGCGACTCTGTGTTGCTGCACAATTGTCCCAGTGACACGCGATGACATTGGTAAAACGACAAATAATAAAACGCGTTTGCGAAAGTATCCGTTATTATCAGCCTTATTAACTACGGGTACAAACATGGGCGTAGTAAAGCAATTCAATTGCCTGCGTTTTCGCTACCATGACGGACAGGCGTCGATCGTTATTAAATTGTTCGAGGTTGTGTGAACGTATTACCGTTTAATAATTACCGGTCGTGACATCTTGTAACGCTTTGTCCAACCACAATGCGTTTGAAGTGATTCTAGGCTGTGTGATTGTTCTCGTCGAAGCAACGTCATCAAATCACTGCATGGTAACGATTAAGTTGCTACGGACGCTTTACACCAGCAGTTGGGTAGAATATAGATGGTCACTGCAGTGTCGCTTTGTATGCTCCGCGTAACAAGATGGCGCTACGGGCGCTGTTGCTACCGTCCACATCTACGGTAGCCTGGTATTCTGTGAATGTTAACACTTTCGCGGACAAGCTAAACTCTCTATGATGTCATCACTAACGGAAATCAAGCAAAGCACTTCAAATGCATGCTATTACGAATGCATCTGCAGCCTTTTAAAGATATGCCCTCGCACTTGAACAATGTCCCTGTCTCGCCTTGCTGCCTTGTCAGTCTTCTTGGTCATAATGTAATAATGTGTAAATTAAGAAAGTAACTTCCCGTCATGGCATACCGTCACTTACCAACATCACTTTTCCAATCAGAAAAAATACTCATACAAATGGAAGTGGGATGGGAGCGAGGCAAATGACATGCGAATGGGCCAAAAGGTGTTTTACGGGAAAAAAATTTAAACCACTGCAATGCAGTACATCACTATATATTAGCGCAATGGCGTAATAATATCGTGTGCCCGTGAAACACAACCTTGCCGTCCAAAGGCGACGTCATTATGGCGTATTTCAGGCGAGCGCTAACCATGGCCTCTGAGAGGAGCTTTCCTCTCCGTTCAAAGGCGCCCGCGCGCGCCCCATTCTTTCTCGCATTTCCCGCTTAACCCCTCCGTACAAAGAAAAGCATTTGCGGCTTGTTTGCGAGAGTACGCGCGGCAAAGCCGCCACCACCGCGCGCAGTGACTAACGCACAGCTCCGTCAGTGCTGCGCCACCACTTAATGCAGCGCGCACTGTCCGCTTTCATCCACCGAAGCAAAACACAGACGCCCTTCTTCGTCGCCTGGGGGCGCCTCTCTCCTGTTTCCTCGCGCTCTTAAGTCTCACGCCTCTCAGCATCGCTAGGTGGCCCGTTTATACCTACTGCGCAGAGGCGGTAAGAAAAGAGCGAGACACGCTTCATTTAATTACGCCAGCTTCATTCCCCACCAACGTGCACCGCGCCCCAAATATAAGCCGCGAAGGAATGCGTGGAAGCAAGAAAGAGCGAAAACAGGAAGACAAAAGCTTGCGAGCGCGAGCCCTTCGAAGGCCTCGTGTAAACAGACTAAAGCCTCATTAGGGGACGCTCTACTTCTTTTTGAGTGTGAGGTGAATGACAGGGAAGTGAGCATACATCCCTCCCCGACAACGTACCCCACCCCGGAGGGTCTTCACCAGATACAGCACCTCTCTCTCTCTCTCTCTCTTCAAGAAAAAAAAATATGTCAGAGGCACACGGGCTCACAGAGGCGCCTACATGTTCGGCGCTGGAAAGAAAATTGCCACGTAAGCTGCCAGAACCTGGCAGGCTCTGTTCAACAAAGTTATTCGACCAATACGTGACTGGCGCCATGAAAACGACGCGACATTTTCATGGCACTTCGAGTGAATCTCTTTTGTTGCGCTTTCTGTGTTTGCTAAAATGACATTAAAAACGTGTCCCAGCCGTCTGATTCTAGGAGCAGGCAGCGCTTTCGTTTTCGGTAAAAAAGAATGTAATGACTGATTTCAAAAGATAATCGTTGAAAAATTTGTGAACGCCGACTTCGAAGCTTAGAATTCAGCTCGTTAATTTTATGCTTCTTCTGACTTTGAAATATGGCGGCCATGTATAGCTGGAGACGCCCGGCTTTCCGTAGCCAATATAATAATATTAAAAGAAGAAGACGAGGAAGAAAAAGAAGAAGCAGAATAAGAAGGAAAGAACAGAAGACGAGACATTTTGGTTTTCCTAATGCTCATTCATTTGTCAAAGTTGGAGATTCAAATTTATTTACATAGAGAAAGAAACGCATGACTCATTCACAAGTCACTCAAGCTCCTACCCCCCTTCTATTTACTATGAATATTTTTCTGGGTGGAAAATTATGTGGCCGGAAAATTAACAAAAAGTAGACACGAACACACACACAAAAAAAAAGAAAATAAGGTTTCACCCTTCTTTTCATTATGTGTCAATAGAAAAGTATTTCTCTGCAAAAAATTTAAAAACAGTGACAAAGAGCACCAGCGTGCGCTGAAAGCACCAGCGTGCGTTGAAAACTCTGCGTGGCTATTATCCGTGTTAAGCGCCTTGCGTGCTGACTACATCATCGAAGTGTTTGCAGTGATAAAGGAGAAAATGAGGAATGCAGCCGTCTTATGTCTTTTTGGTGATATTTGGGCAGATATGTACTCAGCAGTGACTTCCAGATAACTGATACAAAGTGAGGGGTCACTAGGAATTTCAAGAAACGAAACACCTCGCACTTGGAAGGGTTTCGGTTCAACTCTTTCTGTATTGTATACTTTAAATCAAACGGGCCTTAGGACGAGCTTGGGAGGAAATCAATCATTCGAATCTGAGCTCAAAAACGAAGCAGTCATATCAACAACTTCAGCAACTCCGTAGAAGTTTCGCTGCCCTGAAGTTTTCCAGTACAGTTTATAAAAGATACGGTCAAAATGAGTTTCAGTATTGATTTTCAATAAGCACGCTGGCTGACTCTGCGAAACACAAATATCGGGAAACCCGCTGGCCACAGATGTAGAAGCCGACAAAAGGTTCTGCAAACAAGTACGAAGAACTTTTTTTGCCGAGGCAGAAGAAAACGTCGGCCTGCACCACGGCTGTTTTTTCAGTAAGCAGCTACGCTGTGAGCTCAGAGCATTTTTCACTTCATCATCACATCACCTCGGCGTCAGCTGCTCTTCAAAGAACTGATCGCAAGTTAGCCCATCAATTTCGTCACGCGTATTTAGCAATGTATGTGGGCTGTTTCTGCAGGCGCCGCTTTGTCACTGTACATAGGTTCAAGGTACAAGCGGAATCTGCATGGGTCGATTGCGTGGGATAGTCGTATTCATTTAGCGGTGGTACTCGCTACTAGTGTGCTTTAAGCGTACACAATGGAAGACATTTCTGGAAGTCCATTTCTTGTTGCCACGTGAGAACGCTCGAGCCCCCTCCGGGGACTTCCTCTGCCCCCCCCCGGCCATTCGTAGCCTACACCCCTCCCCTCCCCGCCTCTAATGTGTCATTACCGGAGCTCTGTTACCCACATAATCTGAGGAATCTTTTGCGTTGCCTCTACCTTTTCACTTTTGTTGTGGCTAAAAGCTTCCGACATCATAGTTGGCGCGGACGTACACGGCTTTTAATTTATACTTTTGCTTTATTTCGGCAAATCTTGACAAATAGAAGGACATGCGCATTAGAAGAACCAGCAGCGGCTACCTCATCCGTGTTTCCTCACTTCAACATTTTTTTTTAATTTCCACTTAGAACACCATGCACAGACACAATATATTTAAATGTATACACAGGACAAAGTTTATTATATTTTTTTTGAACAGAAGGAGGCAGCCAACTAAATTGATAGCCTACGCCTAGAGAATGAATATCTTGATGTATATTCACCACACTTCAAATTACATTGCGTGCTTTTCTGACCCTGAAAAATATCTGCAGACTTCAGTCACCCCTTCGGCAGAGTCTTCTATCAACCGCGTGTGAAAATCACGTGAGTGATATGCGTCTCAATATTGATTCTCTTTCCAGTAGAAAAGGAGGAGAAGCTCCAACGGGCAGCCAATATCATAGAAAAATATATCAAACAAAGAGGACTCCAGTGCTCAGCGGAGAAATCAGAACTAATTCGCCTCACAAAAAACAAAAAACAAAGAACTGACCCGAGTCTGAAACTCGAGATCAGGCTGGAAGGGAAAATTATTCCGGAGAGGTCAATAGTTAGAGTGTTGGGGATGTGGCTACAATCGAATGACAGATGTCTCCACACTTTAAACAAAATCAGAAAAACGACGCAGCAGATTAACCGGATGATATCCCGTGTGGCTCATAATCGGACAGGGATGGGGGAACAAGACACCCTCAGACTGGTGAAAAGCCTGGTCATTAGTAGACTAATATACTCCCTGCCTTACCATGACATGAATAGAGAGGAAAAAGAAAAGGCTGACCAAATAATAAGGATGGCATATAAGACAGCCCTGCGGCTGCCACGCAACACTTCAAATGAGAAGCTTCTAGCCCTCGGCCTCCACAATACATTTGATGAGCTGGCTGAGGCCCAACTCATAGCGCAGAGGAGTCGATTGGCGCAAACGCCAGCCGGAAGAGCTCTTCTTCGTAGAGTCGGCCTTGGAGATTGCATACAAGCATACCAAAGCACTAAAGAGCTACCCTGCCAGATCAGAAATTTGTATGGCGTTTCACCAATACCGCAAAACATGGATCCTACATTACACGCAGGAAGGAGAAAGGCTAGAGCTGAATACATAGACAAAATAACTAAGTACATGGACACTGCAAGATTCACGGATGCTTCACCATATCGGGTCAACGCAAGGAATATGGTGGCAGTTGTCGTGAACCGAAAAGGTAAAATCACGGCCTGTGCTTCGGTTTCCCGAGCGACCATTATAGAAGCAGAAGAGATAGCCATTGCCTTAGCTATAAGGGAAGGCATGGAGCGCAACGCTCCACTGACAATAATTACAGATTCTCAGGCCGCATGCAGGAACTATCAGAGGGGAAAGGTCGGTGCGAAGGCACACCGGATACTCACCGAGATCAGCAGAGAATTCAACGTCAGGTATACCCAAACAATAACCTGGGCCCCGGGACACGATGGTGTTACTGGGAACCGCTATGCAGATGAGGTGGCTCGAGGTTTCACTAATTACCGAGCTGCCTCTTGCAACATCGTAGAGGACCCGACACCCATCGATCCCAGTTATAAATCAATCTTGCAATACTACAGGGAATTGAGAAGACTCTACCCAGCACCGCACAAGAACCTTTCAGCCGTGGACTCTGCGACATTACGTAGGCTACAAACGAATACCTATACAAACCTCCATAGACTGCATATACACTACCCAACAGCCTACAAAGACATATGCCCGTGGTGTGGGAGCACACCGACGCTCTATCACATCACATGGGAATGCACGGCTCACACAGAAGAGCAAGATGAGAATAACACGAGAGAGAGGTGGGAGGCATTGCTGTCCAGCTCTGCCCTCGGGGACCAGCTCAGGCTGGTCAGGAGGGCAGAAAGGATGGCGTGGGCCAGCGGTGCCTTGGAATAGGGGCCCGACCACGCAAACTGCCCCGTTCTAGGGGCAACGAAGTCTTTTGTGCAAATAAAGTTTTGTTCTTCTTCTTCCAGTAGACAATGCTAACCAATGGCGACAAAAAATAGAAGAAAAAAACTCTTTACAACGTTTACAACTTTTACGCATTAGGGATGGAAACATCGCCTCTTGCATGCAGAGGCCATAAATACGGGGTGTTTCAGCAAACACTGGTAAAAAAATGTTGAAAGGATGCCTGTGGCAGAGAGCACAATTCTAGTACATGACCTGGTCTACACGAGAGGCGGACATTACTTGCAGAAAAAATTTAAATGCATCATCGACTAATTAACAAAAATGCAGCAATTAGGTTTTAACATATTCACCTATGGCCCATGTGGCAATTTACAAATTCTAGCCGTAGATATATATATATATATATATACATACATACATGAGTAGGTTTCGGTAAGCTGGTCAGGCCCCAGCCTCCCCCACCTCACCTGGAAAAATGAAAACTTTCCGCCTATGTCTGCGTCTGTCACTTTTGGCAGAGTAAACGCCAATTGTGTTTGTGGACGGTACAATTGTGCCAATTCCGTTCGAGACGCGCCTAACTTTTTTTCGCTTCTGACACGTCAGCATTCACACGCTTAGATAGGTCGGCAACGTCTTCTATGTAACTGGTAAACGTTTCACCTGTGTTTTGTGAGCGTGCGCGCATGCGCTGCTCGACTCTGTGTTTCCGGGCCATGGGAGGATTTAAAAATTCAGTGAATGACTATCTTAAATGTCAACCACGTTCGCAAGTCCTTCTCTCGGTTCTTGAAGAACAGATTGGCCGCATCTGCGAAATAGAATATTACACGTTTTAGCTGAGTCGAATCGTTCCATAAGTTGCAAGCCAATCTTCGACCAACGCCTCCTATTTGGGAGGCGTTGCTTCGACGTCGTTGTCATCCATCGGATCGCGGGCTATTGAAACAAAAACTAGGGGCGCTATAACGTAAAGCTATTCCAAAATTTTCTGTTCCAATTCTGCAATCAGCCCTCAACGATTGCTTAAAACATTTTCACGCCACCCCCACTTCGCCTGTCTGTCACGCGACGTCCCGAAAACCACGAAAACGCCCCGTCTCATAGGATGTGTGCACACTGATTATACATGACTAGACCAAACGAAATAAAAAAAATTCTTTCTGATTCGACGCCTTTTTCGCCATCAGCCCTCTGCTACGTATTGATCAAACGTTTTCGAGCTGTACCCACTTCGCCTGTCTGTCACGCGGGTTCACAAAACCGCAGAAAACTCACCGCGTCAAAGTGACGTGTACACATTCAAAACGCATTAGTTCAATACGCACAAAACTGAAATTTTCGTCGGAATAGCAGGAGATTGCCCCGTTCCGAAAGAAATAGAAGATGACTGACCGCCGATCGCTCTGGCACTGGCTACTTGGAGCTGCCGCGGAGCATGCATTTAATTGCGTATGATGTCTTTTTTTTTTTTTGCGGGGCAGTATAACGCTATCGAGCCCTTTCGGCACGTACATGACATCGCTCTGCCAACTCTTCTTTGCTGAGGATCCGTTCTGGCGGCAATTTTAACCTCCCGTTGTACGCCGCCGCGATTTTGGACCAGCCACCCCAAGCTAAGTAAGGGGAAGCGGACCAATCACAGAAGTCAGCACAACCCTCGTTATCCGGTTATCTACTTTCGCAGTGCTGACTCGGCCCCATCGAAACCCATCCTATTTGTGCGTGTTCCTCACCTCTTGTCAGCCAATTCGATAAGAAAAGCTGCTCAATGTAGGCAATGCTATTCGTTTTGAAAGTGACCCCCTATAAACGAGGAGCGTGTTTGATTGGGTTTTTCAAAGAACCCTGCGGGTTACTTTCGAATGCTTGCGTCGGCGTTAACGTAAATTTGACGTCATGAGAATGGAATAAAAACAGATTGGAATAGTTTTACGTTATAAGGCCCTAGACTTCTGGGCCCGAATTCACAAAAACTTCTTACGCCAGAATTTTTCATAAGAAAGAATTTTAGCCAATCCGGATGCCATGCATATCATTAACAAAGGCGGCCAGCCAATGGCAGAGAGAACTTATGAAAGAAAAGCTTTGTTAATCTGGCCCCTGATTGCTATGACGGCGCAGCCGCGAATGCTACTTTCGTAAGATTTTGTTCTTGGCGTGCGGACACACTTCTTGCTGTGTCCTTGACGTCGGTCTCGAACCTCGCAGCACTGAGAATACTTGGTATTGCCACTGGCGGCCTTTCTTATTTACGCTCTGGACGGAAGACATCCGCTTCTTTTTTTTCTGCGTTCAGGGCGGAACGGAAGTGGCTTAAGCATATTGTAGCAGCGGTTTCTTTCTCCATCCTTACCATGGCATTGGCACCGTCGTTCGGGCAAGCGTTAACTCTGGACTGGCAAATTGTCCCCTGTCTTTTTTTATTGTGGTAGCAGTTATATGTACACTCAATGCGAATTTCCGCGGTGTTGTCCCGTTGGCGTCGCCATTAAATTCCGTATAAAGTCAGAGTGCGACTAGATTGCTGCCGTGCACAGTATGCTGTAGGTGCGAGGGCGTGCGAAGGGGATCCGAGAAGGGTGGTGGCTTGATGGGGTGGCGTCTTCTCGCGAGTGCAAGAGCTGAACGCGCGAAGTGTGCACGCGATAGGAAGGGCGGAGTACTTGCAGGAAGGGGGCAAGTTAGCGCGCATCTCCTCTTCTACTCCTATACTGCGGCTGCGCATGGCGCGGGTGAGCGCGGCCGCGCGGGCTTTATTTTTGAGATACTCTGCGGTGGGTTCGAAAGCTAGATGACCTGAGATATCTTATGGCTTCGTGCTCACTCTGCTCTCGAGCAATTAGTTCGCATTAAAGCGAGAGGCAGCATGGAGGGCACTTCACTAGCCGGCTGCTCCCACTCTTTATCGCACCCGGAGGTGCTAGGCTCTCTTCGACTTTACCACCCTGGAACTCCGATTACACTCGGTGTCTAGTCCACATTGATACCGGCCTATTTATTCCGAAACGCTTTTCCCGACACATGAAGTGGGCGGCGACAACACGCCGTAGCGTAGAGGCACATCGAAAAGAGGACGAGCCTCTTTGCGCTCGCAGTTGAGCAAAATCACAAACAGGGACTGAAACAGCGCTCGGCTTAACAGCGTGCAGAAGGTGCTCAATTATTCAGGCCGGCTAATTTAGCGCACCGCGAGCACTAATCGATGGGTCACTTGAGCAGCGAGCTTCCCCCGAATACGATAACAAATCCCATGCGCTCAACGCCGTGAGTACGCAAGCGGAAAGAAGGTGGTACGGGTGGTGGCCGCTAGAATAGCACAACACGATTGTTGCGAGGTTCTTCGTAGCGTGAACACACGGAATGGAGAGGTATGGCGTTGCTGAATGGAGGCATGTCGCTCGATGAGAGGACGGCACACTTTACAGAGTCCGCCAACAGCCCGAACACGCAGAACAAACTATCCTGAGCACGAGGACGCGTATTCGAATGTCGGTCACGTCAACCGTACTTCAATGGCCGTCACGGCCCAGGCATTCAAGCAAAGGGCTACATTTAGCGAGACTGTTTTCTGGGAAATAAAAAGTGATAGCACAGGTTCTGTCAGATCAAGTGACCCCGATAAGTAACGTTAGTGAAATGCTGCAGACGCTCTCATTGTTCGCTGGTCAAAACCACGATGAAAGAAACTCTTCTTCAACGAGGGTAACGACACATTATATGAGTACCTGTCAATTTCTCGACGCAATGCTCGAAGACCTACCTACTCGAGAGTCGGTTCTTAAAAAATATTCATTGAATTTGCTAACGTACGCAAACCGTAAACATAGTATAGAAAGTTTGGCTGCTTAATTTTGGTGCTTGTTTTTCTTTTTGTTGATGTTTTCTTTTCTTTTCTTTTCCTCTCGTTCAGTCACTCTCGGTTCTGGCACAGTATTAGCAATTGCCTGTAATTAAATTGTGCCAAGTGCGACAGAACGACAAATTATGGAATAATATTTTGTTTATTTCTTTCTCTACTCTCCCGGAAACTTGTTAATGATTTCCTTTTAATAACACAAACTGAAAGCACTGTTGTTTGCGGCAAAGGGCGCAGTGGAAATAACATGAATGTGCGTAAAAGGCTCAAAGCTCGATTTCAGGTTGTCAAAAATTTAACTGCTGATAGACGTGCATTAAAGTGCTTCACAGTGACCTAGAGCACACTAACTTTAGTTCGTTAATCTCGATAAATGTACCCAGGCGCTTATGTCAAAGGAAAAGAAAGAACACGGAGGCGACTACGATGACAAATGGATCCGAACGTAATTACCCCCGGTGGCTCGGAAAACGAAACTGACGGCATGTAGGGGCGGCAACCCGACACGGTGGAGTATGAGAGAGACGATGAAAATGGTTCGCCTCCAATCACGTTCGAATAGTACGGTCGACGTTCACAGAGGAACAATACACTTATCGGAGACGCATCCCGAAACGGTCGGAGTGCAGCGCGGGTGAAGTCAGAACGATGGGGCCAAATGGCAAACCCCAAACGCCGTTGCCAGCAAAATCAGAAGTTCGGTATAAAATAAACGCACGTGGGGCTAAAATATTGATCGATGAGCCTCCCTGAAAGTTAGCGCGAGCACCAGCAGCGTGTACAGCGTAGGCCATGAAAAGCGCAAAAGCTGCTTCCACAGTGCGCACAGCCCTGAAAATAAATGCTTACCCGCATTACTACTCTAACTTTGGTGAAGCACGCTTTACAAAGCGTTTTCTGCCAAGCAACGGCATCATGCCGAGCTCACCTGTCGCCTTTTTCTAGGAAACTGAGCAGTCATTTAAACCAAGTACATTGTTAAAATGAAGAACGTTAGACAACTTAAGACTACAGAGCTATAGTGCGCTGTAGTCTTCAAGTCGTGGATGACCTACTAGCTCAATTCTTTACGTCGAAAGTTACAATGCCGCATGACTTGAGAACGACATTAACAAGTTAAAATTTTCCGTTGTCGCCGCGTTAGCCGCTTGGCGAGGCAGTTAAGAAATCATTCTCAAGATAAGAAATATACAGAATCGGCTGGAAAGAGTCTTCAGCAAATACTGCTTGAATTTTTCAACATGAACAGCGATTGAGCCTATTTATTCGAAACAAGCCTAATACGGCAGAGCAAGGAATTCGGCGGCTGTCTCCTTCGTTCTGTTGGTTTTCTTCTTAGCTTATTAGAAACCAGTACAATTCGGTGCTTTTTTAGCTTCGTTTTCCCTGACTTGCTGGACAGCTAAACGAAATTAGCCCAGCGGAGGCACTGCCCGTGACTAGCCTTTTAAAAAAACTGGCGCTCCAAAACGGGCCACGATATGCGATTTTGAAATGATTGTGGACTCTTCAATTTGAGTATTGTAGCTACGCTTTCGATGTCGGGCGTCTGCAGGCGCCGGCAGGATTGAATTCGAAAGGTTTCGCAGGGAACGAAAAAAAAAGGAAATTAGAAGCATGAGGCGGGTTTTGTAATTAGATTTCTTAGTGATTTCTCCGTTCGAAATCATTTCGCTTCAAGTGCATTCAAAATCGCGCTGCTCAGCGCGAGGAAAGAGTTATGAATTCAATGACACGTAGTCGCTTCTTTCCTTCTTATTTTTTTTCTTTTTTAATGATTCCGTGTGTCCTCATCTCAACCGCAGCAATTTTCGTAAAATGACACTGCAGTCACAAAATGTGTGAACCCCTCGAACTTCAGCCAAGTGGTCGCCTTCCCGGGTCAAAACAAGCCCAACAAAATATGAATTACCGAGGACAGTTTAGCTAATAGGGCACAGCTTGTGATATCAGCATTGGTAACCATAGGCAAAGAAGGCAACTGCAAAGAAGGAGCCATTTAGTAACGTATAACAAGGTTGGCAGCTACCAAATTAAAACTTGCGTACCCTTCGGTGCAATAGATACAAATATTATTCTCTAGAAATAAATTATGGCGAATATATAGACAAGGAAATGAGTGAGGATAAAAAACTTTTGAGTGCAGGATACGCAACAGAAAGACAGTTTTCTTGCCAAGAAGGGCGCTGCAGTGTTACAAAAGCACACACACTCTGTGTGTGTGCCATTGTAAGAAAAGTCAGTGAGATCACCAAAAAAAAAAAAAAGAGAGAAAAGCCATGCGGTGGGCAGATATACGTGGCTTTTACAATTAGGAAACCACTGTGAGCGGACTTTCGAGTGCACACACAGGTGAAGAACCATAGCTGTTAATGATCTCCCTCCAACGGTTGGCAGACGAGACG